>NC_142873.1:132867727-133170757 GCF_051225735.1 Oryctolagus cuniculus
CTAGTCCCGGTCGGGGTGCCGGATTCTGTCCCGGTTGCTCCTCTTCCAGTCCAGCTCTCTGCTGTGGCCCAGGAAGGCAGTGGAGGATGGCCCGAGTCCTTGGGCCCTGCACCCACATGGGAGACCAGGAGAAGCACCTGGCTCCTGGCTTCGGATCAGCGCGGTGCGCTGGCTGCAGCGGCCATTGGGGGGTGAACCAACGGCAAAGGAAGACCTTTCTTTCTGTCTCTCTCTCTCACTGTCCACTCTGCCTGTCAAAAAAAAAAATCTTCACCAGCGGGGTGTCCATGGCAGAGGAGGCTCTTGCTAATCAGGGGGACAGATGGGCACATTCCGTGGGGTCAGCCAGCCTTCGTCTCCAGTCCTTCCAGGGCTTTCCCAGTAGGCTCATGTGTGACACGGTCGTGGCAGCCAGAACAGACTCTTTATATGTTCAACAACATGAGATTACCCTGCCTAGGCTGATCTGGCTAATACCAAAGCAGGTGTCCAACAAAGGTGATCTCCTTTTGCTTCACTAAAAAAAAAAATTGTGATTGGATTCAGGTCTGCTGGGTGAGCTCCGCAGGCCATGACCATTAACTCAATCACATCTCAAACAACTCTTCCTTATAAACAGATAGGTTCCAGAGACCAGAACTTGCTGTCTTAGAGAGGCCACAACTCAGCTTCCAATACTCACTCACAAAGCTTGTTTCTGGCCCTTGCAATGTTGGGCTCTGTTTGGAGGTCTTGGTTTCCAAGAGAAGGGAGACAGCTGAGTTTCCCTTGAATTGGAAGCTAAAACGTCCTCGTGGTCATTTGAGGTGCTCCATGCCATGAAACTGACAGGCAAAGAAAGAGTTAATAGAGCGTAGGCATGACTGATGCTGTCACCCAGGGGTAATTCTCTAAGGTCCCTCCTCCTGCCTCCATGTACCATAGTAATCGCTGCAGAAAGCCATGGCACCCAAAGCTGTGCAGACCCCCTGAGGACTCAGACCCCACACAAATGAGCATTTGGGTCATCGCGCCCTGTAGAGAACCTGATCTGATTGCAGTGTTGACTGCAGTGGAAGGAGGCAGTGGAAGGAGGAGGTGGCACCTGCCTGTGGTCACTGGGAAGGGAGCTAAAGCGGCCACGCCCACTTTCCTCCTCGCCTCTATGTGTGTGTGTGTGTGTGTGTGTGTGTGTGTTGGGTAAGGCAGTGTCTAACTTAAGCAGTTTCCTTTTCCATCCTTGTCCTTTTCTCTTGTTATTTTGCATAAAGACTGCAAGTGATCACTAACTTTAGTTTTTCAAGTAGGATTATGAATGCATTAGAGGAATAATTAACATCATCCAGATGTGGATTCAGTGCCTAACTCCTGGGGTTGGATACAGCTGATGGCCCATGGAAGCAGGTGTCTTCGGCATCTGGGGGGAGAGGGTTAGAGCATCATCATTTACATGAAGGATGCTTTTGTCCTATTAGCTGGGTGGATTGGAGTGTGTGGATCCTGTCTGCACCCCTTTATTAAGCTATTTCCTTTCAGTTCCAAGTGTAGCCTCCCATACTCTGTGACACGGGCCTGCAGCTCTGCAGACCACATTACCCCCTTGTCAGCTGGCTCTGACAGTGAGGGGCACTAGAGGGAAGTTGGAGGGCAGGAGAAGTGAAGACTTCCTCCTCCCTGCACCTCCTAGGCTTACCAGCAACAGCCACGTGGCAACAATTGATCCCAGCTCCAACTTATTTTCTGCATCCCCAGACAAACATCTTTGTATCCTCTAAGAGGGCCCAGCCCCAGCCAAGGGCACCTCCTTTCTGATCTCTGAGACCCGACACCACAGGCTTCCTCCTCCACAAGCAGAGGGCTCTGATAACCCTGGTCTCTCCACTCTTATGATCAAATTATGCATGCATTTCAGGTTTTGGCACCAAAATAAACTCATACTACCTTGTTATGACATGTCTGAGCAGGATCCAGTCTAAGTACTTGGATGACAGCCGTTTGAAAGGAGTGCCTATCAGAGCAACATGGATCCTGCTAATCTGACACGAAAACAAACATCAAATGTATACGAAGCTTTGGTGGAAGAACGGTGAAATCACTGACGCTTTATGAAGCGTTTTAGGGGCAGTGTCCAAAGAAATCCACAGGTGTCGAGTGGATAACTCACTTTAAGAAGGGACTAGAGGAAGTCGAATATGAAACCTGCAGTGGCAGACCCAGTGCATCCATTTCCGAGAAAAAGATGAATCTGTTCCTTGCCCTAACTGGAGGGGACTGGTGATTAACAACAGAGACAAAAAGTAAGCACCACAGGCATCTCGAGCGGCTCAGCGTATTCAATGCTGACTGCACACTTTAGGTACCGCACATTTTCCCTCAGTGGGCACCAAAACTGCTGCACCCAACTCAATTGCACTTCCCATGCATAGGAGTTTCAAAACAGCGGGACTAAGGTCCTGAAGCCTGTCTTCCGAGAATTATTAACAGGGGAAGAAGCAGGGCTTTCTCAGTATAATCCTGACGATAAAGCACAACCAAAGCAACGGCTACTGGGAAGTGAAAATGGCTCAATCGAACGCAAAGGCTAGGGCTACAGGTTATGGATTTGGTTTTTGGTTTTCTTGGATGCTCAAAGCATTTTGCTTGTTGACTTTCTGAAAGGCCAAAGGACAATACCATCTGCTTATAGAAGAGTGGTGTGAGAAAGTTAGCCAAAGCTTTATGGAGAAGTGCAGGGAAAGCTTCACCAGAGGGGACTCTGCTCCTCCACACTCCTGCTCGTTCCTCTCATCAGACAGGGACAACCTTCCAAGTTTCAACAGCAAGCCATCGGGCATCCACCTTACAGTCCCAATCTGCCTCCTTCTGACTTCTGTCTTCTAGTCTCAAAAGACCTCAAAAAGTCTCAAAAGGGCGCTCACTGTCCCTCAGATAATAATGTAAAATTCCCAGGACTCTCTTTCTCCAGAAATGGACTAACTGTCTGGTAATGTTGCTGACAAAGGTGTCTTGAACTTGATAAAGCTTATATTGAGAAATAAGATTTATCTTTTTTGTCTATTTATTTTTTATTTGACAGGTAGAGAGACAAGGAGACAGAGAGCGCCCATCTGCTGGTTCATTCCCCAATTTCCTGCAGCAGCTGGGGTTAGGCCAAGCCGAAGCTAGGAGCTGGGAACTTCATCCAGGTCTCCCACATGGGTGGCAGGGATCCATGTACCTGGGCCATCACCTGCTGGCTCCCAGGGTGTGCGTTAGTGAGAAGCTGGAATTAGGAACAGAGCTGGGACTTGAGCCCAGGCACTCCTAGGATGTAGATGAGATGCAGGCATCTTACTCCTTGGGCCAAACACCTGCCCCTATTTTTTCCCTTTTAACTCCCTTTTCCATGACTTTTTGATGTCCTCCTGTATTCCTGCAGCTCTAGGAGTGGCAGCTGCTTCTTGCTGTTATTTTTTTCCCTCCAGCTCATCTCTATGTTCTCTGTTTGGTCTCTCAGCCCTCCTTCATCAACATAACCCCTTATCCCTAGCAAGTTCTCTTCGGTGAAAAACCTAGTGTTGTTTTTGTCATCCTTACTGGACCCTGACTGACACAAACTATTGGGAAAGTGGTAGTCACTTTGCACTGGTCATCATGAGAGGTCAACCTGCCTGTGAGGAAGACCCAACCAGGAGACGGATTCCTGGCTTTTTAGTGCACTGGGCCACTAAGTTTCCTTTTTTGCTTAAACCACATGGGGTTGGGGGGTCTTTGTTATTTAAGACAAAGAGTTCTCATTAATCCAAATCTCCTTGTCTCCACTCCAAACCAGGAGCCTATGAAAAAAAAACTGAAACCAACCAACCACTTCCTACTGAAAACTTTAATGAAACCAATAAGTTAATAAGTTAACAAAGTGAGGTACTTGCAATATCCAAGAACGGGGGGAGAGGGGAGGGAACCTTGATCATGGAAGGAGGGAGGGCTTCTTCCCAGGTCTCCTTTGGTCATAGGGTAACCCCAGTCTCCTGCCCCTCTCTGCAGCTCTGTCTCTGAGGGGATCCAGGGGTGGCTCTATGGGGACAGTGCAATGCAGGTGAGGACAGCCAGGACAAGCGTCATCCAGGGCACGATGATCACATGCAGAGGGCATGTTGGGGCAGAGGCGGGGCACCATGGGGCTGAGTGAGATCCCACTCGAGCCCTGGCACTGGTGCATGCAAGTCCCCAGTGTGAGATGCAGGCAGTTTGGCCTCAGCCCCTTGTTCCCAGGCACCTCTGAGAGGGTTACCATCCATCCACTCCCCCTTACCCTCCTGCCACCCTCAATGGCTCTGCAGAAGAGGAGCAAGGAGGTAGGGATATGAGAACGGTGCTGGGGCCTTGGAGTGGATGGGGGCTTACGCCAGTACAAGGGGCAGCCCGTGGCAAGGAAGTGGGCGTGAAGGAGGGAGACAGTGCATGCGCCCACCGGCCTCTCTGTTGGTGTAGCTGCTGGACGCAGTATTGTTCTCTCTGAAGCCGGAGCGACTGCAGCAGTGGGGGCAAGCTCAGAGTCTGTGGTGGTGTGCAGACCCCGGAGGCCTAGCCTGAGTTGTACTGTGGGGGGTGTTGAGGAGGGCTCTGGGGGGCAGCAGAGGCAGCAGTCAGGGCTCCTGGCCCAATGAGAAGAGCTTCTTGAAAAGAGGCACTGGGAGAGCTCTGGGGTGGGGTCTGGAGAGACAAGGGGTCGCTTCCAAGCTCCCTCTCCTGCCCACACTGGTGGTGGGGGGCGTCTTCCTCTGAGTGGGTGTCACCTAAAAGGCCCGTCCCTGGCATCCGCTGCAGAGGCTGGGAGAGGCTGCGCGGCTCTGTGCTCGGGTGGCCAAGTGTGTGACGCGAGCATGAGGGGCTTGTGCATGTCTGCCCGAGTGTGCCCTCCCCTGGAGCATCCCAGGGGAGCTTAGGGGAGAACACAGAAACTTGTGCTGTCAGTGGTATCGGGAGAGCCAGAGGGGAGTGGCCACCCAGCTGGAGGAGGGAGCCCCTAGGAGGCCACACCTGCAGAGGGGGAGAAAAGCCCAGGCACTGCCCTCCGGAGAGGGCGGGGAGAAACAGGCCCCATGCTGGGTGGGGGCGGGGTGATAAGCCAAAGAATGGGGCTGGGGGTCATGGCTGAGCAGCCTGAGACCAGCTACTGCTGGGGGCCCATCTCCCAGTGGGAGGGGCAGAGGGACCCCATGGGGGTCCTCAAAGTTGCATATTTAACATAGTTTGCATATATGGTGCCCACCTGCCACGCGGCAGGGTCCTGTGCTTTGTGGGTACCTGTGCGGGCACCTCGGGCCCACCCTCAGAGTGGGGTGGGGACTTGGCGGGAGGACTTCCCTGCTCTGTCCAAAGGGCAGGCCGGAGACCTCACCTTGCATAGCTGGAAGCTGGGTCAGGGCCCAGGGCCCCCGGCGCCCTACTCCACTCCTGGGGCCGCGCCTCGGCCAGGCGCCAGGCGAGCCGCTTCGGGCCTTGATGGAGGGGGCACTGGGGGGGCCCCCGAGGGCGCGCGGCGGCCGCGGCGCTGCCCTCCATGCGGCCTGGCACCTCGCGCTCCTGAGGTGGGGGCATCTCGCCCACCCAGGCAGCTCAACACTGCGTGTGGCCTCTCCCCGCGGGGGAGCGAGTTCAAGTAAGAGAGGAGTCCGAGGCCTCGGGAGGCGGGCCCGGGAGCCGCCCCGCCCCCGAGAAGCCCCTCAGTCCATGTTGGTGCTGACCGAGCGGGAGATGCTGAGCGTCTGTGCCGAGACCGAGATGTCCTCGTGGTCCACAGGGCTGTGGTAGTCGGAGGTGATGTCGGGGTCGAAGAGCGGCACTTGCACGGTGCCCAGGCTGGCCGAGGTGCCAGAGCGCAGGCAGCGCGAGTAGAAGCCCAGCAGCAGGTCCAGCTTGTGCTCGATGGACTGCACCTGGGGGCGTGGCCGGAACAGGGCTCGGTCGGGGGCGGGGCCTGGGCGGGGCAGGACTTGTAGGCGGAGCGCAGAAAGCGGGCGGGGCCTGGTGGGAGGCGGGCCTCGGCAGGGCAGGATTTGAGGGCGGAGCGCAGAGAGTGGGCGGGGCCAGGGCAGGGCTCCCTGGGAGACCCGCGTCGCTACAGAGCAGGGCGGAGCTTGGGCCGAGCACTGGACGAAGCCGGGAAGCTGGGGCAGAGTCCCGGGGAGACCTTTACTTGTGATTGATTGGGATTTGTGATTGATTGGTCCGGGAGAAAAGGAGATAACTGAGAGGCGCAACTGAAGGGTGTACCTGGGGTTTAGGGGGCTTAGCTGAGACCAGGGCAATGCGGGGGCGGGGCTTAGCGGGAGGGCCAGCCTTTGGGGGCGGGGCTTCTCTGCGGGTCGGGGCTCGGCCTAGCTCGGGGCTCGTGGGCCCGCTGGGGCCTCCCGGGTGGGTGCTCTGGGCTGCGGCTCTGGGAAGCACACCCTCGCCTTGTGTGGTCTCCGCGGCCCTCCAGAGCTTCTCGGCGGAGGGCCAGCTCCGCGACCGCGGCGAGCCGCCGTCCTGCACTCACCTGCTTCTCCACCTTGACCACGCGCCCCATCATGCTGATTTCATCCACCGCCTCCGTGTCCGGGGGCCCCTTGTCGCCCTTTTCCCGGGCTTTCCGGTCCGCAGACCCCCGGCCCACAATCTGGTCCACCCTGCGGGTAGAGGGAACTGTGAAAGGGCGCGGACCACCAGAACGCTGGGCTGCCTGCTGAGGGGCCAGAGCCTGCCCTGGAGGAAGGGACCGGGCACGAGGCTGGGCTGGGCGGGAGCTGGCTGAGCAAAGGCAGGACACGGGAGTCTGGGAAATGGGGAGACACGTGGGAACGTCAGTATAAGGTGCGCAAGTCTATAGCCACTTTTCTGCTCTTCTCAAGGAAGTCGGGGAAATGCTCTCTCCACTCTACCTCCAGTTCCTTGCCCCCTTTCTCACCCGGGCTCCAGTCAGGATTCCATGGCCACCAGTTCACCCGGGCCACGGCGTCAGGCTCCCAGGTGAACTCCATGTTGCTGTGGGCTGGAGCTCACCTCTCAGCTGTCATTTTACACGTCTGATCGCCCCTTATCTCGCAAACACTTTCTTCACTTGGATTCCCAACACCCCCACCCCCACCCTAGTTCCCCTCCTCCCTCCCAGTCCCTTTGCTGGTTCCTCCTCTCTCTCCACAACCTCCAAACCCTGCAGACCCCAGTGCTCATGGCTGGACCTCTCTTCTCCAATTCCTTCCACCCACAAGGTCCTGTCTTCAGCTCCACGATTTTCAATTCCTTTCTGTATGGTTGACACCAAATCTTTCTCTCTGCCCTATGCCTCTCCTCTGAACTCCACACTCGCGTATCTAGCTGCCGGGCCAGCCCTCCAGTTGGACACCCACATCACAAACCCAGCTGTATGAACACTCCTGATGGACAGCCACTCCGCTCACTGCTGTCTCCCTGTCACTACATGGTGACTCCATTTGCGTCTTGCTCTAGCTAAGGATGTCCAGGACTCCGTCCTTGGCTCTCTTGTGCTCCATCAGAAAACACTGTTGGCTCTAACATCAAAATGTATCCAGATCTGACCACTCTCCCACCTGGTCCTAGTGCTCATCACCTCTGGCCTGGAGGGCTGGAGGAGGCTCCTCACTGATCCACCTGCATCCACCATTCTCACCACAGCACCTGAGGATGGTCCTTTTAAAACAGCTCAGATCTTATCAGTCCTTTGCACAAAGCCCTCCAAAGCTTGCATCTCATCTTGGAGGAACGCCAAGGTCTCTGCAGTGGCCTATGGGGCTTTCATACATCTAAGTGCTGTTAGCCCTCTGACCTCATCTGCTGCCTCTCTCTCTGCCCAATACATCACCCTGGCCTACCTGCTGTTCCTAAAAGACTACTCCAGCACCTTGTCCAGCTCAAGTCCTTTGCACCTGCCGTTCTCCCTGGAAACTCTTCAAGCAGCCTCCTTTTTTTCTCACCCCCTTCCATTTTCCTCAGATGTCAGCTCCTCATCTACAATTGCAAACCGTAATTTCTAACCTTTATTTCCCCCCTTAGCTGCACTCATCCTCTGCGGGACAGCTGTTTTGCTCATTGAGTTCTGTTTCCTCTGGAATGAAAGCCCTGTCTTCTGTTTTACTCCCCTCCCCGTGCCCACCGTCTGCAGACAGTGAAGGCTCAGTGACTCAACTTCTGGAGGGAATGAATGCATGCATGCATGGGTCATGAAGATGCAGGCCTGCAGAGGAGAGGGGCAAGGTGTGACTGTGGGCATTCTTCCTTGCTGCCGGGTCTAAATACGACACGCAGGAGGGCTCCAGAGGCAAGAGCTGGCCACTGAGGCCAATTTGTCTCTCCGCCTGGGACGTGGGAAGTCCTTTAGGCGGATAACTTCAGGACCAGGACACAGGCATTCTAAAGCAAGCCCGCAGGCATGCGACCAACGGGGCTGGCACACAGGACCCACCTTGGGTGGCTGTTCAGCCTTAGCGGGGGACCTGCTGAGGCCGGAATCCCGAGTGCCGACAGTGGCCCCTAGGGGGCGCTCAGGACTCCATCCAGGCGCCAGCTGCTCCGACCTCTCGCGCCTCCCTTTCCCCTCCCTGCCTGGGGCCGGCGCACGCACCGAGCCTGCAGACTCTTGATCCGGCCCAGCATATCCAGGTGCCCCGCCGAGTACTGCTCGATGACGTCCTTCACGTCGTACGGTCGCAGGGTCTCCTTGAATTTCCGTTTGGCCACCAGGAACTTCAGAATCCTGCCGGGGGCGGGGGGGGGGGGGCGAGGAGGGGGAGGGGCGGCTCAGAGGGACCGGCCTCTTCAAGCAGGGGATCATTTCCCAGCTACCTGCTTGTCCAGCCCCAAAGCACCTCCTGCTTAGGCCAGGGCACATTGCCTCCCTTGCTCCCATCAGGCTCCCCGGCTCCCCATCGCCGCCAGAGGGAGGGAGGGAGGGAAGGGGGTGGGAGGGACGGAGGGAGGCTGGTTGGTTTTAAGGCGCCTGAAGGTGCCGTGACATTAGCCCGGTAGCACAGGGTCTGTGAACTCTGATTGTTGGTGAGAGCTACGGGGAGCAGAGCCTGCCCTCGCTCCCCAAATAACTTGTTAGCACTGCTCTGCTGGCCCCTGGGTGGTGCTGACCACGCCCACTAAGTGGATTTCACTAAGCTGACTTCAAACTGTCTGGAGCTGCGGTCTGAAAAGCATTGCTCTAAAGAAAGTCCTGGGGAAGCAGACAGATGGAGGCCAAGGAGGGAGAGAGGGAGAGGAAGAGAGAAAGAATGAGAGGCCCAGGAAGAAAAGGAAGAGGACACAGAGACCCCGAGATGCAGGGGAAAGCAAGTGAGGCAAGATGGGCAGATGCTGAACCACAGCTATGGGGAGGGGGGCACACAGCGAGAGATGGCGTAGGGGGAGCAGCAGAGAGGAAGAGCAGGGAGGGACTGGGAGGACACTGCACCTGTGAGGAGCGAGGCCGTGGGGGCAGCCACACCCACTGCCCGCAGGAGCCAGGCCCTCCAGACTCCAGGAATGAGAACAAGGCCTGCTGGCAGGGACAAGCCACCTGCTCCCCAGGTGGCCTTGGCCAGCAGAGCAGACCTGGACGGGGAGCAGCCATGGCCGACAGGCCGGCAGGGCCTCTCACCTGACGGAGCGGATGACCGTCTTCACCGCAGGCATGACGTCATCCACCGTGAGCTCACACTGGAAGCTCTTCTCCTCTGCTGCCTCCTCCGAGGGGCCCTCTGAGAAAATAGGGTCGGCCAGGGGGTGGCAGCCGAAGGGCCACGCCCATCAGAGGGACTGATAGGAAGACAGAGGCCCAGAGGGGTCCCAGAACCTTCCTGGGGGGCACAGGCAGACCAGCCTCCTGCCTGGGGCAGCATGCCCTAGGGTACTGGGTGCCCATCTGCCCCTGGGGCCAGCAGGGTAAATATCTGCCTGGTGCCAGGTGCACGGGAGCTGCTTTAGGGCACTTCCGGTCTGTCCTGGGGCAAACGCGTTGCACACGGAGGCCCCAGGGGTCCCGTCACACAGGACAGCAGGGCCCCGGAGGAAAGCCGCTTGAGGCTCTGCACACCACCCGGCAGTCTTCCCCGTAAGCTCCAGTCCTGCCGCTGGGACCGGCCCTTAAAATCAGCCATTCCTCCCCACATGCCAGCAACTGCTCTGAGGCTGGTGCCCCACCCGGCACAGCCTGGAGGCGCTCTCCCCGCCCCACAGGAGCAGGGGGCACGAGGCGGCAGCAGCCCAGGCTGCTTCCAGGAGAGGCAAAGGAGGTCCCGGGCACCAGCCATGCCCAGGTCCTTGGGGTTCTGTCCCTTTCCAGGAAAAGGCTGTCTGTGCTGCGGGCCAGCGGCATCTCCAGGGTAGTGTGGCTGGGTTCCCTCCCTCCAGGGCCAAAGGGGCTTCCTGTTCCCATCCCCCATCCTCATCCCCGCACCCCCACCTTTCCCCACCCAGGGCCCTGAAGCATGTCCAAGTTGGGAGAAGTCTTCCCAGGCCCTGGCCGATGCCCCCATTTTCCGGAAGAGGACAGTGAGACACAGAAGGGGGCGGTATCTTGCCCAAGTCCCCATGCAAACGACAAGCAGAACTAGAACTCAAAAAATGATGTCTAACCATTAATAAGCAGCACCTCCATGCCCCCTACCCCAGGTCCACAGCCTCAAGTCAGAGGGCTGGGGGCTGGGGGGAGGGGGGAGGGGGGAGGGCAGACAGCCTGCACTGTGGGATATGAGCTCGGCCACGCCTGAGCTCAAAGATCTGTTTCCACGTCTCTAAAGCAGGGATAAACACAGAACCCACTTCCCCGCAGAAGCCAATGAAATAATCCAGTGGCTGGGTGCGCAGTCAGGGCTCCTCGTGCATGGACCCGAGCCCCTTCCAGAGCACATCTGTGAGCAGCTCACTCGTGTCAAGCACTTAGCGTATTCCAGAACCTCTCCTGTCTGCTTTCTTTGGATTATTTCATTTGATCCTCACAGTAATCCTCTGACGTAGATGCTATCGTTGTCCCCATTTCCCAGATGGGGAGGAGGAGGCCCAGAGAGCTGAGATCACTTGCCCAAGATAAGTCTCAGAGCCAGAATTCAAATTCAGGCAGCTTGGCTCCAAAGCCTGTGCCCCCAGCCACCACCAATGCCACCCTCCACATACGCACCAATGCCCATTTGACAGCAAAGCAAGTATCATGGTGCCCATTCTACAGACCAGAAGACCAGTGCCCAAGGACAGTCAACCTGTTGCAGAGCTGGGAGCAGAGCCGGGTCTTTGTGCCCTGAGCCCAGGGTCACCATCCCCGCCACCCCCAGCCAGTCCTGGGCCCCGGACCTCCAGAAGCTCACCCTCGGCAGAGGTGCGGGGTTTGAGTCTCAGAGAAGCTCGGAAGCGGGTGCGGTCGTTGAAGCTCCAGCTCTTCTGTACCTTGGTGGGGCTGGTGGCCTCGCCCACCTGCTCGCTGCTGGGGGAGGTGGGCGTTGGCGGAGGTGCCAGGTGCTGCTTGGAAGGACCCGTCCGCCGCTGGGAGCTGCCCATGCGGATGCGGTCTTTGATGCCCATCCGGCTGCTGGCAGGGTAGGGCAGGTGGGGAGAGAGCCAAGTTAGCAGGAGCTGGGAGCAGGCGGGGGGAGGGAGGAGGCGGTGAGTGGGGACAGAGCTGACTTAGAGCTAGGGGCGGCTATGGGTCTCAATTCCCCACCGAGCAGAGACAGAACAAGGGTGTGGAGAGGGCCCCCCCTCCTACAAGAAGTGATTCGGGGTCACCCAGAACACATTCCCTCCCCTCCCTCCCCCCATCCCTCATTGCCCAAACAGATAAGAGGTGCTCAGGAGACAGATGTCAGAGTGGAAGGAGTAACAGAAACCCAAGATGGGGCTCAAAGAGACAGACAGAGGGTGGAGATCCGGGCCTGGCCCAGGTGGGTGGGTGGAGGGTGGAGGTGGCGACCCCTTTGGGCACAGGTCGCTGAGGGCCAGAGAAGCTCACCTGGCCACGTACACTGAGGTCTGCTGCTGTCTCCACTGCACACAAGGGCAGACCGTGTGGAGTGGGGAGTGTGGTGTGCACGCTTGCACGGGTACCCATGTGCACACGGATACTGGTGTGTGTGCATGTGTGGGTGTGTCCATCTTTATCTTCCTCCTTTCCCTAACTGCTGGAGCTCACCAACCTCACACTGGTCGGGTCAAGGCTTTAGTACCTGGTACAGCTGTGCAGGTAGTACAATGCCAAGTAAGTCTATCACACAGACGTCTGTGCAGGGTAACAGCCGCTGAGGGCCTCTGGCTCCTGGGCTCACGTGGAGGCCATCACATGCCTGGTGCCTGCCCTCCCAGTGACAGCCATCACCTGATCCCCTGTTCCGTGGTCTCCCCTGCCTGATCTCTGCCCACCTGGACCAATGTCCGGCCCATGTGGTCCCAGATCCCCCCTGGATCCAGGTCACTGAGCCCCAAGTTTAACATCCTGCCTGCATGCCTGTGAACACACACGAGTGCATGTGTGTGTGTGTGTGTGTGTGTGTGTGTGCTCAGACGTCCCTTCTCACACCCAGCTCCCCACCACAGCCAACAAGCCCCAGATACAGACAAGTTGGGGGCTGTTGCAAGTTCTCCAGGACAGGCTCCGGTCAACTAATACCTGGGAGGGTAACTGTGTCCGAGGGTTCAAGGGCCATGTTATCGCTGCTTGGGGTGGGGGTGGGGGTGTAGACCTATGCCCTTCGGTGGCACTGCTGCCTCCCCCAGCTGAGGTTTGCCACAGAGTTTGGGGATGGTCCCGCCCCAGATGTCTGGGGTCCTGGCTCAGGAGAGCACCAGACAGTCTCAAAGGAGGCCGAGGTGGGGCAGGGGCTGGCAAAGGAGACTGTGTCACCTATTCTCGGGGACTTTCAGATCAACGGTTGAGCCGAGGACAGGTTCTGGTTTCGGGGTTGGGTGGGAGCCAGGGTCTCCCATGCCCAGGGCATGGGGTCGAGCCATGGTGCTGGAGTAGGGGTGATCACGAAACCAGGGGCACCTTCAGGAAGGCGGCCAGGATGCAGGGCCATCCTCAGGGGGTGGGGCCTCTAGAGGGGAGAGGTTCTAGGTCAAGGCCTGGGACCCTAGGGACCTCTCAGAAGGGAAGGCCAGGGGCGGCTCCCGCAAACCTGCATGCTCTTTGCTGGCCCAGGCCCGCCTTGATGAAGCCCCAAGATTCCAACCGAAGTCAGGACGGCTTCCCAAACCTTCCTCTGCAGAGCCATTCCTGCGGGCTCGCCTCATGCTGGCAGGCACCCCGCACCCCACCGCCCGCCCCAGGGCCGTGCAACCTTGCCCCTATCCTCCGCTCCCATGGGCAAGAGGAAGAGAGGGGCAGCCAAGGGCCTGGAACTCCGGATCACTGCACCCAGCACTCCTACAGTGGCTGCCCGGCAGGGAAAGGGGTGACCTCCCCGTCACGAGAAGTGTGCAAGCAGTGCTGAGCCTGCACTCAGCAGGACTTTGGGAAGAAGAAGTTCGGGGGCTTGCTTGCGTGGGAGGCCTTGAAAGGCCCCTTTTCAGCTCGCATTCTGCAATGGCTGAGGCTGCTTCCAGTTCCCGGGCTCGGTAACCTTGCAGCCAGCCCCAGGCCCCACGCTCCTCTTGAACGCGAGGAGACACTGTTTTCCCAGGAGCGGCCCTGGATTCCAGCTCCTTGGGCAGGGCCCAGAAAATGGCTCACCCCAGCCTCTCCGGAGCCTGAAAGCTCGAAGAAAATGGAAAGCAAGCTGGCACTCAGTGGGCAGCAAAGAGCTCGCTCCCTCCCCAGGCTCCTGAGCGCACTCGGGGGTGGCAGGCTCTGGCTTTGCCATCCGATTCTACAGAGGTGGAAAGAGGCGGCTCACCTGAGGCCACAGAGCACTCCCGCGGGCAGAAGAGGACAGGGAAGCAGCTCTGACCTCAGAGACGGTTCTTCCTGGGCCGAGTACCTAGACGAGGACTAGGACTCTGGCTGTCAACCTGGGGGGGTGGGGGCGGGGGTGGGGGGTGACTTTGCCCCCAAGGGACATTTGGCCACATCTAAGGCACTTTGGCTGTCACCCTGGGTGGCGCTCCTGGCATCATCTGGACAGAAGTCGAGGGTGCTGTCCTACAAGGTGTGCACCAAACTCTCACCACACGGACGGACCCAACCCAAAGCGTCAGTGGGGTCAAGGCTGAGAATCTGGCCCAAGAGGCCTGCTGCCACCTAGGAGGAGGACAGGGTGGGCTCGGCGGGGGCTGCTCTCTGGGGGAGGGGAGCTCTGGCACAGGCTGTCCTCTGACTGTCCTGCCAAGGCCAAGTGCAGCGGCTGGGGGGCAGGCAGCCTTCCCCAGGGACCTGCACACAGGCCTTCTCTTCGGGGGCTGTGGAGGCAGCCTCCCTGCTGGCCTCTGCCCTGACCTGGCCCCTCCTGTCCCTCGGGCCCAGCCCACACAGCCCACCCTGCGTCTCCTCAGCCTCCCCCACAGGGAACGCCCCTTCCCTGCAGCCCTGGTTTGTTCCCTAGTGATTTGGGTGATCTCACTGCCCAGCATGCCACACTGAGTGCGGCGCGCTTTCCTGGGGCCAGGCACAGTGTTAGCAGGCACAGGTCCCACTGTCATCTGCATCTGGCATAAGGAAACCGAGGCCAGTGGGGCTTTTCTCTGATTTGCTCAAGAACCCGTGGGAGGTGGGTGGCAGCCAGACGTGATCCAGAACGCACACTGCTGAGCAAGGTCATCTCTCGGCAGAAGCACGGATGGGCGGCCCGGAGCCCTGCCCCTCATCTCCTGCCATGGGCCTCCAACCCACAAAGCTCCAGAGGCGGCTCTGCAGAGTGCAGAGCTCCTGATCCCAGAAAACACCAACAGCCTGAGGCTCACACTGGGGTTCCGGGTTCTTCCTGACCCAACTCAGTCCCGGTCTCAGCCCGATGCCCATCCCGGACCTGGTAGGCCGGGGCTGCAGGCTCACGGCCACGGCTCTTCCCCTACTGCCTGGCCTTGGCCTGTGCTGCCTCCAGGACTCCTCCAGGGTCCCTCTGGGCTAAGTGCCTGCCTCAGCCCCACAGCCCCTCTGTGTCCTCCTCCTGTTGCATCACACAGCGTGGCAGTGACTCTCTGCAGCTCTCCAGACACCATGTTTAATTCATCCCTGGGTTCCTAGTGCATAGAGCAGGCCCTGGCCCGGGGCAGGTACCAAGGAATGCTGGTGATGCAGCTAAAAGAGCCAGGGCTCCCAATCTAATGAGGAGCTGTCCTTCCCAGAGGCTCCTGGGTGGGCAGTGGGGAAGACTGGAAGCTAAGCCCAAGGCCCAGCAAAGGTCAAAGTGGGAGGGACATTCAGAGAGCCTCTAGTTCAATCTGCCCATCCCACGGAAGGGAAGCAGTAACTGGGCCCAGGTTACACAGGGAGTCATGGCAGAGCCAGCGCACATCCCCAAGGCTCCTGCAAGTGTCCCTCGTGGCCCACCGGGCCCGCGCCCCACACTCGGCAGAGGCATCCCCAGGAGGGCGAGGGGCTTGCCAGGGCCCCAAGGCAGACGGCAGGCGGCAGGCACATGCACCTTGTCCTTGGCCCATCCTGTCCCCGTCTCCGGCCCCGGAACTGAGGGGGGCCAAGGGCGAGCGGGGACAGGAGGAGCAGGTGAGGGGGTACCTCGGTCTCCAGCTGGCGTGGATCCGAAAGAAACTCCGTTTATTACTAAACATCTGGCTGGAAAGTTGAGAACAAGACACGAACAGAGGTTAGTGGGAAAGGGGCAGGTGGGCGGAGCCTGGGGAGCTGCCGGGATGGGGCCGGCCTCCTATGGCTGGTGGCAGAGAAGACCCTCACCCCAGTCATCCTCTAGCCCCGTCTCCAGAATGCAGAGGGCCTCACGCTCGGCACGGGGCTCTCTGGAGAGCGAGGCAAATACGCAGCTTCCCAGATGTCTTCTCCAGAGAGGCTCCGCCTGCGCGCCCAGGGAGACGCCCGGGCACCGGCGTTTTGAACAACGCCCTGGGATGCCGACACAGAAGCTCAGGAGGCCAGGCTTGGAGAACCTCGTTGCAAAACCCTAAAGAGCGCAGGTGCTGGCTCTGGCGATGGCAGCCCCTGGAAGCCTTGGCCTTTAGCTCTGCGTCCTGGGAACAGGCTCAGTCTGGATCCACTGCTGAGCGCCACTGGAGGCTTGGCCAGCCAGGTGTGTGTGTGTGTGTGTGTGTGTGTGTGCGTGCTGGGGTGGCATCCTGGCTGGGGCACTCACCCCATTGGGCCCAGACAGCCAGGATTAAGGACACAGCCATTCAGCCTGAGCCTGGTGACTGAAGTCGATGTCATAGCTGAGCCTCTTGGGTCCCCGGGGAAGAAGGGACCCTCCACCACCATCACCGCAGTCCGGTGCCTGCTACCACCTCTGCTCCAGTGCCTGCTACCCAGGCAAGGAGGGACCAGAGCCAACCGGAAGCTCCGAGAGGCCTGGCTCAGGCCTTCAGGGCAGAACCTGCTGGGTTTGTGCTGTGCGCTGTGGCGTGCTAGGGACAAGGTGGCTATAAGGGGCTTTAGGGGTGGAGCCACACCAGGAACGCCCCAGCTGGGTCAGTCATGCTTCCCTCGGCCCAGCCCCAGACCTTTCCACCCACTCCCTGTGCAGCCTCACTGAGAACGGGGAGGGGCGCTGCTCCCTGCGCCCCCTGCACCAGAAGTCCCCTCCTCAGGCCCCCAGCCCCTAGGCCTTTTCAACCCAGAAACTCTGAGGACCCGGAGCCCCCAACTGGCCTCACACGCTGATTTTCCAACAGGACAGAGTCCAGAGTGACCTGCTGACGCTCTCAAGGCCACACCGCGCCTCCTCCTCGCTCGCCCCTCCTCCCTGGGTCTGGGCCTGGGGCTCAGAATGGCGCATGAGGCTCCAGGCCAGGGGTCCCCTGGTTGGTTCAGGGATGAGGTGTGAAAATGAAACAAAGAGATGAGGAAAGGATGGGGAGGAAGGAGGACACCTGGCCCCTGGACCTCAAAGCTAAATCCCTCCAGGAACAGCCCCTGCTCGGGCGGGTGGGCTTCCTTCTCCACGCATGCCTGAGACCCCACCATTCGCCTGGGAGGAAGCATTGTTCCTTTGTTCTTCTTTCAAGACGGGAATCATCCAGGAGAGACAGCTCAAGAGGACAAGGACTTCTGGGAGCAGCAGAGTGCACCTTGGCAAGGAGCAAGGGACCTCCCAGGAGGCCCCTGGGGGCTGAGCAAAGCTGGGGACCGCGGCTGTCTGAGACCAGAGTGCTCATCACCCGGCGAGCTCATGTAGGGCCCACAGCAGGCTCGGTCACAGAGCTCTCTTCCCAGCTGGCATCTCGCTCCCCAGAGGCGAGTTCAGGGCCAAGGCCCTTCCAGAGCCACATGCCGGGGGTGGGGGGATCCCTGCCCTCACACCCCAGGACAGTGCCCACGATTACCTGAGCCGTAAGCACCTGTGGCCAGCGGCCTCCTCCTCTCTCCAGCTTCCCGGAGGGATGGGGGTGCAGGGATGGAAGAGTGAGAGGGACGTGGAAACAGAGAAAGAAACAGGACAATGGCATGAACGGAGGAGGTGGTGGGAAGGGATGGAGTGGACCTCTCTCCCACGTGGACCCTGGGAGCCCCAGCCTGGCCTCTCCAGAGAGACCCTCGGTCTGTACCTGTCTGAGCATCTGAGGTCACCTGCCCAGGCCTCGTCACAAGGCCTGGGCGTCCCCCAAACAGGCCCAGACACCCACGTAGTGGCTGAAGGCAGGTCTGAGAGAGGATGAGACAAAGAATGGAAGAAGAGGAGGAGAAGCAAGAGGAGGTGGCGGCCCCGGGGGCCCCTACCTTTCCCCAGGGCAGAAGGAGGTGCTGCCTGGCCGATGGCAGGTGGCAACGGGTGGGTAACGGGAGGGCGCTCCGTCGGGGACCGGCGCCCGCCGCACCTCCAGGGGCCGGAGGCCCCCATTGCGGGCCCGTTGCACGTGCTCAAACAAGAGGGCCAGCTCTCTGCAGGGGAGGGCGCTGTCAGCAGCAGGCAGGGCCCAGGCACTACCCCTCGCCCGGTGGGCCGTGAACCCCAGAACTCAGATCCTGCCAGACCCTGCCTCCCTACAGGGCCCCACAAACCCTGCTGGCCAGGGCAGGTGGGGTGGAGTGGGGGTGAGGGTAAGGGGAGGGAGACTCGTCTTTCCTCCTGCCCGTTCTGTACTCAGGCTTTGGGAACTCCCCGGGGGCGCCAGGTATGGTTGTGCAGGCTGAGCACAATTCAAGGGCACCTGCACAAGGCTGCAAGTGGGAGCTCAAATCCAGCTCATCTGTGCTGGTGCAGCCAGCAGCCTGGACATGGGGCTGTGCTGCCTGTGGCAGCCCCGAAACCCTTCCCTCCCAGTGCAGCACGGCTCCGGAGCTCGGGCAGAGACGGAAGCCGAGGGGGTGGTGGACCCAGCTTCCTTCCCCTGTGGCGTTCACTCTGCCACCAGCTTCTCAGAGTGGCCCTGGAGCAGGAGGCTCTCCCTAGCTCCCAGGCCCTGTCCTGTTGCTGTAAGCCAGAGCACCCTTCTCTTGCCTGCTGCCTCCCCATTGTATGGATAAGGAAACTGGGGTCCAGGGAGCAGGAGGCACAGTGGACCCAGAATCTCCAGACCAGGCTCTGTCCCTCTTACGGGGACCCAGACCCCACCCTGCCCCACCCCTTGTCTTCCCTCCCCCTCCCACCCATCCCGTTCCTAACAAGCCAGCCCCCACTCCACTCCTCTGGCCTTGACACCTCCGGGTTGCTGCTGGCAAAGGAGGCTTCTTCCAAGGTAGCCACCCCCGGCTGTGCCAGGTGGAGATGGGGGGGCTGATCCCGGGAGCACCCCTCCCGCCCCTCCCTCCTGCTCCTCCCTGGGAGGGAGCAGTGGGGGGGCCAGGTGCAGGGGTGGCAGGATCACCCAACACCTGCTCCTGGAGAACTAATGAGGCGAAGAAGGCGCCCGCAGAAGCGCTGAGCACAGCAGCCTGGCCCCGCAGCGCTTACTGCTGCCTGCCTGCCCGCCCGCCTGTGGGACTGAGCCGGGCTCCGCCATCCTCACTGCTGCCTGAGGGGCTGGTGGGCCAGGCACCTAGCCACACGCAACTCTGAGGCTATTAATAATCCCCTGCGTGCAGCCACCCCCATGCAGTCACAGCCTGGCCCGGGCCAGTGGGCCAGACCCTCTTCTGGGCTGCAAGGCTGCGGCCTGGCCCAGGAAAAGTGGGTGCACAGTCATGCACAGGCATTCTGGGGCGGGCCCCGGTGCCCGGGCCTGGTGCACATGTTACTGCCCATTCTGCACCCTCCGCCCAGCTGTAACAAGTCAGGCTGTCCCCAAGAAAAGATCCAGAGGAGAGGCGCCGGCTGTGCCCCTGCCCTGGGGGCACCACCTAGCTGTGGGCACGGAGACTGCAGCACTCCAGAAGCCAGGGCCCAGCCAGTGGGGCAGGGCTGCTCCCCTGCCTCGTGTCCAGGCACAACACAGTGGGGAAGGGACACTCGGGCTCCAGCACAGCCAGTCCCAGACGCTCCCTTGGGAGCTGTGCCCCACTCCGCACTCTCCAGGGCAGAGTCCCTTGTCCTCACTTGTCCCCCATCCCACCCCACCCCACCCCCAGCAGGGCCTACCTGAAGGACGGCAGGAGGCTGTCGTAGTAGTACCAGGTGGCCGTCAGGTAGGCCCGGCTTGAGTCGGTGGAGTACAGGCGCCACGCAGCCTGGTGGGCAGGGAGTGTGGGGGCGACATGAGGCCTCCCGGCCCCTGCCAGCCCTCTGCCCCGAGAGAACCCAGGCCTAGGGCCAGCTGAGGGTCCTGCAGAGCCACGGGCTGGTTTCAATTCCATCACCGTGGGCAGAGCCAGGCAGGAAATTCAGGCCTTAGGAGAAATGACTTCCCCAAGGCCACAGAGCAGACACAGCATCAGAGCCAGGGCCCTTAGAGGGGTAGGAACCAGCAGGCCAGATATGGGTTTTTGACCCCAGCTCTGCCCTTTGTTAATGTGGGCAATGTAAGTAAAGTTTCAACACCTCAGTTTCTCCAGCTGTAAAATGGGTCTAATACTACTTATCCAACATGGTGTTATGCGCATTAAATGGACAAATGTAAATCAAATGCTAAGCTCAGTGCCTGGCACACAGGAGGTACCTAATGCCAGATTCCCCTATTACACACGCATGCTTATCTCCCTTATCACATTTGATAGCTATTTGACAAACATCACTGCATGTGTGATGAACATCTTTCTCTCCCCTAGATCACAAGCTAGGTCTTGGTTACTCTGTGTCAGTGTGTACAGTGTCCAGGGAGTGAGTGGTGACTGAAGGGATTATTATTACTAATAACAAACCCACGCCTTCTTTCCCAGCTGCCCACCACTGCCCATGGGCATACTGTACTAAAGACCTCTGGAGCAGGACAGAAGCAGGTCAGACGAAAGGAAGGACTGACCCTCTCCCTCCAGGTAAGAAGAAGAGCTGGGGAGGCCCTGTGAGTGGAGCCATCAGCAGGGGCAGGGAGACTTGGAGGCTGCTGGGCAGGACAAAGCGGAACTGGGCCCTGGGTGTCTCCCCTTCCTTGGGTGCCCCTTGTCCTTATGGGGCTGCCATTGCTGACCTCACCGGCCAGGCGCCTGCCTAAGACAAGAATATTTTTACTTCCTGCTTGCCTAGGCCCCTGGCTCGGGCTGGGGAGCAGCTGCCAGAGCTGTCTCATTAATTATGGGCACCACAATACCAGCTGTCTCTCGGCATGGACAGTGCCAACCGCCTGCCCCTACAATGCCCCCTTGGAAGGCCAGCTCCCAGGGGACAGTGGCCATTGTGCCCCAAGGGACACTAAGAAGAAAAGACTGGGCTGGTTGGCTGGAGATAGCGGGGATGGAGAGGGGAGCTCCATGCTGGGGAGGGCAGATAAGGAGAGCTGGACTCAGGCTTGGCCTTGGGGGTCAGGCAGTGCTGTGCTGGGGAGCCGGCAGAGGTGGGCTGTGCCAGCGCTCCCAGAATCACCTCCTGCCCACACTGCCGACCCGTCACAGGGTCCCAGAAAACCAAGCCCTGGCGTTACAGTCAGCATGCCCCCCACCCCAGGGAGCCTGAGACCACCCACTCCTGGCTTCCCAGCCACCCCTCTGCTGCTCCTTCTCTGCCTCCTTGGCCAGCTCCACTAAGCCTGCCCAGCTGTCCCAGGGCTGGCTCCGCCTACATGCCTGTGCTCATGAGACTAAGGACTTAGGGCGCTGGGAGTGGCACAGGCTGAGTGACCACCACACAGGTGACGTCTGGCAGACGCCTCCTGTGCAGGCTCCATGGCGACCCAGCTCATGTAGAGTTGGGGCTGGAGTCAGCAATCGGGCAGCACTGCCCCACCCCCAACTGGCCACTTGGTGCGGGCGAGTCTCTGACCGTCTCGGCCAGCAGCCTAGCTCTGTTTGTGGGGTCACACCTGTTCCGTCACACTGCCCCGCTCTGCCGCGCTTCCTGGGCGTACCTGGATGAGGTTGGCTGCTGGCATCCTCCGCTTTTCAAAGTGCTTTTGCCGGTGCTGTTCCTGGACCTTCAGGGCGAAGCCGGAGCCTAGGATGCCCTAGGGCAATAGGGCATGATTGGGGGTGGGGGTGCAGGCAGGGAGCAAGAGGCTGCCAGGGTGTTCCCATCACTGCCCATCGAAGACACCCACGCAGCCTCCCCCTCCAACCCGGCAAAGGGGGACTCACGGCTGGCAGGGCGAAGAAGGAGATGCCCAGTAAGGCGAAGCCAGCGGCCAAGACCCTGCCCAGCCACGTGTGTGGGGTCTTGTCACCATAGCCGATGGTCGTCAGCGTGATCTGGAGACACAATTGCCTTTACCTGCAGGACTGGTCACGGGACCACCCCCAGGGCTGAACTGTTACAGGAGCTGGTGCAGGGACACAGATGGGTTCCCCGCTGGTCGGTCAGGGGAAGGGCTACAAGCCACCAAGGCTTGAGTGGGAACAAGAGGTCCACTCCAGCAGGTTGGGGGCTAGCAGGGGCACTGGGCAGAGGGGGCCCAGGCCTGGTGTGACGGACAGAGACAGGCCTGCTCAGCCCCGAAGCCCCGAGTCAGGAGTCACCGCGGGCAGACCTCGAGAGCTCCCCGGCGAGGGTCCCAGGGAGAAGGGTGGCCCCTGTGGACCCTCACGCACCGTCCCCCACCACAGCGAATCGGCGTAGGAGGAGAAGTCGGAGTTGGCGTCCTTCTCGGCCAGGTAGACCAGGAAGGAGGCGAAGATGAGCACCAGGAACCCGATGTACCAGGCGGTGATCAGCTCCTGCGGGGACCGCGGAGGGAGGGCATGAGGGACCGGCGGCTCTGGAGGGGATCAAAGAGGCCCACCCCTCGGAGCTCCCCGGCCCGCCTGGCTCTCTCGGCTCCTCCCTCCAAGGAGACCCTGCCCCTGGCCTTCGTGAACCCCGGCTCTTCCTTTGCTGGACTCTGCAGGGCCCACCGGCCCTGTGCAGTGCCTTCAAGCTCCGCCTCTCCGGCCCCGCCCCAGGGAACCTTCAAGCTCCGCCTCCCAGGCTCCGCCCCTCTCCCTAGACCCCGCCTCCGGTTTTGGCCCGACCCCGAGGCCGCGGCCCTTCCCAACCCCACGGAGCCGCCGCGGCCTGAGGCGCTCCTCCCCGGGCAGCCCGCGCCCCCAGCCCCGCAGCGCACCTTGCTGTGCGCGTAGACCACGGAGCCCAGCAGCTTCCAGGTGCCGCCGCGGCGGTCCATGCGCACCATGCGCAGGATCTGCAGAAAGCGCATGCTGCGCAGCGCCGACGTGGCGAAGATGTTGCCCTGGGTGCCCGCGGCGATGACGGCCACCGAGGCCACGAACACGATGAAGTCTGCAGGGCCGGGGGTGGCGAGGTCACAGCCGGCCCCGGAGCCCGGGCCACCCCGCGTCGGGACCCGGGTCGGGGCGCTCCCGGAGTTGGGGCGGGGACGGGCTGGGGAGGTCCGCGGCAGGTGTGTCGCCGGGGTGAGATGGGGAGTCCGCGGATTACCGATGACACAGAAGGGTTTCCTGGCGAAGCGGAAGCGGCCCTGCCATCCTCGGTAGCGGCAGCAGCACCCTGCCGACCACACCCGCACGATGTACTCCAGGCCGAAGACCACGATCATCACGAATTCCTGCGGGACAGCGCCGAGCTCCAGTCCCCACCCCGGCCGGGGGCCCGGGGCGCAGCGCACTCACCTCGCCAGGAGGTCTCTACTTCACTTGGATAGAGCCAAGGCGGCTTGCAGAAGGCAGGTGCGCCGCCCCCCTCCCCGCCCCCACCAAGGAGGCTGAGAACTCAGGTCTGTCCGCTCTTTCCTGTCCCCAGGAGTCATCTGGTTTTCCAGCTCCTCATCCCAGACTCCCTCCCTCTGGGGGACCGAAGGGCTGGCTGCCAGCCATTCCCCTCCAAGGGGCTTTTATGTGGTGGTGTTTTGTTGTTGTTGTTTAAGGACAAAGATAAAATCAAAACAAAAATAAACTCAGCATTGCGGCACAGGGGGTTCAGCCACGCAGGCCAGCATCCAATACTTAAGTGCTGGGAGTGCCACTTCAAGTCCCAGTTGCTCTGTTTCTGACCTAACTCCCTGCTAATGCACCTTGGAAGACAGCGTAGAATGGCTCAAGTATTTGGGTGAAGATCAATCTCTCCTTCCCTCTCTCTGCTTCTCCCCCTCTGTCACTCTGCCTTTATTTGAAAGGTAGAGTGACAGAGAGAGAGGGGAAGACAGAAAGAGAGATATTCCATCCACTGGTTCACTCCCCAAATGGTACAAAGGCCAAAGTGGGATGACCAGAAGCCAGGAGCCAGGAGCTTCTTCAGGTCTCCCAACAGGGTGCAGGGGCCCAAATACCTAGACCATGCTCCATTGCTTTTCCCAGGTACATTAGCAGGGAGGTAGATTGGAAGTGGAGCAGCTGGGACTTGAATCAGCTGCCTACATGGGAGGCCAGTGCCATAGGTGGCCTACCTACAGACTTTACCTACTACACCACAGCAAAAGCCCCAGTAAATAAATCTTTTAAACTAAACAAATAACCCTCACCAGGCCAGGGGCAGTGTTGGCAGTTTTTGTCCTGAGAAGGGGTGGAGCCTACTCACTTCGATCCTGGGTCACCCTAAGCCCCATATTGTGGCAGGGGGAACCCTCAGTACCTGCTATAAAGCAGGGCTGATGCCCAGAGGGACCAGCACAGCCAGGCGATCCCTGAACCACAGGAGAAGTCACCCTCCACCTGCGGCCCTTGGTGCAGAGGGGCTGCCTCACACAGGCCCCCTCCGACCTGGGTCCCCGCCCTCACCAAGATGAGGAGACACTCATTGGCAAGTTCCTGGTGTTCCTGGATAGTGGACAGCACGGACAGCACCAGGCAGCTGAAGACCAGCAAAAATCTGCAATTGCAACGGGAAGGAGAGGGTTAAATTACTGGAGGAACGGGACAGCCCAGGAGTCTCTAGCAGGGGCTGCACTGTTGGCGGAGGGAGGGGGTATTATTTGGGGGAGACTTCTTTCGCAAGCAGAGCTGGGGTCCAAGTTCCCTGGAGTCATGGCTCTGTGCTGGCCACCAAAGACAGCAGCCCCTAGTCGTAGGCTGCTGGACTCACAGAAACCTCAGGACCCTCACAGCTGCCCTGGCTGTAGCGGAACATGTGGGCTCAAGGTGCCTGGTGACCCTCACTGGCTGACCTCTGGGGCTCAGGGAAGGTCAGCGGCGGAGGGAGGGACCCCCTTCCCAATGCATTCTGCAGTGGCAGGAGGGGACCCCTGCCCCCCGCTGCCCACAGGGGCTCTTCCGGAAGTGAATATTGAGACCGCTGTGGGAGGAACAGGGATAGGGAGCACACACGCACGAAGGGAAAGCTGCAGGGGAGTGAGGCAAGCAGATGGAGCTGGCCCTCGGCCTGAGTGCCCCCGCCGACAGGGGGAGACCCAGGCGCCCAGGAGGGAACCTTGGTCTCGAACCTTTCCCTCATTTCCAGTTGTGAACACGAAGAAACTGGGGCCCAGAGAAGGAAAAGGATTCACCCCCGGTGGCCCAGTGTGTCCAGGACAGAGCAGAGATTAGAGCCAGGGTCCCCAGTTTCCCAATGAATGGGAAGAGGGAGAGGGCATGAGCTGATGCCTTGGAGAGTACTGCAAGTACTGGGCCCCCAGAGCAGAGGCGTGGTGAACATGCACCTGGCATGGAAGAGACCCCAGCGGGAGTGGGCTTCCCTGGGAATCTGTCCCCTGTGGCCTGACCCACCTGTCCCAAGTCCCTGGGCTTCTGCCCCGCTGCTAACACTGCACAGCACCCCCCATACCTCACTGTCCGAGCCTTTGAGACTCTGCTCGTCTTTCACTCCCACCCACCCACTTGCCTCCCTGGCTGCGGCTGGAGTCACTGTCTACATGGCTTTCCGTGGTGCCAAGGGCACAGACTCAAGGTCAGACAGGGCGGGGTTTGTGTCCCAGGCCTGCTGACATCTGTGGTTCTGGGAAAGCCACCTGCTCTCCAGACCAGTCTCCTGGTCAGTAAAGTGGGCTGGGCGGGAGGAAAGATGGGTAGGGTCGAGCTCTGCTCCGGGCCCAGTGGCAGCTGTCCATCGGCCACGGGTGTTGGATGAATGAATGAGGAAGAGGCCTCCTTGGCCAGGTCCAGCCAAGAGCTGAGTCAGCAAACACCAGCCATGGGAGAGGCGGGAAGCAGAGCCCAGGTCCTCAGACTCACTAATGAACCACAGGGGAGGGGGCTTGCGACTGGAGGCCCCTGAGGTCACCACACCCCGCCGGCTCCTCCAGGAAGGGCTTTCCCAGTTCACTGAGAAACTCTTGTCAGAGATCCTTCAGCCTCATTCCATTCCCCCGCTCCCAGCTGCCGGGCTTCCTACCAGGTGCTTCCAGAATAGTTCTCCTTAACACTCACCAGTTACAGGTCTGTGAACACCCATTTCACAACAGGTCAAGGGAAACACAGCCGAGGACAAAATTGGAAGGGCGGGGGGACGCAGGTGTGGGGAGGCAGGACTTTTCACACATGTGCCACATCAGCAGCAAGTTCTCTGGGCGGTAAATGAACAGACCGGCTTCCATTTCACTTTCTACTTGTCTGTGTTCCCTAAGTTTGTTTAGAATACACACGGGTCGCTTGGGTAACTAAAAACTAATAGAGGCTGGCACCGCGGCCAGTGTGCGGCGCTGGCACACTGGGTTCTAGTCCCAGTCGGGGTGCCGGATTCTATCCCGGTTGCCTCTCTTCCAGGCCAGCTCTCTGCTGTGGCCAGGGAGTGCAGTGGAGGATGGCCCAAGTGCTTGGGCCCTGCACCCCATGGGAGACCAGGAGAAGCATCTGGCTCCTGCCATCGGATCAGTGCAGTGCGCCAGCCGCACCGCGCCGGCCGCGGCGGCCATTGGAGGGTGAACCAATGGCAAAGGAAGACCTTTCTCTCTCTCTCACTGTCCACTCTGCCTGTCAAAAATAAATAAATAAATAAATAAATAAATAAATAAACTAATAGAAGTATTTATTTACCTATCGATTTTTAACGTTTTTCAAATTGATGCATAAAAATGCTGCCTATGTCCGGGATGCCGTGTGGTGCCTCGTGTCCATGTCTGTCATGTCCATGTCTGTCTGTGTCAAGTTCAAGTCAGGGTCACACATGTGACTCCTCAGAACCGTGGACGCCTCCCAAGTCCGCACGTTGCTCCTGGCCCAGGGCCACGCTTTGTATAGTTCCGATTTGGGTCTATGTGCCGCCGAGGTGAGCACTAACTGAAACTTCGACATGTGTTTCCCTAAGTCTACAAATTGGAAAAAGCCACTTTCAGTCCTCTGCCAGCCCCAACTGCAACCTTTGCCGCAGCGAGTGTGAGCCTCTCCAGGGAGCGCGGCTCATGTGTCCACCAGGCTACTCCGTGCCTCTTCTTCAACGTCCAGAAACAAACTCAGTTCACCTCCCAGACTCCCTTCCCTCCATCTGCCCATCTGCGGGCACTGCCGTTCCCCAGGGTCTCAGGCTGAGAACCAGTCTTATCCTGAGTCTTCCCTTCTCTCACCTTCCACGTTTCATCCCATAGCACGTTCCACCATCTCCACCTTCAGAACACGTCCCTGTAGAGACCAGATCTCACCATCCTGACCAAGCCAGCAGCATCCCATAGGCCTAAGGATCTCCCAGCCTCTACCCTCTCCTTAACGGAACCCACTGCCTCCAAAGCAGCCAGAGAGCCCTTACGGCATTGCAAAGCTCCCCTTAAAATTCTCTGCTGTCCTCCCAGCCCACCTGGGGAAGGCAGGGCAAATGCCTCAGCGCACCCAGCTCTGCTCCCTTCCCCTACCCTCGGCCGCCCCTGCCCATGGTGCAGTGCACTTCCGCCCCCCCCCCCTTGGCATATCAGCCCCTGATATTCCCATCACAGGGCTTTGCACCTGCTTTGATGTTTCCTCTGCCTGTTGCCCCCTTACTCATCCAGGTCTCTGTTCCAGCATCACTTCCTTGAAGGGTCTCCCCCAGCCATTCTGTCTCTAAAATAATAGCTCCCAGGGAGGCCTCTGGCACAGTGGTGAAGATGCCTTGGGTCCCATGTGGGCAGGGCCTGGGGTTTGACTTCCAACTCCAGCCTGCTGGTGCACGCCCTGGGAGGCAGCAGGTGACCGCCTGAATGCAGAGTCTCTGGCACTCATGTGGGGGACCTGGACTGAGTTTGTTCCTAGGCATTTGGAGAATGAGCTGACAGATGAGGGGGTGGGGCGGGGGACACAAAGTCATTTGGTTTGGCCCTGCCAAGGTAACCGCAGGCAGGACTTGGAATTCAATACATCTACAGCAGGCTAAATTTTAAATTGATAACAAATGATGTTATAAATACCCAAATAGCCCTTGGCAGAAAAAAAGGTTCCCCACCCCTGCCCACCAACAGCAAAACACCAGGTCACCAAACCAAAGTCCCACTGAGGAGGCTTGGAGAGCTCTAAGCAGATGCAGCTCTGATCTGTGGGGTTCCCTTAGGAAGAGGCTGCTTATAAATCCCCTGAACTCCACCTCGCCCTGCTGGGGAGTTCCTCACCCTGGAGGCTGAATGCATTTGAAGGGACTTTGCCGGCCAGGTTGACCCACTGCCTGCAACCCCAGTGCAGCACCAGAATCCCGTATGGGTGCTGGTTGGCGTCCCAGCTGCTCCACTTACAGTCCAGCTCCCTGCTAATGCACCTGGGAAGGCAGTGGAAGATGGCCCAAGTGCTTGGGCCCCTGCACCCACTTGGGAGACCAGGAAGAAGCTCCTGGCTCCTGGCTTCTGTTTGGCCCAGCCCTGGCTGTTGCAGCCATTTGGAAAGTGAATCAATGCATGGAAGACCTCTCTCTGTGTCTCTCCCTCTCTTTCTGTGACTCTGCCTTTCTTTTTTTTTTTTTTAAAGATTTATTTCATTTATTTGAAAGAGTTACAGAGAGAGGTAGAGACAGAGAGAGGTCTTCTATCCGCTGGTTTACTCCCCAGATGGCTGCAACGGCCGGAGCTGTGCTGATCCAAAGTCAGGAGCCAGGAGCCTCTTCTGGGTCTCCCACGTGGGTACAGGGGCCATAGCAGAGAGCAGGATCAGAAGAGGAGCAGCCAGGACTAGAACCGGCACCCATATCTGATGCCGGCACTGCAGGCCAGGGCATTAACCCGCTGAGCCACAGCGCCAGCTCCGACTCTGCCTTTCAAATAAATAAATAAATATTTAAAAAGCTGGGGCGGGTTTCATAAGTGGTCAGACAGAGGACACCCTGTATTCTGCCTTCCGGGGGAGGGACAGACTTGGGATCATGATCGGGGAATCAGAGGCAGGAGAAGGTCTGGAGAAGGTGCTCTGTGGCTGGGGTCCGGTTGTACCTGCCAGAACCGGGGTGGAGCTTCAGTCACTCAACAAATAAGGCCTGAGGCTTGCCTCCATTTCTCCCGCTAGACACACATCTGTGGTCCCCAGGAGCCGGCTGCGCTGGGTCCCTGCAACTTCCCAGCAGAGAGGCCAGACCGGCAGCTGCTCTGAGAGCATCTCTGCCCATCGTGTCTGGCTGCAGTCAGGGGCTCAGGCCTGCGACAGGTGCATGCTGCCTGGCCGCCTCTCCCGGGCTGGGGCTTATCATGAGGCTTATCATAAGCTTTCCCATTTCCACTCCCCCCCCCCCATTCTGTGCCATTCTGTGACTATCCCATTCATTCAAGAGGGCAGTAAGAAGATTAGGGATGACCAAGAGAAGGGTTTGCTTAGATCTCTGGTTCTGACTCTGGCGGGTGTCAAAATCACCTGCTAAAATACTTGGGACCCACTTGTAGATCTGGCCCAGTAGGTAGGGGGTGAGCTCGGCGAGTCTGGGCCTCGACACTGCTCCCTGGTAATCCTCACACTCAGTTTCAGTGGCCATGGTTTGGGAATCGCTGGACTAGCTGATGGTAGTGGCCGTGGCTGACTCAATTAGGCCAACGCAGGGCTTTTCCAAACAACCAGCGTTACTGCCTTCTCTCCGTTTTCTCCTCCAGTCCCTGCCCAGAGGAGCAGGGCAGGGGTGAAGCCCTGCTCAGGATGGGGCTCTCACGCAAACAGCAGCTTCACCCTCGGTGGCAATCAGAAACGCTCCTGCTGGCCACGGGCTTCCCGTCATCCAGGCCCGGTGGTGAGCCATCTGCACGTATGCTCCCCGCTCTCACAACAGCCCCCCCACAGCAGTGGCGGCGGCGGCGGCAGCGCCATCACCCGAGGCTTACAAACGAGGAAACAGAGGCTCAGAGGGGTGTGCGGGCCGAACATGGCAGAGCTCAAAAAGATTCAGATTTTGGAAGACTCCAGACTTTGGATGTGCGAATCAGAACAACTCAACCAGGGAAGTCTACAGAAATCTCCCTGAATACGCAACACTCTGAAATCAGGAACGTGTCAGTCCCAAGCAAATCTGTGAACACACTGAAAACCATGGAACTGTACTTAGTACACCGTCAGAGGGGGACGTCTATGGTATGTGAATCATATCTCAAGAAAGCTGTTACTTAAAATACAAAAGAAAAGTACATTAACTTTTTTTTAAAAATCCCATAGGCATGTTTTTTAAAGTTTACTTATTATTATTTATTTGAAAGGCGGGGCAACAGAGAGATATGTTCCATCTGCTGATTCACTTGCCAAATGCCTCTAACAGCTGGAGCTGGGCCAGACCAAAGCCAGGAGCCTGGAACTCCATCCAGGTCTCCCACACGGTTGGGAGGAACCCAAGCACTTGAGCCATCACCCGCTGCCTCCCAGGATGCACATGAGCAGGGAGCAGGATCAGAAGCAGAGGAGGGACTCCAGCCCTGGCACTCCTGTATGGAATGTGGATGTCGCAAGTGGCGGCTTGACCTGTGGTGCCACAACACCTGCCCCAGGTCTCTTAACTTGTCCAAACTCTTAAGGGTGGGACCTGAACCCAAGACCACCTGGATGACCAGACCATACCACCTCTCTAGGACCCAATGTCCCTGTCTACACACAAAGGTGGGGACAGCTCGACGATGACTTAGGTCCCATCAGCCTTGAGACTCCTCAGAGGGGGAGTGTACAAGGGAGGGGTTCGGCCACCAGCTGGCCCGAGCTTCCCTGGGGATGTCCCTGGAAGAGCAGATGTGGGGTGCTGCAGGCATGGAGAAGGGGGAGCAGCGAGAAGCTCACAGCTGAAAAGAGGAGCCTCTCCAAGCCTCACGCACTTCGGAGGTATTGATTATCCTCATTCTCAGCCAGGCTGTTGTGAAGTCAGAAATGAACAACCCAGGTCCCAAGAAACTAACAAGTGTAACAGCGGTGACCCGATAGACAAGGTGCCTGGGAAGGCCCAAGAAGGTTTCAACACAAAGAGGAGAGATCAGTGAGAACTTCTTGGAGGAGGTGACTACACAGGGAAGCAACAGGGATGTGGGGGTCTGTGGGCAGCCTGAGATGGCCAGTAGTTCTGGATGGAGGGCACCCAAAATGAAGGGGGGGATGGAGGAGCCAGAGAGGCCAGCTTGTTGAGTGGTACCCTAGGGCCTTTGAGAGTTAGCAGACAGGAAGCAGGGAGCCAAGGAGGAGCTGAGAGAGAGAGAATGGCAGAGCTGAGCTGTGTTTCAGGATCATCACTCGGGGCACTGCAGCTCATGCATTAGGAAAGCAGAAGGCTGGGGCCGGCTCACAACAGGTTAAGCTGCCACCGGTATCCGATGTGGGCTCCAGTTTGAGTCCTGGCTGCTCAACTTCTGACTCAACTCCCTGCTAATGCACCTGGGAAAGAAGCAGAAGATGGCCCAAGTGCGTGGACTCCTACACCCAGGTGGGAGACCTAGAAGAAGCTCCTGGCTCCTGGCTTTGGATAGGCCCAGCTCCGGCCATTGAGGCCATTTGGGGAGTGAACCAGCAGATGGAAGACTTTATCTCTCTCCCTTTCTCTCTGTAACTCTGCCTACCTTTAAAATAAATAAATAAATAAATCTCTTTAAGATTTAATTAAGACAGAGTTACAGGGAGATAGAGACAGAGAGAGGTCTTCCATCCTCTGTTTCACTCCCCAGATGGCCCCAGCAGCCAGAGCCTGGGCCACCCTCTGCTGCCTTCCCTGGTGTGTCAGCAGGGAGCTTGATCAGAAGTGGAGCAGCGGGGACTCAAACTGGCATCCATATGGGATGCCAGCGCAGCAGGCTGGGGCTTTAACCTGTTGTGCCGTACAGTGCCGACCCCAGTAAATAAATCTTTGAAAAAGAAAATCAGAAAGCTCCATAGCAATTCAGCTGGACCCAGCTGGTGGCAGCAGGGACTGGAGAATGCTGGAGGAAGTGGACTTGAGGATGCCTGGGGACAAGGAGGGGACGATGCCTGTGCTTCTGGCTTGGGCACTGGATGGACATGGAGGTGAGAGGTCCCCAGGGAGGAGCAGGTGCACAAGCATGAGTTCCCTTTCGGACATGCTAAGAGGGACAGGGCTGTGTGGCGCTTGCCAGACACACGGTGGGGAAGAAGAGAGAGACCTGGTGGGAAACGCAGAGGTGAGGAACATCTGGTGGAGGTGGTGACTGAGAGGGAAGCCAAGGGCCCCAGGGAGCCCCAGCAGGCAGAGGGAGGAAAGCAGTGCCAGCCCAAGAGATGGGTGGGAAACCAGAAGAGAGGCCCAGGGAAGCTGTGTTTCGGTGTGGGGAGCAATTCGGACTATACTGTTACTGGAATTAAGACTTATTCTATGCATCTGCTCTCCCACAATATGGCGCTGGGAGAGAAGTAAACAGCTTCCGCACAGCTGCCTCCAGTTCAACCAATAAACTGTAGGACTTGCTCCTGATTGGAGAGCAGCGTACTCGGCGTGTGGGCAGCCGAGTTAGGATTGGCGGAGGAGGACTATAAAGGAGGAGAGAGACGGCATGCACCGGGGAACATCTATGGGGAACATCTATGGGGAACATCTGAAGGAACACCTGTGCAGCCCCCCAGAGAGCCGGCCGGCGGTGTGCCGCTCCCCTGCGGAAGTGGGGAATGTGGCCAGGGGGAACTGCCCTTCCACGGAGGTGGAAGGGATAGTAGCCAACCCGGGAAGAACCAGCAGCAAACCCGGGGAGGGCCGAGCAGACGAAAGAACAGCGCAGGGTCCTGTGTCGTTCCTCCACGAAGAGGGGGAGCGACATTTCGGGAAGGCTTGGACAACGCTGCGGAGGTCAAGGGGGATGGGCCAGCCAAATGCCCACCGGGTTTGGTGACATGTTGGTCGCTGGGCCCCTTGGTCGGGCAGCCTCAGAGAATGCAGACAGAACGACTAGAGCGGTGGAGGGTTGTTGTTAAGATGAGAGCCGGAGTGGAAGGAGCCAGGAGGGCGGGAGAGAAGCCGAAGATGCAAGATGCGGGGAATGAAGTCCCCAGGGTGCTGGGAGGTGGCGCCGGGCTGGTGCTGAGCAGCAGGGCCCCTGTGGCTCCCCTGGAATCCGCAGGAAGGGGATGAGGAGGGGGCGGGATGGAGGAGGGAAAGGAGGCTCCGCCCACACCCAGCGGGCTCTGGAGAGGTAAGGCCAGAGCTGAAGGGCAGAGGTTTGAAACAGCCTGGCCTGTGCAGATGGGGCTGACCAGGCCCCGAGGAGCGCTCTCTCGCTCCCTCCCGGGTTGGGGTGGGGGGTGTTCCTCCATCTGCTCTGTTGGGGCTCCCTGGGGCCCTCTCCATTGCCCACATGCTCATTGTCCTCAACAGCAAGGATGAAGGAGCGGGTAAAGACCGGGACGTCCCAGGCGCCCAACACTAGCATTTAAGGTGCTGCTTAGTGCTTGCTGTGGCTGTTTTTCAGCCACCTGCCTCCTCTGGACCACAAGCAAGGGCAGATGGGGCCTGGCCCCCCTCTCTCTCTCTCCAGGCCCCGCCACTGGGGCTCCTGGGTTTCCACTGCTGGCTTGGAGGGGCGTGACTCCTGCCCTGCTCTTCACACCAGGCCCCAAGGCGGGGGCTCTCTTCCCTCTGCTGGGGTACTCTGGGGCCAGACCCCATTCAGCCAAGCTTCCTAAGGGGTAGAGGCCATGACCCCACCACCTTCCAGCAGAATAGGGGTTCTCTAAACCCCAAACGAGAGCCGAGCCTGCAGAAGAGACTTCCCTTGGACTTCACAGGCCCTTCCTGGCCAAGGCAGGCCATGGGGCCTGGGGGTCCCCCAGACTCCTCCAGGCAAAGCAGGCACTTGCTGGCACTCCAGGGGGATAAAGGGGAGGGGCAGGAAGCAGGCCTCAGAGCGAGGCTCTTTCCAAGAATCCTTCCCCTGATCCAGCGATTCTAAATATGGCAAAAGGAGTCAGAGCACGTGACCCAGGGCCCCACGTCACGGCTGCCACTACCGCTGCTGCTTCCCGGGCTGGAGGCCTGTGCTGGGGCTCAGGGCTAGGGCTGAGGTCTTGACCGAGCGCCCATTTCCCTGGCCACAACCTGAAGGTGGGGGACAAGTCGCCGGCGGCTCGAGTCCCTTCTGCCTTTGCCTCTCCAGCAGAGGGTTGGGAAGGCAAGAAGACTTGGCCTTTAGCTCAGTTCTAGCTTCCCTCTCGTCTGTCCCCAGAGGCACAGCAGTTGCCAGCACACAGCACAAACTATGAAAAAAATGCCCCCTCTTGGAAGGCCAATTAGAAAAAGGCATTCCCCTAGCCTGACAAGTTACAAAAACCCGACCCCTCTAGATGACCCCATTACAAACAGGCGTCCCTCTCCTCTGGGCAGAGCCACCGCCCAGCCCAGCTGGATTCCAGTGCTCTCCAGCCCTTTCAGCTGGGGCCTTCAGACTGTGGGCGGTTCCATGGCCCTCTCCTGGCCGCCGCGTATCTGTCTGGAGTGGGAGGCTGACCCCCCAGAAGCAGCCACCACGGATCGGCCGAGCTAATAGGGCTGTGTTTTTCAAGAACGGAACTAAGGACTATGGAGGAAAGTTGGCAGAAGTGCAAAGCGAAGTGGCAGAGACCCGGCCTGCCCTGGAATGTCACTCCTCATTTTCTACCCCATGAATCCCGGATGCGTTTCCTGCCACGAAGCCTCTGCAGAAGCCTTCCCTTTCCCCACCATCGGCGTCCTCCACCTGCACAGGCCAACTGTTCTTGAGCTGGTTTGAAAGCTCTCAGTCCTGCTAGCGAATGGAAAGTGGTGTTTCCTGGACAAGGCACTGACGGACGTTAAGGTCTGCAGGTCCTTTGCCCCCAGCCGTTCACGAGCTGGAGGCCAGTGTGGTTAAGAGGCGCTGGCACCTTCAGCGGGTGGATCTTAGTGGGAGGTTGTTAGGCGGGGGTTAACTTAGTTCTCTGTGGACTAGGCCGGTGATTGGCCTAGTCGTAAAGACTACGTATCTCCTGTCAAAGTAATGAGTACTGGGGTTGGGGTGAGTCCTGGCTCTGCTTCCTGTTCCAGTTTCCTGCTAATGCAGACCCTGAGAGACAGGGGTCATGGCTCAAGAACTAGGATTCCTGCCAACCATGTGAGAGCCCCAGATTGAATTCCTGGCTCTCAGCTATGGCCTGGCTTGGCCGCTGCCATTGAGGGCAGTGGATGGGAGATTTTCCTCTATTTGTCTGTCTGTCTGTCTGTGTGTCAGCCTCTCAAACAAAATGTAAAAACCCAGCTCCTTCAGGGCCCCAGTCTCTCTTGGCTTCCTGTCTCCCCCTGGGATTTCTCATCTCCCAGGAGGCCTTCCCCAGGGCCAAGCCAATGCCAGCGCCGTGTCCTTGGACCTCTGGAACTGTGACCTAGGCAGGCCTTCTTTCTTTATAAAGTATCCAGCCTCAGGTGCTCATTATCGTAATGGAAAACAGACTAATATGATGAGTAATAGCTTCCTGCTCTTCCCCTGGACTAGCCCCAAGCCCTCGGACTGCCTGCTGCACCAGGGAAGGGGCTGAGCAACTCGCCAACCTGAGCCAAGGGTGGAACAGGAGGGAGCAGGGCCATTCGCCTGCTAGGGGCTGGCCGGGCAGCGCTGACTTCTCAGATCGGGACCAGCAGCTCCCCTGGGCCAGGCCAAAGTTGGGATCCAGAAGCTTCATCCAGGTTTCTCATGTGGGTGCAGGGGCCCAAGGACCTGGGCCATTCTCCATTGCTCTCAGCAGGGAGTAGGATTGGAAGTGGAGGAGCAGGACTCGAACCCCGGGCCCATATGGGATGTGGGCATTGCAGGCGGCAGCTTTACCTGCTATGCCGCAGCGCTGACCTCAGAGGGGCAAGCATTTGTAACAGCAGTTAAGACACCACCTGGGACAACCACATCCCGTATCAGAGTACCTGGGTTCTACTCTCCGATCTGCTCCAGATTCTAGTTTCCTGATAATACACACCCTGGCAAGCAGCAGATGATGGCTCAAGTGTTTGAGTCCCTGCCTCTCATTTGGGACTCCTTTGGGAAATCCAGATTACGCTCCTGGCTCCTGGGTCCAGCCTGGCCCAGCCCCAGATACTGTGGGCATCTGGGGAGTGAACGAGCAGACGCAAAATATCTCTCTGTCTGTCTCTCTCTCTGCCTTTCAAATAAACAAAATGAATACATTAAATAAATAAACAAGTAAAAGTTCAAAATTCAGATGATGATGGAGGAAGTTAAATGGGCAAAGAGACAGGAAACCATCAGTTTGGGATCAGAGGACTATTTTGATAGAGGGTGGTGAGGGTAAACAGCTCTGAGAAGGGAATTTTAAGCAAAGATCAAAGAGGGAAGGAGCCATGCAGACATCTGGGAGACAAGGGGTCTGGGCAGAGGGAAAAGCAAGTGTAAAAACCTGAGCCGGGGTGGTGTTGTGGCAGAGTGGCTACAGCCACCGCCTGTGAGGCTAGCACCCTATATGGGTACTGGTTTGTGTCCTGGCTGCTCCACTACCAATCAAGCTCCCCACTAAAGGCCTGGTGAAAGCAGCAGACAATGATCCAAGTGTTTGGGTCCCTACCATCCCCATGGGAGACCCAGATGAAGCTCCTGGCTCCCAGCCTCCGCCTGGCCCAGCCCTAACCATTGTGGCCATCTGAGGAGTGAATCAGTGGATGGAAGATCTCTCACCTCTCTCTCTCTCTGGAACTCGACTTTCAAAATAAATAAATAAATCTTTAAAAAAAAAAAAAAAAAAAAAAAAAAAGACCTGAGCCAGAAGGGTGCCAGGGCCATCCAGAACGGAGAAGGGGGTGGGGAGAGTCGGGGGAGGTGGGAAGCAGACCCTCTGCTGGCTGTTGTGAGGATCTGGGCCTCTCCTCTCAGTGACAAGGGGAGTTAGAGCAGAGAGTGGCATGAGCTGACTATGGAGCAGGCTACGGAATGAGACCAGCCTGTGGCTGCTCCCAGGAAGCTGATGGTAGAATCCTAGCAAGGGATGACAGTGACTAGCACAGGGGAAGTGGAGGTAGTGATCAGATACGGAAAGAGCTCTTACGGATCCACCCTCTCATTTAGAGACAGGGAAACAGCCCCAGTGCAGGGCTATGCCTACCCGAGATCGCACAGTAAGTCAGAGACACAGCTGGGCTGGCACCCAGGCTCCCTAGTCCTAAGGTAACGCTCTTTCGATTTCTCTTCTGTGGAAGGACCCAAGCCCCTGACCCTCCCTCACTCCAAACCCCCTTGGTCCAGGGGCTGATGGGATCTGCCCTGTCCTTCTGCTGAATGTGAAAGGGTGGCCTTGGGTTCAAGGATTGCCCAGCTCCCCAGCTGCTTGAGCCTGGCAGGGGTCAGGGTCACTTCTAAGGAGCCTTCTGTCCTCTGAATCAGCAGAACCCGAGCTAAGCGGGGAGGGGAGGGGGGTGCAGGGAGAGAAGATTCCAAAACGGGGGCAAGAGCCTGGTTCCCACCACTTGGTTCTCAATGCTCCCAGAGCAGGCACTGCACCAACAAGAGCTGACAGGGTAGAACAGGAACGTTGAGGAGGGCAGAAGCCTCTGGGGAGCTCAAGTGCCACGACTAAGCCCAGTCTGGGAGTTTTGCAGACTCAGCCATTGAGGACCCACCCAGTGGGAGGTTCAAGGGCATTGTGGGGGAGGGGAGTTTCAATGCCCTTGCTACTATGCTACCACTACTAAGCAAAGCAACATGCAAACTACCAGCTGCCCTGAGGGCCATGCTCCCAGTGGGAACCCCAAATCCAGGAGCAGCCAGACTGCATGCAGGGGGCCCTAGGAGCTGGGGCTGGGAAAGGCCGCCGTGTGACCCCGAGTCAAGAGCTCAGCTTCTCTGGGTCTGTTCCACAAAGCGGAAGGGCCATTGGTAGGATCTTCAGCTCGCACTCTCTGGTTTCCTCTGCCTCTGAAGCGAAAGGTGCTCAGCGTGCATTTCCTACAGATCCAGGGTCTTCCGACGACGGTGGAGGAGGGAGGAGGCCGGGGCCTGGGTCGCCGAGGCTTCCACCCCGACACTGCCGCCAGCCAGCCCAAGAGTTGGGAAACTGCTTCTGTGGCTCGGTCCATCAAGGAAGGGACTGGGGAGGGTCTCGGAGGGCCCCGTTTTTCAAGGATGGATGGGGAGCTGGTGATGCCAGCTTCTCCAAAGGGAAGTGCACCCCTGCTGCCAGTCCTCGGGGACTTCACTGCCCTGGAAAGAGAACACCTTTTACATGTCATTTGCATGGGGAGTCCAGAGGGACCTCCCTTGAGCTCCAAAGCTGGCCCATATTGAATGGTGACAGCAAGGAGGAGTCAGAGTAGGCTCAGGCAGTGGGAGTACTCACTCACCACAGACACACAGCTGAAGACGGGGCAAGCAGACAACTGGCACCTCTTGGTCCCGAAGTCCCCTCCTGTTACTTAGGAAGACAGATCCTGCATGCCTCACAGCCTAAACAGGAACTAGGGGCTGGCGCTGTGGCGTAGCAGATAAAGCTACTGCCTGCAGCACTGGCATCCTATATGGGCACTGGTTCAAGTCCCGACTGCTCCACTTCTGATCCAGCTCCCTGCTGATGCGCCTGGGAAAGCGATGGAGGATGGCCCAAGTGCTTGGGCCCCTGCGCCCACGTGGGAGACCCAGAGGAAGCTCCTGGCTCCTAGTTTCAGTCTGGTCCAGCTTTGGCAGTTGGAGCCATTTGGGGAGTGAACCAGCGGATGGGAGATCTCTCTCTCTCTCTGTAACTCTGCCTTCCCAATAAATAAATATTTAAGAAAATAAACAAAATAAAGAACAGAAACAATTCAGAATCTGCCTTGGCTGCCTGGTCTTCAGCCTGCGAAAGGTCCCTCTCTGGGACTCAGTTTCTTTGCGTGTCTAATGAGGTCAGTGACCCCTTCAGGCAGCCTGGGGACGGGGGTCTCACGGCATGAGGCCCCGTAGAGGGGTTGCAGACAGGCTTGGGGTCACCTCAGGACACGGCAGGCCGACACCGGGCGGGGCTTCTCGGAGAGGGAGGGGTCGTGGAGGAGGGCTCCCGAGGGACTCCTCCCCCTCGCCGCCCAGTGCCCGGCTCCCCTCCAGGTCCCCGCGCTGACCCCGCCCCGGCGTGGGAGGGGCGCGCGCGGGGCGGGACGGGGCGGGGGCCTCTTCGGCTCGTGTTACCTCTCCGCGGCTCCGCGCCCGGCCGGCTTCTTTTTCCGTTTCCAAATTAACAATTGAAAACGCAGCGGCCTGAAAGGCGAGCAGCGGGCCAAGCGGAAAGTGTGAAGGTGCCGCCGCGTCCCGAGGCCAGGCCGGAGACCGGGGACGCGACACCCCGACCGCCAGGGCCGCGTCCACTACACCCCCCGACGCCGGGGGCGGGGATTGAGCGCCTCGGGACGCCAAGGTGCCAAGGCCCCTGGGCCGAGTTCTGGACAGATCGGGTCCCTGGTCCCGCCTTAGCCAGGGTCGCAGGACCCAGTGCCCAGGCTCGGGACAGTGCCAGTCTGGGGGGGGCACTAGGGCTGGGTTTCCACTCTCTAGGCTGAGTGCCCAGGAGGGGCAGGTGCCAGGCAGCACCCCTCAGCACCCGTCCTTAAGGGCTCCCAGTGTCAGATCGTGTCACGTGTGACCTCATGCAAGTAAGTCATTGCACACTACTGTGACTCAGTTCCCCTTGGGGAAAACGGGGAGGGGGGGGAGGGAAGACACCCACCGGACAGAGCTGCTGGCCAGGGCCAAGCTGAGACAGCGGAACAGAACAGGTAGCTGTTGTTGTCAACTTGCGTAGAAGAGTTGTGAGCACCGCCTCCTTCCATAGCCAGAGGAGTGGGCCACTCATAGACCACACTGAAAGCCCACTTGACAGAGAAACCCAAGCCCGGGTCCCTGTAAGGGGCCTGAGCCCAGCTCCTGCCAGCCGGCCCAGGCTCCCCCTCTCTGATGGAGAGCTGGCTGCCAGCCAAGGGCAGCTGGAGCAAATGACTGCCTAATGGGGGTCCCTGTTCCCAGGACCAGAGAGTGGCCCTAGGACAAGCAGTCCTGCTTCCCTGACATGCACCCCCAGAATCAGGGCCTTTATCTCGCTCTCTCCACACCTAGGACAGGCCTTGGTGCCGTGGGGGGAGGGTCTCAAGAAACCATGAATGAATGAATGACTTCAGTTGTGGGGGGAAGCTCTCACACAAGCCTGCAGGCCATCATGCAGCATATCTACAGGGAGGTGGGCTTAGGGGGTCATGCCCCTCTCCCCACCCTCGAGACCCAGGGCAGGGGAGGGAGCAAGGAGACAGAACTGAGAGAATGGACCACGAGGAGGTGGGAGATGCGCTCCCAGAGGGCAGAGTTAAGGTTGATTAGTTCTTCCTAGCCCCCTCACTTCCAACCCCTGGCCAGACCCACCCCCTCTCTGCCACCTGCTCTCTGACCCCGGCCCCTGGGGCCACTCACTTCCCAGTCTGTGCCCCCTTCCTCAGCCCTCCCCCACTTACAACGCCACAAGGGCTTTGCCACATCTGCACCCAAGCTCCTTAGCAGGTGCCCGCACACACACCTCCAAGGATCACCAGCTCTGCCTCCCTGGATCGCTTGGTGACATTCACACTCTCCTCTCCTTGGGATGTCCCCCTTCTGCCCAAGAACCTCTCTCTGCCTTGGGGAAAAAGCACTCCTACAGTCTCTGGCTGGGCCCCCTCAGAATCCCCTGTCTCTGTCCTGAGAGGGTCCCTGTGCCAAGGCAGTTCCTGCCGCTGCCTCCTGCCTCCCCCCACACTGAGGTCCATCCCTGTAGAGCACAGCCTGCCAAACTCCCCCACTCCTGCAGCTGCCCAGTCTCTGGGGAGTGAACTGGAGGGGGGGGGGCTGTGAGTACTAGAAGCCTGCCCCCTCGGGGGTGGGGGGTCTTAAGGCTGCAGCACAGGCGTGTAGGAGGAGGGAGCGCCCAAGCAGGCTCACCCCTGACACTGGCAGGGCTGAGGAAAGGGTACAGAGACCTGCATCGCCTAAATATTAAAAAGTGTGAATCAAATTAACAAGCTGTTAAATCAAATAGGTGCTGTCCTTCCTAACACATGTATCTTCATAGTGACCCGGGAGGCCAAGTTTGAATTTAAATTCTTGGAGTCCCAAGCTGGAATCTGGCAGGGAGGGGACAGATAGCCCCTGCTACCCTCTGGTCCTCATTCTTTTCCCCCAGGGCCTGTCTCTCACTCGAGGGGCCTGGCTGCACCCCTATGGCTGCCTCAGCCCTCTCAGGCTGCAAACAGCTGCCCTCAGGCCTGGGGTGCTCACAGCCCCCTGGCTGAAACAAGCCCTTGGCGGGGTGAGCAGGGGAAGAGGCCTGGCCCTGGAAGCAGGCATAAATATTTGGCCAGGGAATCCCAGGGTTACCTGGAATGTGTCCTGGAGTGAAGAGGGCTGCATGTAGGCTGCAGGTTGCTATTCAGGGCCCTGTGTGCCGAGTGGGCAGAAATGTGGGCCGAACTGTGGGCCCCCACTCCCGGCTCCACACAGAGCATCTCTGCTTTGCTCTGTTTTGTGTTCCACGTGGGCTGCCCCACAGTGTCAGGTTTCATTTAAAGAATGAGATTTAGGGACCAACACTGTGGTGCTGTGGTGTGGTGGGTAAAGCCGCCGCCTGCCACCCTGGCATCTCATATGGACACCAGTTCAAGTCTCAGCTGCTCTACTTCTGATCCAGCTCCCTGTTATGGCCTGGGAAAGCAGTGGAAGATGGCCCAAGTGCTTGGGCCCCTGCACCCACATGAGAGACCTGGAAGAAACTCCTAGTTTCTGGCTTCAGATTGGCTCAGCTCTAGAGGTTGCGGCCATTTGGGGAGTGAACCAGCAGATAGAAGACCTCTCTCTCCGTCTCTCACTGCCTCTCTGCCTTTCAAGTAAAATAATTAAAAAAAAAAAAAAAAAACCTAGGGGCCGACGCTGTGGCTCATTTGGCTAATCCTCCGCCTGTGGCGCCATCATCCCATATGGGCGCCGGGTTCTAGTCCTGGTTGCTCCTCTTCCAGTCCAGCTCTCTGCTGTGGCCCGGGACTGCAGTGGAGGATGGCCCAAGTGCTTGAGCCCCTGTACCTGCATGGGACACCAGGAGAAGCCTTTGGCTCCTGGCTTCAGATCAGCGCAGCACCGACCATGGCAGACATTTGGGGGGTGAACCAACGGAAGGAAGACCTTTCTCTCTGTCTCTCTCTCTCACTGTCTATAACTCTACCTGTCAAAACACACACACACACACACACACACACACACACACGCACCCCTAGATTTACTCTTAAAACAGCTGGAAAAGCTGTCACTGAGAACGCCACCCACCTGAACACAGGACACCGAAGTGTCCAGGGTGCCCATGACCCCAGTCACGCAGCAGGGGTCCAGTCCCCAGGTGCCTGCCTCCTTCCCAGCCTTGGCCGCCAGGAGCTGAGCAACCCAAGCCCCAAAGCTGGGCCCGCCGCTGGGACAGGCCATTGGGAGGGGGCAGGTACCAGGCCCCTACTCCTGGGGTCTCCTATCTTGACAGGGGCTGAACCCTCAACTCAGGTCCGGACTCAGGAGTGGGCTGAGAAGCCAGACTGGCCAGAGAAGGAGAGGGAGTCCTGGTATAAATAACCGTGGGGGGCCGGGGTGTTTGGGCCCATCTCCCTGGCGACGGCTGTGTTTACTGCCCAGTGAGGGGGGGCACAGCCCACACATTTGCCTCCCTGACTTGTAGCCAAATTTCTCCAGGAAGGGGTGGCCCACGACTAGCCCCAAACACTCCAGCTCTGCACCCCAACCGATCCTCCAGCAACTCTGCCCAGACGTGGGGCCCAAACCTCCCTGCTGTGGCCCCGTCTTTCCCAGAGAGGCCTCGCCTGCAGCTTCAAATGTCCCTGCATTTGCCTGTGAGTCCGAATTCGGTTCTGATAGTGGGGGGAGGGGGGGCACAAGCAGGGAAGGGCCCCACGCAGAGCTGGGTGTGTGCCAGGGATCTGCACTGGGGCCACTGGGCATGGGGCAAGGACAAACCTCTCCCACGGCCCTGGCCAAGACAGAGCGGGGGCTGCAGCCCCGGGATTAGCAGAGCGCAAATCCCGCTCCCCAGCCTGGGGCCCACCCCATGCCTGTCATGTGAAGGGGAAGCGCTGGCAGGTGCCCCGGCCGTCACGCCACCAGCAGCCCCCTCTGCAGCCCACCAGACCAAGGGGAGGAACCCTTGGTGCGGGAGGGCGAGTGGAAGGTTCCCCTTCCCTGCAGGCCAGCAGCTGTGGCCAGGCCCAAGCACGGGGGCACGGGGCTTGGCATGAGCCAAGTTCTAGCCAGCAGGCCCGCCCAGGCTGCTACACCCATGCACACCCTGCCCAGCTGACAGGTGTGTCTCCCTCGGGGCACCAGCTGGCTGATTTGTGCTGACGGCACAGATGCAGAACCGGGGCTGTCTTTCGGGGGTCCTCAGCGGGCACCCAGACTCCAGGGCTCCAGGCCTGTCTCAGCCGCTTCTCAGGGGACCGACCTTGGGCAAGCCTCTGTGTAAACTGGGTGTAATTATAGCTTCCTCCAGGGTTACCGTGAGAACTCAGTGGGATTCATTAAGCAAACAATCATGAAACCCCACAACGGACGGACGCACCTCGCTTAAAGAGCTTTGTGGAGCATCAGGTGGGAGAGGGGACCTCCTTCCAGGGTGGGGCTGAGGCACAGAAGGGTGAAGAAACCCACCCAGGACCACCAGGCAGGGACCTGAGCCCCGGCCAGCCTACGTGAGGCTCTGCAGAAAGGTGGCCGCTGCCACTTATCCTAGCTAGGGACAACGAAGGCTCTTGCACTGAGCCTGGCTTCCGCTCGGGACTCCGCTGCTGACCTGAGTGTAGTCCCTGCCCCGTGCTGAGCTCACACTCTGGAGCTTTGAGAAGCCGAGCAGGAGGAGCTGGGCCCGGGAACCACCTGGGCTCTGTCCCTTCACAGAGCGCCCTGCACCCACTACCTCGGCCAAATCCCTGGGTGCGCTACAGGACTGTTGGAGGGAGGGACACCCAATGGAGCCCAATCTCATGTTCCCAGGTTCCCCTGCCAGCCTCAGGACCTGCACCCACCCCCTCTGCTTCCATCGCACCCCCGCTCAGCCACACACCTCCCCCAGGTCAAGGTTTGCATAAGCAGCCGAACTTTCCCTACAGGCAAAGTCCTGGGCTGGGGCCCTGTGGAGTAGCCAGGCCCAGGGCAGGTCAGCAGACCCTGGATGAGGCACTCAGAGGGCTGGGCCCCGGGAGGGAAAAAGGCAGCATCCTGGGGGCTCCCCGCCCATCCTTCCTCCTCCACCCCCCTCCTGGCCAGTGCCAAAGAGGAATTCCTAAAATACAAATTGGCCTGAGTGCTCCCAGCCTCACTTTCTTCCCATCTCCTCGGCTGGGAAGGGAAGTGGCGGCACCTCAGCAGGGTGCTGGCCCCCAAACCTGGCCCTGCTCACACCTGCCTTCTTCCCTGGGCCCCTCCTGCCCCCTGGAGGCCTCTGGTCTTCTGACTTCTTGCTGTTCTTTGCAAATGCCGTGTATGGCCTCACCTCTGGGTCTTTGCATGTGCTGGTCCCTCTTGCCCACAACACTTGTCCTTGCTCCTCTTTGCCCAATAGACTTTTTCCGCTCTTAATTGGCTTTCAGGTTGCCAGTGAAGTCTCTCTCTGGGCTGAGGCCCCCAGCAGGGTTCTGTGCTGCCTGGGGACAGTGGCACTTATCACCCTGCCTGGTAACTGCCTGCCTCCCGCCCGTCTTCCCCCGGGGAGCAGGGGAGGGTCTGATTTACTGCTCTGCTCCCAGATCTGGCACAGGGCCTGGTCCCACGGGACTGCCAGTGAACGCTTCCCAAGTTAGAGAGCAAGAGACAAGGAGGACAAGTCCCCAGTGGAGAGCTGGGGTGGTAGCCGGACCTTGAACGCCAAAGCTCAACTGATCCTCATGTTAGCCTCCAGTGGCTGGCAGGTCAGAGTCGGTAAAGACTCCTGGGGTCCTAGCCCTGTGTCCTACACCCAGAGGAGTTACCTGACCTCTCGGCGCCTCAACTTCCCATCCGAAAAATGGGCATAACAACAGCACCCACCTCCTAGGGTGGTTTGGAAGGAAAAGTGAGAGCAGGCTGGGCAGGTCCTCAGACACCTGGCCCCCAGCGAAGTGCTCAGAACCCACTTGCTATCATTGAGAGGCAGAGCAGAGGGAGAGGCTGAGGCCGAGGGCGGTGAGCGGGCAGGGCAGCTTCCCGCCCACACCCCCTGCAGCCCCGGCAAGCCCCTGCTCCTCCGTGTCCAAGCCTCCCGGGCACTCACTGCTCTGCACTGAGCCCAGACAATCGCCATTCTCCTGGACACCCACCCTGGCTGCGTGACAGGGCACGTGCCTCCCTGCCAGCTCCAGCGTCCTCACCCCTCACGACACGCGGGGCTAGAGGCAGCCCCGAACTCACAGGGCTCTCGGGAGGATTAGGTGAAGTCAGATGTGAAAAATACATAGCACAACACCCAGTGTAGACGAGACTATGAATCTTATTACTAAATGACAAACTCTGAGTTTACAGTCTGAGCCTGGGGGCCAGTGTTGTGTCGCAGTGGGGTATACAAGCACCAGTTCGAGTCCCTGCTGCTCCACTTCCGATCCAGCTCCCTGCTGGTGTACCTGGGAAAGCAGTGGAAGATGGCCCAAGTCCTTGGACCCCTGCACCAGCGTGGGAGACCCAGAGGAAGCTCCTGGCTCCTGGCTTTGGCCTGGCCCAGCCCTGGCTGTTGCGGCCATTTGGGGGAGTGAACCAGTGGATGGAAGACCTCTCTGTCTCTCTCCTCTCTATAACTTTGCCTTTCAAATAAATAAATAAACCTTAAAAAAAGGACAATATTCTGGGCCTGGCTCCCGGCAGGTGTGCCTCCATCTCCCAGAGGCCCCCTGAGCCTCCGGTGAGCCTGCGTCTGCGCACTGCCTTCCAAGGCTCCCAGTGGCTAGGAACGGCCACTCTGGCTGCCCTGCTCCTCCAGGCCTTCACAACTTCCCTCAGAGGGTTATCATTCTACAGGTGAGGAAGTTGGCGTCTCGGAGAGCCTGGGGCACCTGTCTGGCATCACACAGGCACCAGGAAGCAGAGGAGGGAGCCGAACCCCAGCCTGCCGACTCCTGGTCCAGTGCTCCTGACGCCAGCCAACCCTGACCGCCCCAGCCCAGTCTTGGGGCCTCGCGTGCAGGGCAGGGCCTGAGGCTCCGCCATCTGCAGCCAGACTCCCGGCTCTCTGGCCCCACAGCTCTGGAGGGAGGAGCCAGCACGCAGCCCCGAGGCGGGGACTTCACGCACCGGTACAATTTCCAAAAACACTTCAGGGACCGCGTAAGGTTGTCCACTTTTTATTTTGCCAAGTAAGGACATTTTTGAAAAACTCCCAGCCCACCATTTCATAGAAGAAAGGACATAATCTCAGGCTGAGAGACAGCCCTTTAAATGGAATACGCTCAGCTCCATGAAAGTCGCGGCATTGGCCTCACTTTCCTCGCTGTCGCCTCAGGCCACGGAGGCCACGGAAAGCACGGTGGGTCTGCTGACGTGTCTGAGAGCCCTCTGCAGCACGGGCTTGGGAGTCACAGAGACTCAGGTTCAGGCCCCAGCACTGCCACGGACGCAGTGTGTAACCTGCTGCGCCTGGTTTCCCTCCTCTGAGCCTCGGTTTCCCATCTGCAGAATGGGAACAGTAACTGTGCCTGCCACCGCACAGGAGCGCCGTGGCTGCACAGTGCCTGCCACCGCACAGGAGCGCCGTGGCTGCACAGTGCCTGCCATCGCACAGGAGCGCCGTGGCTGCCAGTGCCTGCACAGGAGCGCCGTGGCTGCACAGTGCCTGCACAGGAGCGCCGTGGCTGCACAGTGCCTGCCTGCTCAGGAAGAGGTCTCGCGAGCCCTGGTTCCCACCCAGATGCTTTGCTTTGCCCTGCCCTGCCCTGCCCTGCCCTGCCCTGCCCACGGCTCCCCATGGCCCACAGCACAAGGTACAGTCTAGGATCAAGACCCCACCCCCAGGAACTAGGACTCTAGAGACCCTGTGACACAGGGCGCAGGGGACGAGGGTCCCACCCCAAGCCGTCGCCCCTGCTGTTCCCTACACGTGAGGTGCACTCAGGGCAAAACCCCGAGAACCTCTAGCTCAGCACCCACGCACAGAGGACCCAGGGCTCCGTCCCACCCCCTCTCTGGCTGGCAAACCCTTCTCCTCCGCACAACCCAGCCTCACCAGCGCCTCCCTTCCCTCATTCAGCAGACGTTCACTGATTTCTCACCACGTGCCAAGCCCTGTGCTCGACCCTGCAGCCCCATCCCGGAGCCCAGTGCAGAAGAGTGGAGAACACGCAGGTAGCGTGAGTCAAGCTCTTGGGGCACTGAAGGGTCGGGTGGGCAAGGGAGTGCGCCCAAGGAGCCGTGGTGCTCATGTTGAGATTTGAAGAATGAATCCAATCAGAGTAAGCCAGATGGTGGGAGGGGCGGGGGAGGGGGCGTGGCAGCAGGAGAAGCTGGGGAGGGTCAATAGCACTAGGACCTTTGGGATGCCTGGAGGTGTTTCTCCAGTGAGGAGCAAAGATGCTTGTGGGAGGGGGTTTGCCTTGGGACCCAGGGCTGAGCGTGAGGTGCCCTGGGCTAAGGACTCTGCCACACAGGGATGAACGGGGGAGGGGGAGGGAGAGGGGGAGGAGGAGGAAGTAGCTGTTATCCTGGAGGTGGCCCCCAATGATGCAGGAGCACATGAGATCACCCCCAAAGTGTGTACATGGGGGAGGACCCGTGATGAAGCCCCAGCATCCAAAGGGCTGAAACCAAGGCAGAGCTGCTGACAACACTGAGAAGGAGGGACCAGGGAGGCAGGGGTGAGGCGAAACCACGGCCGGGTGTGCTCCAGATGGAGAGGCCCAAGGCAGCATGGGAAAGCAGCAGGCTCTTTGACCTTGGGTAAGTCGTTTGTCCTTGCTATGCCTTCCTCAATCCCCTATCTGTAAAACAGGGCAAATGTTGGCTTTTTTGTTTTTAAAAAGTATATTTATTTATGGGGCCAGCATTGTGGCATTGCGGGGTAAGCCGATGCCTACAATGCCAGCATCCCATATGGGCACTGGTTCAAGTCCCGGCTGCTCCATTTCCAATCCAGCTCCCTGCTAACGCACCTGGGAAAGCAGCAGAAGATGGCCCAAGTGCTTCTGTCTTTCAAATAAATAAAATAATTATTTATTTTTTTAAAGAGTTACAGAGAGAAGGAGAGACAAAGAGAGAGAGAGAGAGAGAGAGAGAGAGATCTTCCATCTACTGGTTCACTTCCCAAGTGGTCACAGTGGCTGAGACTGAGCCAGACCAAAGCCAAGAGCCAGGAGCTTCCTCCAGGTCTCTCACGTGAGTGCAGGGCCCAGCACTTAAGCAATCTTCTGCACTGGGCTGCGAGGGTGAGCACAGGGCTTGGCATGTGGTGAGAAATCAGTGCTGTTCCCAGGTGCATTAGCAGGGAGCTGGATAAGAAGTGGAGCAGCCAGGACTCGAACCGGTGTCACTGCCACCTATAATGCCGGCATACCATATGGGTGCTGGTTCGAGTCCTGGCTGTTCCAGTTCCGATCCAACTCCCTGCTAAGGGTCTGGGAAAGCAGTGGAAGATGGCCCAAGTGCTTGGATCCCTGCCACACACATGTGAGACCCAATGAAGCTCCTGGGCTCCTGGCCCAGTCCTGAGAGTTGTGGCCATTTGGGGAGTGGACCAGAGGAGGGAAGAGCTTTCTCTCGCTCTGTCCCTCCCCACCTCTCTCTGTAACTTTGCCTTTCAAATAAATAAATAAATAAATATTTAAGGGGGGGGCATGGGGGAGGGGCCCACGTGGAAGACCAGGATGGAGTTCCTGGCTCCTGGCTTTGGCCTAGCCCAGTCTGGCTGTTGGGGCCATTTGGGGAGTGAACTAGTGAACAGAGGCTCTCTCTGTGTCTCCCCCTCTCTCCAACACTTCGCCTTTCAAATAAATAAATAAATAACCTTTAAAAGGCCCAATAACCCTGCTCAGCCTTCCTGCATCCTAAGTTGTACCTCCTTCTCTCTGCTGGGCCACAGCTCACACTTTTCTCCCCACCCCCCATCTCTCCCTCCAGACTGTCCCAGGAGGTTAGCAGAAGAGCTGAAAATGAATTTGGAGTTGCTCCCTTCCTTGGGAGCACAGGAGCAGCAGCAAGCAGCACCCCCACACACACCTGCCACCCCAATATAATGCCCATCTGCTAAGGAGGGGAAATGGAAAAGGTCCCCAGGTAGCTATGTCCCTGGGCAATCAGGTCCTCTTCCTGGCCTCAGTTTCCCCATCTGTGAAATGGAGCCATAGACGTGTGCAGGCTCAGAGACTGTGCCTCTGATGTTCCATAGCAGAGACGGGCGGAGAGAGGATAAGGGTGGAGAGGCTCATCCCTCTGACCTTGCCCCCACGAAAGGAGGTCCCAAGGGGGCTGGGTGCCTGCTGTGCCCAGGAACTGGCTCCTCCGGTGGAGGGTGGCAGCCAGGCCAAGAGGGGCAGGAGCAGAGGCGCCGGGATTGTGCTGACAAAGCTGTTCCTCCTCTCCTTCCTCCCCTCCCCACCCCCTCCTCTCCCGGGGGACAGCCGAGCCCGGCAAAAAATAAACCCAAAGACAGTGACCTGGACTGAGGCTCCCAGAGAGCAGCAACATGGAAGGAGGGGTGGAGGAGTGGCGGCCCGTGAGCCGCTGGGTACCTGTCTCCCTCCCCACCCCAAAGGAGGCTCAGAGGGGCCAGGCTCCGACCCCCACCGTTCCCTGGCGTGACCAGTACAGTGAGAGTCAGTCTTACCCAGCCCGCTCCAGGTTTTGGAACAAGCACCCCACAGAATCTCACTCTGCCTCCTAGGAATGGGCAGTTCTTCCTGCTGTCTGACTTCCAGCCCCTCAGCTTCAATGGGAGCCAAGCTCCGTTTGTCCCCAGCAAGCTCTCTGCCCTGCCCCATGCTTCTGGCCTGGACGGGGTGTCCGAGGGGTCACAGGAGAAGTGGACCTCAAGATTTCCCTCGGGCCCTTAGGCCAGGGACACCCCCCTCGACCCACTGCTCCCCAGATCTCCAAGGGGAAGCAAGTCTGAGCTCCCCGCTCTCTCGGGCGCTGCCCACGATTCCCAGCCCAATTAGTCTGCCGCCTGCGGCTCCCATCCTGCTCCTCGCCGCTCCTGGGTGCCAACCCCCAGGGCACACAAATCCTGCCCTAGGGACAGTGCTGCCCAGACAGCCTGGAGCCCTGGGGGACATGGGGGTCTGCTCGGCGCTGAGGCAGCTTCCTTGTGTTGCCCTGTCCTCTGCCAGGCTCAGGGGGAGGTGCTGGGAGACAAGCTCCCCACCTGACCAAAGCCAAGGTCCCGAGACAGCACTTCTTATCCACCCAGCATTACGGGCTGCCTGGCATCCCTGAGCCATCCACTTGCCCATTAGGCCCATTTTACAGGAGAGGACACTGAGGCCCGGGGACCAGGCCGAAAGTGCTGGACCAAGCTCTAAATCTCCCTCGGAACTCCTGGCCCTCATTGGCTGAGATCTTTGGCTCAGAGAGTGGGGGACAGTCCTCTCTCCCAGGGGTGCCTGGATGCCTCCCTGTCCTGTGGCTCTCCTTCCCACTCCCTGGGCCAGGCCAGCTGCCAGGGTCTGACCAGGAGACCCAACTGTGGGCACAGCAACATCTGCACCATGCCCTTCTCACAGCAGAGAGACACTCACACCGACACACAGCCCCGAGCCCCTGGGAGCGAGGTGGCAGAGGCCAGTGGTCCCGCAGCTGCAGGCTGGACTGTCCCCACCCGAGGCCGGCGCAGACACGGTCCACTCCCCTGGGTCCCCAGGCCTGCATGGAGGTAGGCGCTTTAACACACGGAGGAAGAACCAAACCGACGGGCACTCCCCAGGGTGGAGTCTGGGCCTCGCTGTGCAGGCTGCGTGATGTCCCCTCACCCTGCCTCACTTCCGCGGTTGAGAAGCGAAGGGGACAGCGCCCACCTGACGGGCTTCCTGGGAGAGGCAAGCAAGAGAATAGAAGCCGAAGGCGCAGGGGGCTCTGCGGGATGCTGCCCAGGGGGCAGCAAGACGGCCTCGGGCTCCCCGCGGAGGGCATCACAGCTGTCACAGGTGGGCACAGCCAGACATGCTCACCAGGAGCCCAAGAGCCAGGGACACTTGTCTACCTCCGCCCAGAAGACAAAGCCACCATCGTGGGAATGAGGACAGCGGCTCACCTAGGAGCCCAGCGGCGTTTTGTGCCTGACTCACTGGGCCTGGGCTGACCTGCAGGCCAGTGTGCTCGCTCCCACTTCTCAGATGGGCAAGCTGAGGCTCAGGTAGGGCAAGTCCTTGCCCAAGGATGCATAACTGACTGCTAAGGGTGGACCCGGACAGGAACCTGAATCTGGTGGCCTCAGAGCCCCTTCTCCAGGCAGGCTCCCCTGACTTCCCCTCGCAGGGGTGTGTGGGGGGAGAAGCAGGCAGGACAGTAGGGGTGTTAGAGACCTTGCATGGCCCCCTTTGGGGCTAGGCCCCTTCTGCAGAGCCTGCCCCTCCCTGGCTGCTCTCAGGCACTCAGCTCCTTTGAGTGGCTCTGACCACCTGCTCTGAGCGCGGCCACCTGAAACACTCCTGGCTCCTGCAGCAGGCGGGATCCGAGGGAGACCCCCACCCTGCCAAGCCAGGCCTTCCTCAGTGGGAAGAGGGAGTGGCCTGCAGGGCTGGGGTGGGGGCCGTTGGGCACAGAGAGATCTAACCTTCTCCTGAGACCCCAAAGGAAGACTGGGACGGGGTGGGGGGGCACCAGAGGGGAGGGAGCGCGAGCAAGGGAAGAGAACCGGCTCTCCGCCACCCCCTCACAGAGACCCAGCACCAGGGCCGGGCGGGACAGCAGCAGCGTGAGAAATGTGGGTCACACTCCAAGGCCTCCCCGGCACGAAGCAAAGCTCCTGGGGCATGGTCCCCACACCTGGTGGGGGCGAGGGCAGCTCTGGGAGGCAGAGGGCCTAGGGTCCCAGCACAGCCCCACCATTGTCGCGCTGGGGTGGCCTGGAGGAGGATGGGCCCCTTTCTGTGCCTCGGTGTCCCCAGCAGTAGACAGGGGTGGGACTGGGGGCCCTCACAGACGCCAGCCACGTTCTAGGAAGTCATCCTGCTCCGCCAGGGCTCCAAGGTGGGCGCACAGAGCCACACGCAGACCTTCCGCTCTGGGTAAGCCGCAGGGAAGGACTCGAGCCCGCCCTGTCCCGTTCTGTCCTCTGGGTCCAGGCTGCTCGTGTTCCTGTGACATCCATGAGAAGCCTGAGGCTCTTTCTGGCAGGTGCGTGCTGCGCGGGTGTGGGGGCCACCGTCAGCACGTGTGGCACACGTGACGAGGTAGCAGCCAGTGTGCACGGGACAACCTGACAGGCATGCAGCAAAGTGTGACAGCACGGAGACACTAGGTAGTTCCACATACCCTCTTGCTGCCTGATGCTGCGTGCTGACGACAGAGAGTGGGGTGATGGGAGGGTGCTCTGAGCAGCCGGGGTCGGGGTGCGGGCTGAGACCCTAACCTGTGAACTAACCGGGTGACACTCCTGAGACTTGGTTTCCTCATCTGTCACCCGGGGGGAGCAGGGCCGCCTCCCAAGGTTACCGAGGGACACAGTGACAGTGGCTTAGAGAGGGTGTTAGTGCAGTGCCCTGCACACATCCGGTCAGAAATCCCAGCTCAAACTCCAAGAGCCCAGGCAGGCGGCCACAGGGAGCCCGGAGTCAGGAGTGCTAAGTGACTTGGGCTCAGAGCCTTAGTTTTCCCATCAGCAAACTGGGGCCGTTGAAACGTGAGGACCGCCCGGGGCCGGGAGCCCTGAGCACTCTGGGTCGCCTTCGCTGGTGGCTGGTCGGGGCCAGAGGCTGGGGCTCCGGGTTAGGAGTGTGAGGGCCCAGGAGTGGCAGCCGCCTCCCTCCCTCCCCATTCCCACAGCTTCTGACCCCAGGGACAGGCTGAGGGAGGATGTTTACAAAATCATAAACCTGCACTTAGAGCGGGGCGGCTGCCTGGGGGCTGGGAGCAGCAGGCCACAGAGGCTGGGGGGCTGCGGCCCGAGCTCTGCACTAGCCCCTTCCAGGCCAGCCCCCTGCAGCGAGGGGGCCTCGAAGGCAGGCGGGGCTGTGCCGGGGTATCCACACCAGCAGGGCCTGTGTGGGGTGGAGGGCTCCTGTGAGGGCCAGGGCACAGGGTGCACGGTGGGGCTCGGAGGTAGGACTGGAACCCAAAGACAGAGCAGGGCTCCAAGGGGCCCAGCGCCAGCCGGAGCTGCTGGCTGGCGGGAGAGGCAATCCTGCCCCAGGCGCCCGAAAAGGTGCGGGTGCTGCCTCCGGGCCCCGGCCCCCCTTCCCCAGGAGCTCACTGAACTCCCTTGGGCTGCCTCTGAGGGAGCCTGGGAGTGACCCCAAGTGCAGCGGGAGAGCGAGATGTCTCACAGCAGGAGCAGGTCCCAGCAAGAACACGCAAGACCCTGCGGGGAGTACCGGAGGGGGCCCCTCGGCCTGGGCTCCCCCAGCCCCAGAACAGCCACCATGCTCCAGGCCCCGACAGGCCCTGGCTCTCCAGGCACTTGCCCGCCCCAGGCCTCGTGCCAGAGGCAGGCTCACAGGTTGGGCTTTCTACCCACGTGGATGACCTAGAGATGGGGCGCTCAGAGAGGCCCAGAGATGACCCAAGGGGCTCAGGGAGCGCACAGGGGCGGGGCCCTCGACCCTGCAGCCGCCCTGGGCTTGGCAGACAGATGCCCAGCGCCTTGAGATCCCTAAACACGCGGACGTTGTCACACCACCTGTTCCCCCCTCCCGGAGCTCCTGAGAAGCGCCTCCACTCTGGATGCCCGGGGACAAGTGGTCAGGACGAGCATGCCCCTGGCCAGGGCATTCCTGGCATCCAGAAAGGGCAGGATGTGGGGCAAAGGTTCCACGGATTTAGCTCCTGGGAAGGAAGGGAGGCCCTTCCACAGGAGGTGGCAACGGTGGCCGGCCAGGGGAGAGGCAGCGGGTCCTTCACCTCCAGTGACCCTTGTGGGGACTGAGAAGCCAGGTCTGGGGGACGAAGGACCCCAACCCGGGAGCCGGGCTGGCCAGCGCAGCTGCTGCCTACAGAATGCCTCACCCTCCGTGAGCACCCAGGGGCCACGCAGCCTCTCTGGGAGCAGCCCCTGTCCCACACCCCCAAGTCCAGCAGCACAGAACCATCATCACTCCAAAAAGCCTCTCTGTGGTGACAAAAGATTCATCCCAGGCCTCCCAATGGACACTGGCGGTTGGGCTACTCCTAACCCTTGACCCTGCCCCCAAGCCTGACCTCACATCCTGAGCGATCTCAAGTCGGCTTCTCTACAGCGAGTCAAGGCTGCTGCCCCTGGCACTTCACGGCTGGCGACAGTTCTCTTCCTCTACCTCTCCCTACACCAGCGTGCACCTTCCCCTCACCTCGGGACTGCTGGACGCCCAGATCAGATGGGGCAGGGACAGGGGCAGGGGCAGGTAGCAGAGGGCCGGGCAGGGAGACAGGCTGAAAGAGAGGACAAGCAGGGGAAGGGGCACAGGTGGGGATACACAGACCGACAGACACAGTTAATAGGACCGGCCCGAGGAGGGATGGACACGGATGAGCAGAGGCACGCTGGCCAGGCAGTGGCGAGGCGCGCGCACACCTCTCCACCCACACGCATTGTGGAGACTCAGTCTGGGAGAGGCACAGTCAGCCAGGTGGACAGGCAAGTTGGCCACCCAGGAAACCCCGGGGAGCGACTCCCAGGGGCACATTTCCTGGGGACCGGAGGTCTCTCTCAAGCACCTGCGAGCGTCCCAGCGCCAGGCCCAGCCCTTCAACTGATATCCGCTGGGCCTCTCATGTTCCCAGCTGGGCCAGGCCGTCCCCCAAGACGGAGCTCAGAGCTGCCAAAATTCACTCTTTACATCCAAGAAGGGTCAGTGTGTTTGAAAGCTTTAGGAGCCTGGCGAGGGGGAGGCGGGGGCCTACAGCATCAGTGTTTCCAAACCTCCCCCTCTCCTCTTTCTTTTTCCCCTGCTGCCCAGAGCCAGGCCGGTGCAGCAGGCCAGCAGGCAGGCGAGCTGGGCCTGGCGGCCGGGGCAGGACAGGGAGAGCTGGGCTGGCTGCTGCTGCTGCTGCCACCGCCACCGCGGCTGCCCCCAGTGCTGAAAAAGTTGAGGGTGGTGTGAAAGGCCAGGAGAGGACTGATGAAGTGGGACACAGAGCATGGGGCTGGGGACCCCCCCCCAGACACGTCGCGGGAGGGCCAGCCCTGGGCTGGGGGCAGGGGCATCCGTGCAGAGGAGCAAGGTGCAAGGGGAGCCCCTCGGAACTGCAGAGTGGGAGGAAGTGACAAAGTGTGGGGCCACGGGACAGAGCTGAGGAAGGGGAGAGGCCAGCCCAGTTCAGAGGCTGGGATTGAGCTCAAAGTGGGGAGTACCTGGGACAGAGGAGCGGCTCAGCGGCCCGGGAGATGGAAGCCATCCGAAGTGAGGGCAAGCAGGGGTCAGGGCGAGAGGTCAGGGTTAGGGTCAAGTTGGGAGCTTCGGAAATGGGACTCCGGCCCGGGCGCGCGGAGACACGGACGAGGGTCGGCCCGGCGGCTAGGGGGTCGGGAGGCGGAGCCAGGGCGGGGCGGCCGGCCCGGGAGCCCAGGCTGGCTCCGGGGGCAGGCGAGGGGGCGCGGGTCGCAAACTCACATGAAGACGTGGTAGACGAAGGCCCAGCCGCGGGGTCGCTCCAGCACGTTGTAGACCCAGTTCTGTAGGCGGCGGTAGCGCTTGTGCGCGGCGGAGGAGCGCTGGCCGCAGGCGGAGCCCGAGCCGGAGCCCGGCCCAGGGAGGGGCGCGCCCGGCGGCAGGGGGCTGCCCAGGAGGCCGAGGCGGCGCGGGGAGCCGCCCCCGCCCGCCTCGCCCTGCTCGCTCTGCACCGCCGTGAGCGCCACCAGCTCTGCGCGGGGGGCGTCCCCGGGCGGGGGGCCCAGGCCGAGGCGGCGCGGGGGGGCCTCGGCCATGGGCGGCGCCGGGCGGTGGGGGGCCGGAGCCCGGGCACGGTCCGGGGCGGGGGCGCGCTCGGGGCCGCTCAGCGGCGCATGGCTCGGACCCGGGGCCGGCGGGGCGGCCCGGGGTGGGCGCGGGCGGCGGGGGCTAGGGGCCGGGCCGGGGCCGCGCCGGGGCCGGGGGCGGGCGCTCGGAGCCTGGGGGCCGCCGGAGCCCGCACTGACCGCCCGCTTCCCCGGCGACTGGGGCGGCTCTTTCCGACTCCAACTCTCTTATTACGCGCTCCATGCCGCTCGCCTTTCCACCTGCCGCCGGGCGCCGCTCACATGTCACCCTCCCCCGCCCCGCCCGCCCGCCCCGCCGCCCCCGCCCGCCCCGCGGCCGCCTTCCCAAATCGGGAGGGAGCGAGCGAGCCGCCGGGCGAGGCGCAGGGAGGGCGGGAGCGCGCGCGAAGGCGGCGGGGCGGGCTGCACGGGCCGGGCGGGCTGCGAGCCGGGCCGTCCGGGGCGAGCGGCCGGGCGGCGCGCGGCGCCGGGAGGCTGGGCGCGTGCGAGCGGCGTGCACGACTGCGTGGGCCAGGGTGGCCCTGAAGGCTCGCCTGGGGGTGGGACGCCCCGCGGGCGGCTGTGCCAAGCGGGGCGGGGCGGGGCGTGCGCGGCGGCGGCCGGCCGTGGATGGGCCACGGCGCGCCTCGTGGAGCCGAGGTGTGGCTGGGTCAAGTGTCCACCTGTGGACGCGGCTCGCGGCCCTGGTGCGGCCGGGTGTGAAGATGGAGGCGCAGGGGCCGGGCTCGCGGAGGCGCGTTGGAGAAGGGAGCGAGGAGTGTGTCCAGCGCCGCGTGTGGCTGTGCGGGCTGCGGGAGTCCCTGCCGCTGCCCCTGGCTCCAGGTGTGCCCTGAGCCGCCGAGCTGCAACCGGGGCGTGGGCGCCGAAGCGCCGCGGGCCTCGGGTATGCACGCTCGTCACGACCTCCCACCTCCACCGAGCCAGGTCCCCCTGCGCACAAGAGGGGAACCCCCCCCCCCGATCTGGGGCTCGTCCCCGCCGTGGGAAACCCTCTTCTGCCTCACTCCCTGAGCCAGGAACGGGGTTGGAGCACAGGGATTGTGGGCCGGACAGCCCCCTCCCCGAGGCTCACGCCATCCCACCCGGGCTGGGGGAAGGCGAGGCTTCCTCCCATAGCACCCCCTCTTGGGCGAAGTTCCTGAAGTGCCTGCTGCCCTCGCCGCCCTGCGGCTGGAGGGGCCGCCCTGGCCCTGCAGCCGGCCCAGCCCTGCGCAGGGTGGTCATCTGGGTCTCGCCATCCTCCTTCGCTCTTCGCCTGCGAAAGCTGCAGCCGCGCCAGCCGCTCCCTCCGCAGGCCCTGCCCCGGGGTGAAGCGCTTCCGCAGCAAACTCCCGGTTCCTCCGGGAGGATCTCGGGGGACAGCGAGCGGCGCGGGAGGGGCGGGGAGGGGGCGGGCAGGCGAGCTCGATTCTCAGCTGTCAGCAAAGGCAGCATTGATCTGCTGAGCGCTGCCGGGGCAGGCAGGGAGGGAGCCCAGGCTGTGGGCGGCCTGCAGGGACCCGGGGGGTCCCCAGCTGGGTTCGGCAGTCAGCTCACACCTTCCCCAACAGCAACTCTTTCTCTTCTGCCCAGTGCCGGTACCCCCTGGGCTCTGACCTGAATCTCTCCAGCTGCTCCTGGCTCCAGGTGTGCCCAGGGCCGGCGCCTGGGGCCTCTGGGCAGGTTATGCCCCCATCGTCTCCTGGTAGCTGGGGAAGGTTCTGGACTCCAGGCGCGCGCGCGCGTGCACACACACACACACACACACACACCCATGCATGCGATGCCCAGGCTGGGCCATCCCATCCTCTCCCTGTGAGCGGAAGCCAGGGCTCCCGAAACAGGTGCACTGTCCTTCCTGGCTATGGAACCGCCTGTCTGGGCGGCCTCAGTCGGAGCCCTGGGACAGGACTGGTGCAAAGGAAAGCAGTGGCAAGGGGCCTGGGGTGTTTGAGAAGCACTTCCAGGGTGGGAAGGGAGGAGCGTGAATTCCAGCTGCCGTCTCACTGCCCAGAACCCTGAGACTGGGGCTCGGCATCACTCTGGAGCCTGGGCCTGCCTTCTCGCTGGGCAGCTCAGAGCTCCCAGGCCTTCCTTTATGGGTGCAGGATTTCATCATCTTTCCCAACCCCAGCTCCACGGGACCCCCTGAAGCTGCAGCAGGAAGAAAGAGACCAGGGAGCAGGATGGCGGTTAGACCTCAGGAAGGACTTCCACAGGGCACAGAGAGCTGTTTCGCCTGCAGGTGTAGGTGTCACAGAGGGACATGTCCACTGCTGCTGGGACGGGAGACACAGAAGTCCTCCTAAGAGCAGGAGGGATCTGAGAGAGAATTCCAGGAGACCGTAGGAAACTTCAGCTGTGTGTGTGTGTGTACATGGGAGAGTGGAGGAGCCGAAAGAGAAAGTCCAGAGAAGACAGGTGGCCAGTCCTAGGGTCACCCGGCAGCCTTCCTGCCCCCACCCGGATTCCCAGGCCATGATGGAGGATGGACTTCCCCAACCACCGCCTCTAATGACTAAGACACTTTTCTGAGCAAGCAGCTGTCTCAGGCTCCCTCGATGGGTCCCTCTGCTGGAGAGGGGCTCTGTGTAGCTGTGGCTTCCCACCCTCCGTCCTGCCGCCCTCTCCCCCACCTGTTCCCTCCACCTCACCCTCCACAGTTTGCCTCCCACCCCAGGGCCCATCTCCCTCCCTGCCAAAGCCTCGGGGCTCTGCCCGGACCCACCCGTGTCCCACCTGCCCGAGGGCCTGGCCTTGTGCTGAGCTTCGGCTCCACCATCTGCACAGGGGGCAGGGCTCCAGGGCCTTCTGTAATTCATCACTGTCCCAGCGTCCATCAATGGAGCTGTATTGATTGGGGGGGGGGGGAGTGCTCCTATTTGCTAAGCGCCAACTATGTGCCAGGCCCTGTCCCTGTGGGCCGAAGAGCCGCCCTCCGCATGTGAAGAAGTTGAGGCTAAAGCCGCACTCACAGCCAGCTGGTGACCCTCCCCCAAACTGTCTCTGACCTGAGCTCTCCCCCTGGCTGGCACCTGCCTGGTTCCCGGGTGCTGGAATCAGGGCCGGGGCTGAAAGAACTGAGGTTTACGAGTGGCTGGGACTCCGACCATGGGGCAGGGCTCAAGCCTGCCACTGACTGCCACCGTGACCTCTGGCCAGCCAAAGGCTCAAATTGCCATCCTGGAGGGGGAGGGGTGGTTGAAATCAGTGGCTCCCCAACTGAGAATCCTTTTTCCAGACAGACCACTAAGGTAACGCCCCACGTGTAAGAGGATTTTGCACACAGGTGATCTGGTTGAGGTGAGGGGACCTGGGTTCCACCCACCTGCCCCCCTCTCTGTACTCCAGAAGCCTCCTGAGGGTCCTTGTACCCCCAGAGGTTGCTGGAGGTCAGAACAGGGAACAGTGCACACGCACAATGCGGCGCCGGACTGGGGAGGACTTGGAGGGGCACACAGACGTGTGGCCGATAATGCCTGCGGCTGCCGTGCTCAGCCTCATGCAGGATGCTTTACCTGCACTGCTTCAGCATCCCAACAGCCCTGTGAGATGCTCCTGCTCACACCCCCCTGGAGAGTCAACAGCACCGAGGCTCAGCGAAGGTAGCTCTTGGCTGTGGAACCGCCAGGTAGCGAAGGTGCAGGGGAGGACAGAGCAAGAGGAGGCCTTGAGGGGGCAGCCCCGAGGCGTAGCGGGTGAAACCACCGCCCACAGCACCGGCATCCATATGGGCACTGCTTCCAGTCCTGATCGCTCCACTTTCAATCCAGCTCCCTGGGAGGAGCAGCAGAAGACGGCCAAAGTCCTTGGGCCCCTGATCCCATGTGGGAGACCCAGAGGAAGCTCCTGGCTTCTGGCTTCTGCCTGGCCCAGCCCCAGCTGTTGCAGCCATTTGGGGAGTGAACCAGCGGATGGAAGATCTCTTTCTTTCTCTGTAACTGTGCCTTTCAAATAAATAAAATAAATCTTAAAAGGAAAAAAATAAAAAAGAGGCCTTGAATGCCAAGTGGAAGGACTCAGTTTGGTTTGATGGGAAACAGGGATCCTGGCCAGGGCCCAAAAGCAGAAAGCCCAGGAGGGGTGGGGCAGGAAGGCCCAGACCCAGGGCGGTTGGCAGTGGCTGAGGCAGAAGGCGCCCTGAGCTACAAGTCACAGCTGGGCTTCCAGTCCTGGACTCGCTGGTGACCTTGGGCAATCTGCTCGCCACCTGTGGCTATTGTCAGGGATGCAATCATGCATGAGAAAGTCACAGGTCATCCAGGGAGCTGTGCAAACATGAACCATTCATCTTCAGGTGCGTGTTCAGGGTGGACGGGGAGAGGCTGGGAGAATTCCCTGGTCCTCTCTGCTCTCATCAACGCAAGAAGGCTTCTGGCTTCCGGCAGAGGGGGAGCACAGTGCAGGGGGCGCTCACGGGGTGATGGCATGGACAGTCCCCCTCTGCCCTTCCTCCTTTCCCTTTGCTCCCCCAGGAAGGACAAAGCATTTAAGCCGCCCAGCAGATGAGAGGTGGCCCAGGGCGTTTCTCGTCCCAGGATCTGACCTGCCCCCAGCCTGGACAGAGCTGCAGGAAGTGGGGAGAGAGCAGTGCTGCTGAACTCAGCGAAAGTGGACCCCCATTGATCATGAGGGCTGGAGGGGGCCCACAGGGAGGAGACACAGAGGCAGAGGGGGCACAGACATGAAGGTCAAAGCCATCCCTTCTTGCGGGGTCGCTTCTCCCCTGCCTTCAGGATTGCCCCTCCTTGACCCCACTCCTTGGAGATCGTGCAGAGCCGCCGACAGTACTGTGGCCCCGCTGGAAGGTGCCATGTTCCCAGAGAGAGCCACTGGAGCTGGCTGGGAAATGAGGAGGAGGGACTTTGCTGAGCTGCTGAGTGTGCAATGGAAAAGAACCTCCGTGCTCCCGTGGTGGGAGTGGCTTGAGGGGCGCTAGGGAAGGAGCTGCTGTGTGTCTGGAGGGACTGGAGGGGCTTGGAAAAGGGAGATGGGGATTTAGGGAGAACTGGGCTCAGAAGAGAGGGAGGGGGGCTTCAGAGAGCGAGAATTCCACATCAAACTGGACCTCAGCTGTCTCCAGCTGAGACTTCCTTGTCTTGGATTCCAAACTTGATCAAACACCTACTGAAGTCCCTCCTCCTTGAAATATTGGAAATGTCAGATAATGCTGAGTTGTTTATTTATTTGACAGGCAGAGAGATAGAGAGCGTGCACCCAACTGCTGGTTCATTCTCCAAATGTCCATGATGGCCAGGACTGAGCTGAGGCTGAAGCCCGGGCCAGAAACCCAGTCCAGGTCTCTCACATGGATGGCAAGGACCCAATCACTTGAACCATCACCACTGCTTCCCAGGAGTTCACTAGCAGGAAGCTGGAGTCAGGAGCCAGAGGTGGGTTGGATCTGGGAGCTGATATGGGATGGAGGCATCTTAGCTGCTAGGCCAGGTGCCTGCCTCAGCATGATTACAAACAATAAAAACATATCCAAGGGGATGGCACAGCAGGTAAAGCCGCTGCCTGCAGTGCTGACACCCCATATGGGCGCTGGTTTGAGACCCGGCTGCTCTACTTCTGATCCAGCTCTCTGCTATGGCCTAAGAAAGCTGTAGAAGATGGCCCAAGTCCTTGGGCCTCTGCACCCAAGTGGGAGACCAAGAAGAAGCTCCAGGCTCCTGGCAGCTCCGGCAGTTGCAACCATTTGGGGAGTGAGAACCAGTGTGGTGGAATGAGAAGGCCATGCCAAGATGGCCACTGGCAAGCAAGCGTGTTACTCAGGAATGGCTTCGGAAACCACATGGCAAAGGAGCCTGCCTGGCAACAGGCTGTGATTGGTTAGGGCATAAACTGTCCCTTGACCGGATTGGCTGCCTCAGCTATATAAGCTGCTGTACCAACTGAAATAAATGAGTCTGAAGGCTGCTTGCCTCTGGCTTTTCACCCGACTCCTGGTGTCTGTGTGGTGACTCTGAGCCTCTTGCCCCCACCATGCTCCTCCTCTCAGAACAAATCCACCTCAACAAACCAGCAGATGGAGGGCCTCTCTCTGCCTCTGCATCTCTGTAACTCTGCCTTCCAAATAAATCAATCAATCTTAAAAAGATAAAAAAAAATCCAAGTTCAAAAGCACAAATGAAAAATCTTGGCCATAAATGAAAGGAAATTGCTGGAGGTACACAGGAGTTGAAGGTGTCCCTCTGAGGGGGTACTCAGTGTTCCCGCAGGGATAGAGACATTGCAGGCCCCACCAGAGGGCAGGGCTGTCAGGGTCTGGGAAGGCGCTGCCTGCTGTGTAGAGGGCTAAACTGCCTCTGGCTGCTAACCACTAGGCCCTGGCTTTCGGCAGGAAGAGTGCCCATGTGAGAATGGCATCTCAGCTGTGCTCTCAAAACTCCCAAGTAAAGCCACCCACGTAAGAGCTGACTTGAGGCTGGTGCACTTCCACGCCGAGGAATCAGTCCTTAAGAGCGACCTCCACATTCCAGGACACAGTGTGGGAAATGTGCTGAAGATAATCTCAAGGATGGACTTCCCAACATAACAGAAATACAGCACCGTGAGAGAGAGAAAACTCAGGGGAGAACTCATACCTACAGAATTAGAGATAATGCCGCAATAAGAAAGGAAGTTCAATATAGTTAAAACCTTCAAGATGATAAAGGGAGAAACAGCACCCATAAAACAAGAACAGCTATCAAACAGGAACATTCATCAGAAGTACACAGAACTTGAGAACTTTTAGAAATGAAAACTAAAGTCACTAATATTGGGTAAAAGTAACCAATAGATGGGTTAGTGTACTAAACACAGCTAAAGAGAGAATTAATGAACTAGAAGCTGGAACTGAGGAAATTCTCCAGACTGAAGCACAGAAGCATATGAAAGAAAAGAGATGTAGAAGATTGAGAAACTCGACCCAACGTATTGTTAGCTTCAGAAAGGGAGACTGGAAAGAGGATTAAGCTCTTTCCAGAATTAAGAAATGAATTTCTAGATTTAAAAGGCCCACAGACTGCCTAGGAAGACATCTTTCAAAACAAAACCAAAACTACATCTAGACAATTTGTAGTCAGAAGTGTAGAACATCAAGAATAAAGAGGAAATTCTAAAAGCCACCAGAGAGAAAAGAGAGCTTATCTACGAAGGTCCAATAATTGAATTGACAGTAAACTTCTCATCAGCAACAACAGATGCCAAAAGACAATGGAATCACATCTTCAGAGTGCTGAGGGCAAACAACTGCGAGTCTACAATTCCATACCTTGCCAAATCACCCTTTAAATGAAAGGACAAAATAATGACATTTGACACATGCAAGATCTTAGAAAGCTTCTGTCCCACAGACCTTTGCTGAGAGACAGAGAGGTATGGGGAGCTTGGGGGAAGGGCAGGAGCTCAGTGGAGGCTGGCCTTCTAAGGAGGGCAGAGGCTCAGGGCTGTGAGGGAGGCTGGGCTGTCCAGCTGGGGCCAGCTGGGGCCAGCCTTGCTGTCCTCCTGCCCCTCTCCCCAAGCTGTAGCCGTAGCACAGTCCCCAAGCCCAGGTGATACCATGCCCCAGCTCTGGGGGCCTTAAGGAGGCCATGGCCAAGTTGCTTTTGCTCCTGGACACTTGACCTCCACCTTAGGGTCCTTTCCTTGAGGAAGGTCAGCTGCCACCTTACAGAGGCCCGTTGGATGGCTGGAGCTGTGGGACAAAGGCCCCTGCCCAGAAGTTGGTGGGAAGGGGGACTTTCCTCCTCTGTAGGAAAAGTATCACAGAGGACAGAACAATGTGGACTGCGCTGGGTGGGCCACTTGGGAGAGGAGACTTCTGGGAGCACCTGGCTCTACTCCCCCTTGGGTAGTATCTTAATCTCCTTGAGCCTCACTTTCTTGCCTATAAGATGGGGAGAGCAGTATCCATGTAATGAGGGTGTGGAGATGAAATGGGAATCCAGGTGGGTACCAAGCTTTGGAATGCATTTTACAACAGAGAAATTCCTTAAAAGGCTCATCTCCATGGAACAGCCCTGCCCAGCACATTATCAGCTCTCCACTTAAAAGAAAAACCCTTACTCAGGCAAGTGTGCTGATGGGTGCAAGGGGCAGCGGTGATTGCTGTGTGGCAGGTGCGCCGCAGGAGTGAGGCCACCCCCTCACTCACCAGTAACCGCTGCCCTCTCGATGCCAGGCACCGTGCTAGGCTCTGAAAGCGCAGCATCGACCCTGACCAGGAGGACGCCCACCTCTGAGGAAGACCCCCCATGCTGGAAAATTCTAAGAGGCCAGGGGGTTTCTCCACAGCCCAACTTGGGGTGGCGTTTATTGTCTCTCTCCCCTACTCACATCCCAACCCAATTTTCCACACGAACTCCATGACAGCAGAACCCCCACCTGGCTTTCTCGAAGTTGTCCTCAAGACGTCTGAAGCATCTGCCCTGCACGAGGTGTGGAAGCAGTGTTTGTTTGCTCAGTGACCGGCTGTGAGCTCTAACAGAGAGTGTAGAAGTTGCCGGGGGAGGACATACGAGGTCTTCGCTGACTCGGCCTCAGGAATTAGCCATTTCTCAGTGAGGGCCATTTAAATTGGGCCTTGATGGCTATATAGGAGATCAATAAGTGAGAAAGGGAGTAAAAGGGCATTCCAGGAATTAGGGCCAGCACATTTTGAAAACATGGAGGTGAGTTCGGAAACCAGGGGTAATTGGGTGTGACAGGAGCAGAGAGTGCAGGGGGTGGAAAGCAAGCTGGACAGATCTGCAGGACCTTGAATGAACTTGGGCCAGCAGAAAGTCCTTATTAAAACCTCCCCACCCACCCTGATGCAGTGCTCTGGAAAGGGCGCCGTCTCTCATGCGGGGGAGGTCTTATCAGGAAGGGCGCTGAGGATCTGGATCTGCTCCCACTGAGAAAGGGGAGTCCTACCACTGCTAGCTCCTAGAACTGTCTCAAGGCTGGACCAGTGGGATAGGGCCCCTCCCAGATTCTCAGGCGAGAGCTGCATGCTGCCCCCTTGTGGCCTGTGCAGATCTGAGCATAGAGGAAGCCAGCAGCCAGCTGGAAGGTGACCCCAGGGGTCTCCAATCTCCAACATCCCAGCCTCCTGGGAAATCATCCCAACTTCTAGCTGTCCCCAGATGACACCCAACTGTTCTTTTTACTCCACAGATACCTGAGGCTGGGCCAGTGGCTAGGCTAGGTTGATCACAAGGGTACGACTCCTTCCTAAACACAACATACATGCCACCTATGGCCACAGAGCAACGATGTTCCCGCAGAGGGACAGGAGACCAGCGTTTTGGTTTCCACCCCAGCCCTGATCCGTGGTGTGACCTTGGGCGAGTTACTACACTTCGCTAGGCCTCCCATGCCTGCATCTGTAACACAGGTATCATGATCCCTCTTCCTGTCTCCCCTGCAGGGTCACTGTGAAGATCATTAGGAGGTCGGATGCTGCAAATGCTAGAAAAAATGTGTAAAGAGTGCTCCGGATGTAAGGGGATCTTGCTGGGTATTAGATAGGGGCTCTCTTGGGCTGCACCAAAGGGTTTGTTTACACCGCGATGGGCCTTGTTGGCAGGGCAATTTAAAGGGAACGTGCTCAGCAGGGCAGCTGGCTTGCCAATCACAACCAACTGAACTGGCTCCAAGAATGGAAGTCCATAGGACGCAGGGACCACTGGACAGGAATGCAATTCCAGTCTCGCCTGGAGGAGCAAGGTGGGACACGGGGTGCCCAGACTCTGCCTCACTCTGAGCCCAGGGCCCCCTGCTTGCTTGCTCTTTCCCTCTTGCATTCTCTGCACGTGGGGCTGGGCACAACTATCAGTGAAAACTTGATCCCAGGAAGGGACTGCAAAGTTTGTGGTACATGCATATTCTGAAGAAAAAAAAAAAACACACAACAAAACAAAGAACAGTAGGCACGGATTTCAAAGCATGTGGGGCTGTCCCAGACTCTGTTTCGGGAGTGCCAGAAGGGTACCCATAAGGGTACCATCTACTCAAAACCTTCACACTAGGAACATCCCTCAGTTTTGCAAAGCAGTGCTGGTTTTTCCTTTTACAGTATGAATCCCTAACTTCATCTTACCATTTTTACTCTGGTTGCCAGGAAGCTCAGCATCAAATCATTCTAAAAACTATGTAGATTTCTACAGCCGTATTTGTGTTTTTATTTTCTGCAATTTTAATTTCCTATTCAATTACATTTTATCTAATTTAAATTTTTCATTATAAGCCATGTCAATTTTTCTTGTGGAAATGAGGTAAGGTACACCTAAGTAAATTAATTAAAATGACATAGATGGCACAGAAACTACCAGCATTGAGGACCACCTCCCCCCAACACCCTGGAGAACAGTAAGGGCACAGTCGGCCAGACCTGAATCCAGGTAAGACACCTGACGGATCCGAGCTGCCGGGGATCTCTTGGGAAGGATGACGAATATGGGGCAGAATTACTCGGCTCGTTTCTGACTCTTACAGCAACTCTTGCGCTACCCCGTGGTTTCCAGTGGGGGATACATGGTGAGGGAATCGGTAAGAGAACCTGAAGCCACCTGCTGCTCCTCTGCCTCTTCCCCACCCCCACCTCAGCCCTGACCTGGCTCCCAAGGCAAAGAAGTTACCCAGGTTTTATGGCAAATTAATACCTGCTCTCCCTGGCACTCGGTCTCTGCTCTCCCCGTGATGAGGCCCCCTGCTGTAAGGACGGCATGGTGGAGGCAAGAAAGATGGTTCAGCACTGGCCCTCTGCGTCTCCCCGCAGCACAGAACAGACCTCCATCCACTGGTCTGGGCTGCTCTCCAGGGCAGATGTCAGAGTGATGGGCACGGCCACAGCAGGTGCCTTGCAGGACTGGAGGGGTTGCTCTGGCCCTCGTCTGCAGGAGGGAGCCAGCCTTCTCTGAGACGCCCCCGGTCCTCAGCCACATCAGCCCACGGGTACACGAGGCAGGCAGGTGGGCACCCCCGAGCAGCAGATGCACTTGTATTGTAATGAAGTTCCCTTTGAGAGCATGGCTCAGGGCCTCGGTCTGCATCAGATATGCAGTGCCAGTTCCCTCGGCTTGGGACGCCCCCCTTCAAGACCCCCGGCCTGAGGACGACTTTCTTGAGCAAAGTAGATCCATGAATGCCCCCAGACACAGAAACCCAGACTCTAAATTATCTAAAATGAGGTTTTATTGCATTTCATGCAGTTTGAAGTCCACGCAGCAAAGGAGACTAGCACAATTCTGAATGCAGGTAAAACATAAAATAGAGGGGGAGGCAGTAAAAGCACAGAGTTCATCTCCATGGGTCCCCAGCAGAGGGGTGTGTGGGAACGACACCACCCACTCTCCATGGGGAACGAGTTCCCCTAAGTGCAGGCACTGCCTGCGCGGCTCCGGACATGAACACAGAGCCTGGGGCCAGAGCAGGGGCGAGGGCAGAGGAACACCGACCAGAGGTGCTACATGTGTCCACCTAATTCAATCCGAGGGCAAGCAGGTGGCAAATCTGAGGGGCAGCGGCTGCTCCAAGAGTGAGGAAATGCTGCCACCCCGGGAAGATCTGCTCCTAGAAAGAAGTGGCGATAAGAACAAACAAAAAAAAAAAAAAAAGAAAAAGAAAAAAGAAAAAGAAAAGAAACAAAAGAAGAAATATTTCTTCAACCACACTCTTCAAGAAAATGCCATAAATATGTTATTTAATATTTTCATTTCATAGCATCGGACACGCAGCTCAACATAATGAAATATTGATTCCTTGAAGAAAACAATGGCAAAAGAGGAAATAAAAAACATTGCATCTTTCTGCTGGAGAAGTTCGGCCCCAGCCGCGGGGCGCAGTGCGCCAGTGTCCTAGCCTGCAGGAGGCGCTGCGGTCTGCCGGTCCTCTGTGCCCACGGCCTGGGCTGTACGGGTGTCCTCGGCCTTGCCAGATGAGGCCCTCAGTCGCCGGTCACCTGGGGGGCCTGCCCGTCGGTGGGCTGGCTGGCTGACTGGATGAACATGGGCTGGGCGAGGTCCTGGCCCGCGGGCATGGTGACTTGCTGGATCTGGTAGAGCTGCTGTGGAGGGGGGAGAGGACAGAGTGAGGTCACCCAGGAGAGGGGCACGCAGCTCCCTACGGGCCTCCAGCTGGCTGGGGGCCCCAGACACCTCCACTACAGCCAGTGCACAGCATCACCGGCAGGAAGGGTGCGTGGTGGGCAGGGCAAGGCGCAGGGTGATGCAGTCCTGTGGCATTCCCATCTCTGGGCTCTGCCTCTCCTGTTAGTTAGCTCAGAGCTTCGAGCTTGCACCCTGGTGCTCTGTGACAAACACAAGCAATCGAACCACGGCACTGGTAGCATGGCGGCCAGAGTCCCCTGACTCAGTGCTGCTCACCGGCAGGAGCAGGAGGGTTCCCCCACTCTCCTGTTCTCTGGCTCCAGCTTCTGAAGTTACCTCCCACATGGGCCCTGCCCCGAAGGTGCCCTGGAGTTAGGTACCACCAAGCCAAGGCCAGGACGGTGTGGAGAAGACACTCATGGAGCCACATGGGATGGTCAGGGCAAACCCACCACCTGGTTTCTCAGGTGGCCCCCAAAACCAGAGCCAAGACCCCCCACAGGAGCCCTGCCACGTAAGTCTAGCACCCAGTGCTGGTGGATCCTGACACCAGCTCTTCTCCCTTTCAGGCAACAGAGTGAAAGTTTGGGAACATCACCCTGTGATGTCCTCCAGGTCTCTGTGCAGGGAAAGTAGGGGGAGAAGCGAAACTCTCAACTTTGTATGGGATCAGAACTGCTGAATTCTGGGTACCAAGAGAGCTCAAGAGGTCACACGTTCCCTGCATTTCAACTCATCTGTGTTATTAAAAAGCGCCCGTGGGGGGGGGTGGTGTCAGTGCTGAAGGAAACAGGAGGCTGTGCATCTAGCTCTGCCCTGAGTGAGCATGTGCAAGGAACTTCTTTCCTCTAGGGCTCAGTTTACCCATCTGTAAAATGACAATTTGGATTATACCATGTCTAAGATTATTTTTAACTCCCATAGCCTGTAAATCCAAAGGACAAGTGCCCTGATTTAAAGCTACTCCTTGTTTTAACAACTTGTATCCACTCACTCTTAGTAAAGGATATGACAGCTGCCCTAACTGCCCAAACCCAGATTCCCACAGCTTCCCGGGGAACCACCCAGCCCCCCCCAGGCCGTGCATCCTACCTGTCCATCTGTGAACTGGCTGAACTGCTGCTGTCCTTGCTGGACCTCTGTCTGTGTGATCTGTGGGAAGCAAGACAGCAGGGGAGGCATGTCAGCCACAGGGACTGCCCAGGACCGTCCAGGAGGAGCTCATGAAGATCAAAGACGCCAATGCATATAAAGCAACCAGAAGGAGCCCTGGCTCAGAACCGGTGCTCCACGAGGAGTAGGAAAGCAAGGGTCTCTTCCAGGCTCCTCCTCCTGGTGGCTGCTGGGAGCTGGCACCACACAGCACACAAGAACCCTGGAGCACATAACAAACAAGCCCCACCTGCACTGCACTTAATGTCCACCCACCCCTGCCCCACGGCCCGTCACCTCGAGGTCTGAGGTTCACAGAGAACACCTCGCTCTCCCAGGTGCTAACGTGAAGAGGCATACTATTTCTGGTTTGGGTAGTGTGTGTGTCTGTGTGTCTGTCAGCCAGCGAAGGCACCGCACAAAATGCAGGGCAGAGTGCTGAGCAGTCTCTTCCATGTTTGGAAGGTGGGCTCCACACCAAACCCTTATCACCCAGATTATCTGACGGAATATGAAACACCCTGGCGGACGAGCGGCCCTGGCCTGGCAGTCCTCGTGGCAAAGCTATGAAGCACTTTTTCCGAGAGAGGCAACACGCAGCCCTCTGGGCCAAGCAAGGGGAGGAGGAGGGGGAAGGGCGGGGGAGGCCAGGAAGACAATGATCACATGCACTAAAATCCTTTGTGGGGACTGTAAGATACATTCACAGACATGCAGAACTGCACCCTCTGATGACAACTGGGCACCCAGCTTGGAGACCTGAAAGAAGCCTGGAGGTTGTGTGTATCTACCGAACATTCGACTAGCAATGTCTTCTGTGTACTGTCTCTTGGGATCAACACATCAACCTGCAAGGTAAGGACTGTTCTCAAATGTCCTTACAGTGGCCAGAAGCAACCCTGCAGGCCCACCTACGAGGCCACGAGGAGCGAGGGGAGGGACAGGTGTGGAAGGGCTGCACGCGGGCCTCTGACTACCGCTCCTTATTTTGGTTTCCCTTCCTTCTACCATTCTACAAGCTGCTTGTGGGAAGGAGCTACATTCTGTTCTCAGTCCTCCTCCGAGTACACAGTACTTCCCAGTCACAAAGAAAACGTCTGCAGAATAAATGAATGAGCCTGGGACAAATGGAACACGCTCCTCACAGACAAGAAGGCTAACTATGTCCTGTGGCCAGCGGGACTGCAATTCACACGAGCTGAGACAAAGCTCCATTTATCTTTAAATCCATCGACATCTGCCGAGTTTTAGAAAGTTCATGCAAAATGTCTATTTATGAAAAAACTAAGCACGGATTTTATAAATTTTTTGCACCAAAATAAACTCATCTTTTAATTCTACTTTCCACAAACTTTTCAAGGTACCCACATATTACTCAAACATTTACTGAGCACCTGCTAGGGGTCAGGCTGCCACCATTGCAAGTGGCTGTTAGTGAGATTTGTAACTGCCCCAAGCACCCCTTTTGGCTTCTCCTCCACTTTGCGGCTTTACTTCTATTTCTAAAACTGACCTCTGCAGAATCAAGAATCCTTCCTTCTCATTTCCTCCTACTGCCATGCAGGAAAATGTTTTCTGGATCCCAAGAAGGATCACACAAGGTTTTAAAAAAGGGGGCAGAAGGAAGGCCCCAAGAGGGTGGCACAGTCTTGCGGTGGGAATCAGTGGCATTGCACCCCAAAGAAACCACACAAAAGCCCAAGTACTCGGAAGAGCCACAGAGTGGGCCTGGAAAGAGCCCTTTAATAGCCCCAGAGACTGCACGGAACTCAGACGCCCTGCTTTTGGCTCATGCCTCATATTTCCCAAATGAGATCTTTGGAGACCTGCTCTACAAACTCAGCTCTGTCACCACTGTCAATAGATACATCACCAGAAATGCAACTGGGCCAGACGGGTCCAGCTCTTAAACGATCGCTGCTTTTTTTGGGTCTGAGGCAGAAGAATCCATTAACAGTGCCTCCCCTTGACCAGCGACTGCCACCCTCTGCAAACGACGCCCACGTCCCTCAGCCCCGAGGCTGGGGGAGCAGGCCCTCAGCATCTGTGATTTGCAGCCTTCAATACTGCAGGGCACAGAAGAGCAGAGGGGCAGTTTTTCTGGCTAGGGATGCAGAGGAGGTGTGGGTGCAGAGAGGGCTCCAGAACACACATTTTGGGCTTAAAGATAGAGACTCAGTCTGCTGACCAGACAGCATCAAACGCTTGCTCCACTCTGACGTATGCACATACAGCAGGCTTCTTTGCATTACCCTGACGCTTCTGCCTTCCATTTCTTCGCCCCTCCAGAACAAGCAGGTAAGACACACACTTTGAATCCAGCCTTTCAATTGCTCCCATCTGTCCGTGGGGTACAGACAAGACAAAGAGGGTGCAGGATGGGGCTCTTGCTGAAGGAGGGGTGGCAGGACAACTGTGTATGGAATACTCCTCTCTAGGCAGAAGGGAGCTGCAGCCCTGTGTCCCTGGAGTACATACCTGCTGGGCGTTGGTGGCAAGTGTCTGGATCTGTCCTTGTACAACCTGGGTGCCAGACACAGGCTGGGCTAAGCGGATATACTGCAGCTGGCCGGCATTCAGCTGTACCTAGGGCAGGGCAGAGACAAGGGGACCACAGGAAGCTGAGTGTCATCTGGAACAGGCCGCCTCCCCACGATCAGAGATGGCGATCGCCCCCCACCCTTCAAGCCCTCCAAAGGCCAACCCGGAAAAAGTCCCTTTGAAACAGAAGTCAAAACAAGCAAGACTACAACATCCCCACAAGTTACACAACACAAAAGAGGGTATTTTCCCAGACCCTGTCACACACGTGCAATGGCACGGCTACAGGCTCATCGGTCGCTGGCTCTGGCTGTTTGATCACAGCTCATGGAAGGGATTTCCCTCAAAGACTGCTGACATTATGAGAACACCTGCACCTTCAGCACAGGCCTCCTTTCCCTCCAACTCCACACTTCCCAGTACTGTGAAGGCTTCCAGTGTCTACCAGGAGCCAAAGCAGATGGCCACCATTCCACACCACTGCCCGAGTACTGCCAGTGCCACACTGCACTCTCAGAGGGAAAGGCTGGCCTGCCTCACGATCTCTGTTCCCAAGAGCCAGGACCAAGGGGGGTCTGTGGGACTTTGAGGATCCTTAGTGTTCAGCACTACTTCTGGCCAAACGTCTCCCCAGGGGAAGCAGAATCAATAAACCTTTCACAGAAAACTCCATCATGGGAAACCAAAGCTACAAAAGTGCCCTCAGAGTCCCTCATGCTTACGATTAAGTCTCAGATAATACAATAATACCACATGCTGCATTTAATTGTGTGCTAAAAGCCTTAACGCAGGCTCTTAACGCTCCAGTGTACCATGAAAGTATCAGTGTTTGAGCCAGGGCACAAAGAGAAGACACACGGCCATGACCGGAGAGGGGCTGGTTCGGCAGAGCCTTGGGGGAAGATGGCAGACGTTCACAACAATTCAGGGGATCCAAGGGGTTCTGGGAGCACAGAAACCACCCTCCCTGGCTGCCCAGTGTGCTTGGTTGAAAGGCAGAGGCATTTCCTGAGGCTGATGGGCAAAGCCCTCCTTGCCCCGGAACAAACTGGCCCAGCCCTCAGGAGCTTACTTCCGCGAGGATAATGCTGTGGGATGAAGCTGTACTCTTGCAGGTAGCGTACACTGAATGCATCTCTGAAACTGCAAGCCTCAAAGGATCTGATCCACCAGAAAAAAACCCACTCTGAAGTTCTTGGTAGACTGTATCCGAATTGTCTGCTTGAAGCAAGAAGAGGGACACAAAAGCTAAACTCTTAGGCCGGCGCCGTGGCTCACCAGGCTAATCCTCCGCCTTGCGGTGCCGGCACACTGGGTTCTAGTCCCGGTCGGGGGTGCTGGATTCTGTCCCGGTTGCCCCTCTTCCAGGCCAGCTCTCTGCTGTGGCCAGGGAGTGCAGTGGAGGATGGCCCAAGTGCTTCGGCCCTGCACCCCATGGGAGACCAGGAGAAGTACCTGGCTCCTGCCATTGGATCAGGGCAGTGCGCCGGCTGCAGCGCGCCGGCCGCGGCAGCCATTGGAGGGTGAACCAACGGCAAAAAGGAAGACCTTTCTCTCTGTCTCTCTCTCTCACTGTCCACTCTGCCTGTCAAAAATAATAAAAAAATAAATAAATAAAAAAATAAAAGCTAAACTCTTAAGAATCTGGCTCAGGGGCATGTGTGTTGGCAGAGAGAGGTTAAGATGTTGCTTGGGATGCCTGCATCTCATAACAGGGTGCCTGAGTTCAAGTCTCTGCTCTACCAATTCTGGTTTCCTGCTAATGTGCACCCTGAGACGCTTGGGTCTCTGCCACCCACAAAGGAGACCCAGACTGAGGTTCTGGCTCTTGGCTTTAGCCTGGCCTAGCCCCAGCTGCTGGCGAGCATTTGGGGGATGGAAGATCTGTCTGTCCATCTATTTCTGCCTTTCAAATAAATAAAATGAGTAACAACAGCAGTAATAATAGTAATAAACCCCAATCTGGTTCAAAGGAGATAGGGCAAGAGTCCTGTGACCTGCAGTCATTTCTTCCCTGAGAGCATGCCGAGAAATGCTGTGGGGAGGCTGTGGAGCCAAGCTTCAAGTCCCCACCTAGATGTTGTAACAGCTCTCCGGCTCCTGAAGCTGCTGGTAGGGATACAGGGAGCCGGCTGGAGACTCAGGAAATCTCATCTGCTGAGACCGACAGTGGCTGGTCCCAGGAGTCCCCAGACCTGCAGCCAAGGACCACAGGATGGAAGACGAAAGCCTTGTCCTATGAGTGGGGGAAGATGCACTGACAGTCACAGGGATTTTGAATTTTCTAGCTGGGGAGAGAAATATGATTGGAAAGCTATGAGCCAAATGGTTCCCAGCTATTCTCACACAAAAGCAAGCTTTTCTTTTGGGCTTGGACATCCCAATCCTCTAAGGCAGAGCAGGGCTGGGGATCAGCACTGTGTTTATGCTAATCACAGATAATAAGCCTACCCCTGGGGCTCTCAAAAGGGACCAATGGGTTCCTTCCAGAAGGTCTTCACAACTAAGCTCTCCCTTTCTGGGGAGCTGCTGGAGGAGTCCAGAAACACGGCCTCAGACCAGTGATGACGAGGCTGTGAATTCTGCAACAATCCTGGGCTAATGCTCTGTGCCCCAGAGGGTTAAAGCTGCTCAGTGTAAGGTTGCAACTTTTTGAGTTTTTTTTTTTTTTTTTTTTTTTTGAAGAGGTGGTAGTTAACCAGGCCCAAATGAGTTCCCACACCTGTCCATATTTCATTCTCAATAGGAGGAGCAAGAGGCAGGCAATGAGATCGCTGCGTGTCACGTACTTCCCGATTTTTGGTGGCGAAATGACCAATGTATAGATTCCAAGTGTTAAGACAAGGACATTCTTCCAAAAGAACAAGTACAGGTAAAAAAGCCAACACATCTACAAAATGAACTCCCTCAAGGCACTCAGGAAGTAGCAGTGCACAGTGAAGGAAGGAGTAAGTTAAATGAAAGCCAAAAATACACTTTGCTGCAGGCTCCACTGGGACTGACTCATGAATATGCAACAAGTGTATTTATGGCCTTCCCTACACACCTCCTTCTTCTCTGCTAATCAAAAGACAGGACTGCCTCACAGGGCTGCTGGGCCTTGCATGGGATGGCAGCCACAATGACTTCTCTGCATAGGTGAACAAAGAGGAGGGGAAATCAAGAGGAGCTGTTCCAGAGTGGTGAACCTGAACCTCAATCAAAGGAAAGCAGGAGCAAACTCAAACAAGCTGTGCTCGGGGAGAGGGTGGGTAATGGGAAGACAGGCCAAACAAACATACCTACATGTATGACTAGAAAAGCTTTAAGTACTTCCTGTCCCCCAGCTGAGAACAGAGCCACGCAGACCTGTAACGCAGAGCTCACCGGGATCTGCTGGATCTCTCCTGTGTTGGTGATGATCTGCTGCATCACCTGCATGGTCTGTCCGGTGCCACTCTGAGCCTGCTGAGCTTGACTCTGTGGCTGGGCCTGAACAATCTGCACCTGCTGACCTTCTCCAACCTGCATCGTCACAGGTGTGGTCTGGAAAGAAAAGTCAAGAGAAAGCAGCCTGAGCTCTGGCTCTGAGGCCAATAATGAACAGTTACCTGGAAGCAAATCCCCTCCAGCAACGCCTAAACTCATCTCCACACTAACAACACTACTGAACCCACAGAGTCCTCTGGGTTTAGAGCATTGTGAAGTTAGTCCTCAAAACAAAATACGGGAAAGTCAACCAATTTTTAGGCTCCTAGTGCAACAATGCTTAGCTGGGCCCCAAACATAAATTCTATGCTTCCAACATTGCAACTTTTCATAGTATGTACAATATGGTAAGATACATACAGTACACAGAAAATGAAAATCATGACAGTTTACTTGAGAAATGGCCAAAGTCAAGTCTGGAACAGGTGAATCTACAGCACAAACTAAATGGAAAGTGGGATCAGCATAAATGTATTAAGTCCAGGGTCCCAGGCACCTTCTTAGGCCTGCAAGACACTGGGAGAAGAACAGAGCACACAGGCTGGTCTCTGAGGCTGGGCCTAGTGCTCACAGGCTTTCGCCCCTGTTCAAGCAGCAGAGTGACTCCTGCCCACGCTAGCCAGGTGGTTGCTCTGGACCACGGCATGCTTTCCTACACAGAGGTGAATGCTGTTAAGACACTAACACTGTCAAGACCAGGAATCCTATCTGAGCCTACCCCTAGTTAACAGAATTTAATAAAGCAAGAACTTAGACTTTCTAGAAATGACAGCATCAGACTGAAGAAATTTCCATCTAATGCACATGACTTGGCAGATTCTGTGTCTCTCATACACACTTCATGGATTGTAGTTCCAGAAAATTTATTCTTTTCAGAGATGGTAAAGAAATGAACTGCCAAAAGGACCAATCATTCCTTCAGATCTCACAACTCTGACCTAGATGGGATCTTTACAGATTACCTAGAGCAGTAAGCCCCACAAATCTGGCTTGTCTGGTGGTAGGTGGTAGAGCCTTTTAAATTACACCTGTACTGCCCTGAGTTCTGCCCCAATTGGGACATGGGGTCTCTCCAACTCTGAATTAAGAATCACCTCAACAGGGGCTGGTGCTGTGGTACAGCAGGTAAAGTCACCGCCTGCAATGGCTGCATCCCATGTGGGCGCTACTTTGTGTCCCAGCTGCTCCATTTCCCATTCAGCTCCCTGCTAATGGCTTGGAAAAGCAGTGGAAGATGGCCCAAGTGCTTGGGCCCCTGGGAGACCTGGATGAAGCTCCTGGCTCCTGGCTTTAGCCTTGCCCAGCCCCAGCTGTTGAGGGTATCTGGGGAGTGAACCAGAAGGTGAAAGACTTTGCTCTCTCTGTAGCTCTTCCAAATAAATAAATCTTTAAAAGAAAAAAAAAAATCACCTCAATAAAAAGTCTCTAGGAGTCAATGAATCATGGGGCTTCGACTGATGTTCTTAATTCTTACTGCAGAGGTCAACTGGACAATACAACTACACATTTAAAGTCACTAGGAGGGTGCCGGCGCTGTAGCGTAGCAGGTAAAGCTGCCACCTGCAGTGCCGACTTCTGATATGGGTGCTGGTTCAAGACCCAGCTGCTCCACTTCAATCCAACTCTCTGTGATGGCCTGGGAAAGCAGCAGATGATGGCTCAAGTCCTTGGGCCCCTGCAGCCATGTGGGAGACCAGAAGAAGCTCCTGGCTCCTGGCTTTGGATCAGCACAGCTCTGGCCATTGCAGTCATCAGGGGAGTGAACCACAGGATGGAAGACACCTCTCTCTCTGCCTTGCCTCTCTGTAACTCTGTCTTTCAAATAAATAAATCTTAAAATAAATAAATAGATAGATAAAAATAAAGCCACTAGGGAAGGGAATATGTTCTGGGAACCACAGATGAGACTTGAGGTATTACTAGGTAAGGACAAATTACCATAAACTGGGTAGGGAAGAAAGGTGACAGTTATAAGAAAAATTCATGCAGTGGGCTAGGACAATAGACAACATCTCTTCTATTCTTAGTTCAGATTTTCAACTCAGCCTAGCCCCAAACCTCCAAAAGTAATTGAAAACACAGGATGCGCTTCACCAAAATATGTATTCCTGTCCAGTCTGCTGTGATATGTATTCTGTACTGCAAAGGACATTGGCACTCATCTTGAAACAGCCATCACTACAGGTCCAGGGAAGTGTGACACAGCACAAGGCCACCCGAAGCAGCAGGATAGCGAAACAACAGCTTGGAAATGCTAGGAAAAACCAACTTCATCATCCTCACAACCCTTATCAGCTCCAGGCTGAGCAGGACTGGACTGGCAGAAGAGATGAGATTCTCACTGACTAAAAAAAAATAAAATAAAATGTGTGCTGCCAACTCATCAGTGTTCTGTGTCAACCCAGTTTTCCCAAGAGGATTTCCAAGGTATTTCTGCATCATTTCAGGGAAATGAGGGCTTATGTTAGCATGGCAGCTGTCAAATCACGTATGGTGTACCCTGCTGTTAGGGCACAGCAGCCATGAGTTTCTTAGGATGATCCACCAATCAGAGCCAGCCTTTGACAGATTCCCTTGAAGCTCACAGTATAAAGGGATAAAGCCTTTGGCAGGTAAAGCTCTCGCACTGCGAAGGCACAAGAATCAGCCACACGCGGTCCCTAAGGCATAAGCGTGCAGCCAAGACCTTAAGGCACGGGCTGAGATTGTGATCATGTTTGAACCCCTCCTGCCTAGCACAGTGTCTGGCACAGAGCAAGCATTCTTATCAATTTTTGTTATGTGGATAAATGAACGAGCAAGGAATAAATCCCAAAATTATAATCAATGTTCAAATCCTCCATCCCCTTGGGGCCAATGTTTTGGCATAATGGGTTAAGCTACTACCTGTGATGCTAGTATCCAATATGGGTGCCAGTTTGAGTCCCTCAGCTGCTCCACTTCTGCTCCAGCTCCCTGCTATTGGCCTGGGCAAGCAGTGGAAAATGGCCCAGGTGCTTGGGCCCCTGCACCTGTTTGAGGGACCTGGAAGAAGCTCCTGGCTCCAGACTTTAGCCTGGCCTAGGTTTAGCCATTGTGGCCATCTGGGGAATGAACCAGAGAATGGAAGATCTAACTCTGCCTTTCAAATAAGTATGTCTTTTAAGAGAAAAATCCTCTACCATCTATTTTTGTCTTCTGGGCAGGCCTAGCTCCTGGCTGGAATACACAAGGCTATCCAGGATGTGCTCCATGCCTGTCTTTTCTAACCTGCAGGGATGCTTCCCGATGCTGGCTGCACCTTTGCACCACCCCTGTGCTGTTTCTCACCTCAGCTTCCACTGTACCCTCTAATACTCTCACTAGTCCCCTCAGGAACCTTCTCTGACCACCTCTTCTTCAACCATCCCCCTCATATCTTTGTTAGGTATTGCTTCTGATGTGTTCCCGTAACACCCAGGAGAGTTAAGAATGTTATATGTGTCCCACAGGGTGGTGTAAACCTAAGTATTTGTATGGCCAACTAGTTTGTGAATTCCTTGAAAATAAGGACTATTTTATCCATGCTTACATGCCAAATTCATAGCACAGGACTATAGCTACAGAGGATGCTCAATGTTTGATGAATAAATAAATGACTGACAGGATTTGGATTCGGAAGTCCTAGTAGAGTTCTCTGTGGCCTCATGACCCACAGTACACATGGAAGATACTGTTCTCAGCAGTACTGGTGGGAAGGGAAAGAATCCTCTGGCTACCACCGTAAAGGAAATATGGTGGGACAGAGAAATGAGGGGAAGACAGAGAGGAAAGGCTGGCAGGAGGGCGATGATGCTCATCTCCTCCCTCTTAAAGGCATAAAGTCCAGTTCTGAAGAGACACACACACACACTGTGGGGATGGAGGCCACTGCAAGTACCTTCTACAGTGACTTCACTACTCTTCACAGGAACAATACAGAGAACGTTTTTCCTTCTGAGATTTCTGAGGTCACAGGGATCTGGGAGTACACCCTGACTGCTGTACTTTCCTCTGTTGAACCATGAAGGAAACAGGGTCCAGTGAGATCAAGGCTACACTTCAGCTCTGTAGCCTGAACCTAGAAAAAGCCCAGGTTTCCATGACGATCTAGCTCCCTCTCTCTACTGGCCAAGCATTCCCCAATCCATACTTAAAGAGGTATTGCTTGTTGGGTACATGCCCGGGACAATTCACAGACCTGGCCCTGCTGAGGCTGCGCGATGATGATCTGCCCGGGCTGGATGGTGGTTGTGGAGCTGGTGGTCTGCTGGCCTTGCTGCTGCCCCTGGACCTGGACGGCTGTGGGCTGCTGAGCCAGCGTGAAGTAGTACTGGACGGGCTCGGCAGGCGTCACAGACTGGCGCACCTCCTCCTGTGGGGTGGAAGGAGAGGCAGGTAAGAGGGAAAGAACTGACTCAGCAACCGCCACAGTGAATTTCCACTCTTCCCCCAAAACAGGCTATGTGCGGTAGCCTCCTGAATGCTGAGCAGTCCACATTTGAAGCCAAAGGAAAGGGGAATTTGAAGAGACCAGTTGTGCGAAATCAAACTAAAAATAACAGATTTCTATAGGCTTCACAAAACATACAGCCAATTTTCTAAAGTACTGAGTAATCACCCACTGCGTGAACTGCAAATGGGCAAATAATTGCTGTAACTAAAAACCACACAGCAGCAGTGCTCATCATGAATGGTGTCAAGGCCCACGGTCTGAGGACAGTGTTAACTATGAGTGTTGGGAAGATGTTACCCAAACATCAAGCTTCTCAGGTGGCCCCCACCTCCCAAACAGGCAACATTCCTCTTCCTTCGGTCCCACTACCTGGGAGGGAGGCAGGGTGAAGGCAAACAGCACTTCTCCTGGGCTACAGTTTCAGAATCAAATGTCAGGTTCCAGAGCACCGGTAGACAAGTGTCCAGGTTTTCAAAGCACACCGAAAGCTCTGTGGTCACAGAGGACCTGTCTCGCCAGTGTCACATCTGGTTCTGGTTGAATTTAGCCACAGAAGCACAGCCCAGGGGTCTGCAGACAGCCCCCCGCCAGGGCGCTGCTGTGGCTGACTAGGGAAGCCGTATGCTGTCCGACCTGCCGAGTGAAGAGACTGCTCCTTCTTCAGCTGACGTTTTCCATGGCAGAAGGAGTAAACAACCCTCTCCCAGCCACCTTGAGCTCACAGCTGAGAGTGTAGGATGTTTACACACACTACAGCATGGGTACAGCCCAGTCTGGGGTCGGTCAGCCCCTGACCACTGACAGAGATTGGCATCTGATCCGGAGAGACCTGTGACACACGGTGCCCCTGCCTGGGACAACAAAAACAAATGCCCACAACCACTCAGGCTGCCTAAGTAAAAATATTAGCTCAGTTACTCACTTCCTTGTTCTGGGCCAAATTTGTCAGGTCCAGAAAACACATTTCTTCCAGGTGCAGAGTCCCTGTGGCCTGCCTCAGAGCTCTCAGATGCTGCTCATCCCGCCTCCTCCCTAGGTTAGGTGTCCCAAACCACGCTTCCACAGGACTGCCATTACACACGTCCAGCTCACTGCTCATGCTGCTGAAACATAAACCCAGCCCCCTCTGGTTTCCTACCATCCCTCCGATTCCGACAAAGGCACTCAGAGACTGCTTGCTGAGTCAGCTGGACTTATACAGAGGCAGGAGCGTACTTCTCTGGATCCAAGCTGGTGGCACGACAAAGTCTCTTGAACCACAGCTCTCTTCTAGGAGAGCCCCTGCCCTCCCCTTGCCACGTGTATTCTGCAGCCAAGGGAGGGGCAGAAACCAGTGTTCCCAGCAGAACGGGACTGCACATTCTTTTGCCTGCCTGGTAACTGGAGGCCTTGGATGCTAAGACTAGGATGGCTGACATTTTGTTTCTGGGACACCTGGGTCTCTGCATAACAGTGTTCCCTGATGGCCAAGCACCCAGCCGAGAGATAATACTTCCAAATCGTTTTTTACCTTCGACATGACCATGCTGAAGCAGAAGAAAAAAGGGAGATTCCCCTTTTATTTTCATGTAGGTCTCCAAATTTCCAGAGCAACTTAACAGTAATAATACCAGATTCACTTCAACACTGTCTCAGCATTATAAAGAAAGGTCACCCTGCAGGAGGGATACAATACTGACACCTTCTTCAACCAAGCAGCTGTAGCCAACTTTTCAAAACTGTTTAAACAGGTACAATATATTTATTTTCTGCTGACAGCTCCCTTTCTATTTTATAAAAAACACAAATCACTAAAGTCCGGACTGAATTTGGAAAAGCCTTTGCGTGATAAGAAGGTAAAGGAGAACCAGCCTGTAGCAAGTCAGGGGGTGGGGAGACACCTGCATTTCCCAGCCCCGAACTGTGACTTTTCTGTCTCCAGTTATCTCTGCTATGGCAGTCTAGCACCAAATACGGCCTTTTTACCAGACAAAAAGCAAACACTTTAAATACCCCTCGCCAAAAGCTGTGAGGGCAGGAAAAGAGCTTCTCCTCTCTGCTTACTGCAGCCTCTCCGGCTGTGAATGCATGGGGCACATCTGGAACACTGTGGGTACCAAGCAGAGACGCCTAGGGGTGTGCTGCTACGATGAAGCATGACTGTTCGCAAATCACTGCAACAGAAAGAAGCATACTTCAAGTCCTTCTGCATCAGTAACACTCGCTACTCTGCCACAGAGGTCGGGCTAGCAAAGAAATGATGATACTTGATTTAAAGAGATGAGTGAGGCCGGCGCCGCGGCTCACTAGGCTAATCCTCTGCCTTGCGGCGCCGGCACACCGGGTTCTAGTCCCGGTCGGGGCGCTGGATTCTGTCCCGGTTGCCCCTCTTCCAGGCCAGCTCTCTGCTGTGGCCAGAGAGTGCAGTGGAGGATGGCCCAAGTGCTTGGGCCCTGCACCCCATGGGAGACCAGGATAAGTACCTGGCTCCTGCCACTGGATCAGCGCGGTGGCCGCAGCGCGCCGAACGCGGCGGCCATTGGAGGGTGAACCAACAGCAAAGGAAGACCTTTCTCTCTGTCTCTCTCTCTCACTGTCCACTCTGCCTGTCAAATAAATAAATAAATAAATAAATAAATAGAGAGATGAGTGAAAAGCTAAGGACATTACAATGGGCAAGGAACTTTGAAGTTACAGCTTTACAGGGCAGAAGTCAGGCCTCAACTACTTTTTTTTTTTTTTTTTTGACAAGCAGAGTGTACAGTGAGAGAGAGACAGAGAGAAAGGTCTTCCTTTGCCGTTGGTTCACCCCCAGTGGCCGCTGCAGCCGGTGCATTGTGGCCGGCACACCGCGCTGATCTGAAGCCAGGAGCCAGGTGCTTCTCCCGGTCTCCCATGCGGGTGCAGGGCCCAAGGACTTGGGCCATCCTCCACCGCCTTCCTGGGCCACAGCAGAGAGCTGGCCTGGAAAAGGAGCGACCGGGACAGAATCCGGTGCCCCGACCGGGACTAGAACTCGGTGTGCCGGCGCCACAGGTGGAGGATTAGCCTAGTGAGCTGCGGCGCCAGCCTCAACTACTTTCAACAAATTTTTACTTTCCTCTCTGAAGAATAAGTGAAATTTCCAAACATCTCTGAGAAGTCAAGGGTCTTACAGCCACAACTCAACGTTTTTAGCTAACTCCTTTTTTTTTTTTTTTTTTAGCAGTAAGAGATAGGCCAAGTGCAAGAACAATCCCTGCAAGACTGGATCAATCCAGAACAGTGCACCTGCTCAGCTTCAGTAGTGGCCTCCCCAGCACTGGGTCTGCTCTTGAAAGCTTTTCAGAAGTTGAAATTGACAAACAGGGCCAGACAGTGAGCAGCATCACATCTCAGGGCCATCGCTACAGTGTTGTGTAGCCAGTCCCAGATTGGAAAAAAAAAAGTACATTCGTTTTAGTAGCAAGAGTGAATTGCTGTCTCCTTCAGAAGGGATGCATTTTGGAGAGTAGGCACTTTTAAAGGACTTTAGGAGGTGCCAGCCAATTTGGAACTTGGGAAAACTTCATGTCTACAGAGGATTAAAAATGCTATCTTAGAATTTCAGGCCAGCCTTCAGCAATCTACTTCTCCAAGCCCAGGCAGCGGCTGTCCCAAAAAAAGATGCCAACCAATAGCTTGAACACCTACAAAAAAGTAAATCCAGGCAGCAAGCAGTGCTTCAGTAGACGCCCTTTACAAGAAGCTGGGTAACAGCCCTTCGAGTGCAGCGAGGATAGAACAAGGAGCTGATCTGAGAGGGCCAGAGGCACAGAGGGCACTGAGGAAGGGACAGGACGGGACCTTTCTCTCCAGCCAGTCTGTCCAGCAGGCAGCCCACAGAGAACAGGAGTGAAGCACGCTGAGAGTGCAAGGCCTCATTCATCACAGAACTCGTCAGCTTGTGTGTAAAGGGGGCTTCTGGGACAGACTCGGGGAGGGGGAGGGTGTGCCGGGAGAGCAGATGTGTGGCACTGTTTGCTCTGAAGGAAGAGAAGCTGTCTGAGTTCTTGTTGTGACTTCTCAGCGAGGAGGGAAGCACTCCAAGAGGAGGAGTCAAGCCCGGGGCACAAACCTGCCATGATTCAGGGCGATGAGCAGCCGGGGACGACCGTGGCAGCCTGCCGCTGTAAACATCCGACTGAAAGCTCCTCTTAACACCTTACAGCTTCCAGTCAAGGATGTTTACAGCAGCAAAGACTGCCCAGGGAGAGCGGAGCTGCAGTGAGGCGCACGGTGCTCCGGTTAAGACATCACGGAGGACTCGCCAACCCCGAGGCCCACACACAGGGCCAGAATCACAAATGTCAGTGACGATGGCCCCTTCTACACTAGTTATTAAATGGACCAGCATGGGGAGAGTGGCTGTCGCTGGATGACTGTTTCTACAGGTAATATACTATAAAATAATTTGTTAAAAACACTTAAAATTATATTAGTAAAAGCAAGGAGATCAAGGCACAGCTTTGCTCCTGTGAGAGCTCTGCCACTACTACACTTAGTGAGTCACGCCAGCCCTGTGCCTGAAACAACCACCACACAGGACAGGGGTCCACTGGAATCACAATGAATGGCTGTGCGCATCCAAAGTGCTGGAGAAAAAAAAACAAAACAAAACAAAACAAAAAAAACTAGCTGATGTGAACTCTGGAGAAGGGCAAGCAGAAAAGAGGGGAAGACTGATCCATTCTTTCTTGTGATTGCTTAATAAACAGTTTAAATGGTGGTTAGCATATTTGGCTGCACATTCAAGCATCTAGGGTGCTTTACAAAGTACTAATGCGTGGGCCCCACAATCACAGAATCCAATTCAGCAGCTATGGGGTGGAGTCCAGGCAATGGCATTTTTTAAGCCCCAAAGGGTGATTCTAATGTGCAGCCAGGACACTCTACAGAGATCTACAATACAGGGTAAGAGAAAACAAAGTCCATGCACCCCAAATGCTACTGCACACACAAGAGGATGTTTTTTAAAAAATCTAAAATCTGTAATGCCCTGGAAACATTCTTCTAGCCCAGATTAAGAGCTCTGACAGAACCAAGTCACTTTACTGCTTGTACTAATTTTCAATTTTCAATGAAATACCACCTCAAAGGTGTCAAGTTAAACATCTCTACAAGGGAGAAACAGAATGCGAAGTGCTCTTCTCCCAGCAGCAACAGCGACACCTTCCCAGCTCACCTGACGCTTTGGAGGTTTCAGTTCATCTCTTGGAACAATATCGATGAGAAAGTCAAATTGATCAAATTTGGTAATTGCCATGGCAATATCATTTCTCTGTAACAAAGAAAAACAGAGTGAAAAGTTAGCCTGAAGAAAGACAAGTTCAGCTGCCTTCCTACCTTCCAAGTAAGATAAAGATAAGACAACTTCTAAGTAAAACTAAGCACCTATGGCCAAGTCCACAGCTGGAATAAGGACTTCAGAGGGACAGACATGAACAAAGAAGAGAAAGATATACGAGGCAGCTCAGGCTCTAAAATCTAGCAATGTCACCTGGCAGGATTCTGGCCATTCCATGGTTAGCAAGATTGGGCTATCATTAAAATGTACATCTTTCATAGGCCCTAAATACCATTTTTGTTTCTAGTTCACAAGTAGTTGTAATCTAGTCACTGGAGGTATGTTAGTTTCCATCAGATTATAATTTTTATTTGTTTGGTTTTTTTAAAGATTTATTTATTTTTTTGAAAGAGTTACACAGAGAGAGGAGGCAGAGAGAGAGAGAGAGAAGAGAGAGAGAGAGAGAGAGAGAGGTCTTCCATTTGCTGGTTCACTCCCCAAATGGCTGCAACAGCTGGAGTTGCGCCGATCTGAAGCCAAGGAGCCAGGAGCTTCTTCCACGTGTGCACGGGCCCAAGGACTTGGGCCATCTTGTACTGCTTTCCCAGGCCATAGCAGAGAGCTGGATGGGAAGTAGAGCAGCTGGGACATGAACTGGCACCCATATTGGATCCAGCACTGTAGGTGGCAGCTTTACCTGCTACACCACAGTGCCGATCCCTTGTTTTCTTTTTAAGATTTATTTATTTGAAGGTGAGAGGGGGAGAGAAAAAGAGACAGACAGACAGATAGAGACAGAGACAATATGAATCATTTATCTGCTGGTTTACTCCCTAGACATTCCCCAAGACCAGGGCTGGGCCAACCTGAAGCCAGGAACCAGGAGCTTCATCCTGGTCTCTCACATGGGCAGCAGGGGCCTTATCATTTGGGCCATCTTCCATTGCTTTTCCCAGACCATTAGTAGGGAGCTGAATCGAAGTAAAGCAGCTGGGACACAAACCCGTATGGGATGCTGGTGTTGCTACACCACAACGCAGGTCCCATATTTTTTTTAAAAGATTTATTTATTTATTTAAAAGGCAAAGTGACCGGGGGGGGGGGGGGGGGAGAAAGAGAGACTCTTCCACCTGCTGGTTCACTCCCCAGATGGCTACAACAGCCAGAGCTGGACGGGTCCGAAGTAGGAGCTAGGAGAACCTGGTCCCCGATGTGGGCTCAGGGGCCCAAGTACGGGCCATATTCCACTGCTTTCTCAGGCATCTTAGCAGGGAGCTGGATTCAAAGTGAAGCAGCTAGGATTTGAACCGGCGCCCATATGAGATGCTGGCACTGAAGATGGCAGCTTAACCCCCTAAGCCACAGTGCTGGCCTCTGATCTTTGTTTTTGACAAACAAAATTGCCCTAACAAATCTGTGGTCTTTATCTGGTTGAATGTGACATGAATACTATAGTCTGAAGTTACTAGAATAGAAGCAGGGATGTGGAGAGGACAAAGGAGTCAACTCACTAATGATACCAAAAATAAGGTCTGCTCTGATGAAGTTTTCTCTACACGTATGACACTCCCTTTCTTTGGATAATAAAATGAAAAAGATCTTTTAAATTAAAAACCAACATAATATACTTAAGATTTGTGTACTTTATTGAAAATTTTAAAGAAAAAGGCAGGAAAAAAAATGACTCCTAGTGAATGACAGAATCCAAAATGTACTTAAAAACAGATGACTTGATGGATGGGTAAAGCAACAGGCAGATATGGAGACAAAACGAGTATAGTCAATGCTAATGGTAGAATCTGGGTGGTTAAATATAAGATGCTCACTATAAAGTCTGCTTATAGTTGAAATTTTCATAATCCAATGTGTGTGGGGGGGAGTAACAGAAATTCTAGCAACCTCTGTATACCACACTTTAAGAGAAGGTGACTTGTCAAACAGGAGAGAATGGAAATTTTCTGCTTTTTCCTTTCCTTGTATCTGTGTTGGCCCCAAGCCACTGAAATGCAAACCTCTAATCCACCTTTCTTGCCAACCCTCCCAACCAAAGCAGAGCATGTTAAGACTGCCAGGGCTCATTTAAGATGAGTACAATATGGTGTCACATTCCTGATGATGTCACCTACTCAAGCTATCTAAATGAAAGAGGAAAAAAGAAGACAATCGTCATCTCCAAACATAAACCAAAATGTTCTAGAGTATTTCAGAAACAGATAAACTGATCTAAAATTTTTATTTTGTCTTTATTGCTTATGTTTTATCAAGTTAATACTCGTCTTCAGTAAAATACACAAATCTTTTAAGTATTTTTTTAAGATTTATTTATTTACTTGAAAATCAGAGTTACACAGAGAGAGGAGAGGAAGAGAGAGAGAGGTCTTCCATCCGATTGTTCACTCCCCAGATGGCCACAATGGCTGGAGCTGTGCCAATCCGAAGCCAGGAGCCAGGAGCTTCTTCCTGGTCTCCAACGTGGGTGCAGGGGTCCAAGGACTTGGGCCATCCTCTACTGCTTTCCCAGGCCATAGCAGAGAGCTGGACCAGAAGTGGAGTGGCTGGGTTTCGAACCGGCACCCATATGGGATGCCAGCGCTTCAGGCCAGGGCATTAACCCACTGGGCCACAGTGCTGGCCCCAAAATATACAAATCTTAAGTACATAGTTTGATAGATTTTGATAAATACATGCACCCAGGTGTGTAACATCCACATAAGAATATAGGGAGTTCCCTTCTAATTCTTTCTAGTCAATACTCAACTCCCTTACCCCCTTATATGAGACAAGCACAACTCTGATTTCCATCACCACAGGTATACAGTATATAGTATACAGCCAGTATACAGTATCAAGCATTACATATTTTCCCCTCTGGTTTCATTTATTTAACATATCTTTGAGATTCATCCATAGTATATGAAACAATCACTTGTTTCTATTTATTCCTGAGTAGTAATCTACTTCATGAATATATCAGAATTTGCTTATTACTATATTGAGTTGGATGGATACTGGGTTGCTTCCAGTTTTTTAGCTACTATACATAGCTTAATATGAACCTTAGCTACTATACATAAGCTTAATATTTTTATACAAAAACGTCCATGTTTCTTTTGGGTGCACACCTAGAAGAACGGCTGCACTGGGACACAAATTAGGAATATGTTTAGGGGCCAGCGCTGTAGCACAGTGGGTTAATGCCCTGGCTTGAAGTGTCAGCATCCCATATGGGAGCCAGTCTGAGACCCAGCTGCTCCACTTCCGGTCCAGCTCTCTGCAATGGCCTGGGAAAGCAGTACAAGATGACCCAAGTCCTTGGGCCCCTGCACACATGTGGGAGACCCAGAAGAAAGCTCCTGTCTCCTGGTTTGGATTGGTGCAGTTCCGGCCATTGTGGCCATTTGGGGAGCGAACCAGCGAATGGAAGAGCGCGTGCGCTCTTTCTGCCACTCCTCTTTCTGTGTAACTCTTTCAAATAAACAAATAAAACTTAAAAAAAAAAAAAAAGGAATATGTTTATTAGAAAATGCCAGATAGTTTTTCAAAGCGATCATCCACTTTATATTCTGACCAGCAATATGTAAGTTTCAGACAACCCACTTCCTCATCAACACTTGGTATTATCAACAGCCTTTTTATTTCAGCCATCTAATGGATATAAACTAGTATGTCATTGTGACCATAATTTGTACTGACCAGATGACTAACGATACTGCACATCTTTTCACGTACTTACTGGTCATTTGGATATCTGCTTTTTTGAAGAGCTGTTTAAGTGCCTTGTCCATTTTATATTTTAATCTGAACTAATCTTGAAGGTAGCTTTAGTTAGATGGCTCTAGATCCCCAGACTTACTTCAAAGTAGGATGTTTAACACTTTAGCATGCATACCCACGCATTAAATTTCTGTAACTATTATTATTTTAAAGATTTATTCAAGTATTTTGAAAGGCAGAGTTACGGGGGGGGGGGGGGGGGCGCGAAGCCAGAGAGTGAGTGAGCACACCAACCTCCGGTTTACTCCCCAAATGGCCAAAATGGCTGGCACTGGGCCAGGTTGAAGTCAGGAGCCGGGAACTCCATCTGGGACTACCACATGGGTGGCAGGGCCCAAGTACTTGGGCCATCTTCCAGTTTTCCCAGGTGCATTGGCAAGATGCTGGATGGGAAGTGGAGCAGCTGGGACTTGAACCAGTGCCCACATGGTTGGTGTTGCAGGCAGCTGCTTAACCCACTGCACCATGACATCAGCACCAATATTGTTGTTGTTGTTGCTCTAAAACTTTCAACAGTAAAGCATATGCTATAAAGTCTAGCTCCATTAGAATACAGGCTCCCCAGAGGTATGGACTTTCGTCTCTTTTGTGTATTTTTAATCCCCTGAGCCTGGAACAGTACTTGGCACACTGTGGTGTTCAATAATTATTTACAGTATCAAGTAATAAACTCATATTTTCAATTTTGCAGGTAAAGGAAATAAGATAAACTAATTTACTTTCTTGTTAAAATACTGTCACTGTTTTGTACCTATGACATCCCTTCTCTCATATGTAGGAAACTTTTCCAAGAGCTAAGGCCTGGCTGCTGAAGGGAGGACTTCTCAAGCCAGTCACCAAGGGCTCTGCATAAAACATGCTGGGTTAAAACAGAAAAAAGAGAAAGCATTCCCAGAAAGGCAGGCAAGAAACAGAAAGGCTAATGAAGTTAATGAGACTGCTGTCTTCTTGGCATTGCCCCTTCTGAGTCTCTGAAGGCTGTTCACATCTGGAAACAGAGAATACTCTATCATTTAAGCCTATGTTTACAGCTAGGGTTCACGAAGTGAACAGTTCAGTCACTGAGCTGTGAAAGCCATGAGAGACCGGGAAATTAAGATGCTTGGTGGGGAAACTTTATCACCATGGCTATAAAGTCAGGCTGCCTCCCAGCAGTGGAGGAGGATGTCAATTACACAGACAGAGGTTAAAAAAAGAACAATCTTTGCTCAGAGCCATGCAAGAGAAGCAAGCAAAGGCAGCCCATTTTCTCCATGTGAGCCTGCGGTTATTACCTGTAGAGTCCGGCGCTTGTTGTCCTCCGTGTGGATCCAGGCTCGAAGAGTCAACTCCGTGATAAAGATTTGGGCTGCCTTGGCAAAGAGCACAGGGGCTTCTGCACTGATCATCTGTAACAGATGCAGGCCCTCCCTGTCAATCACCAGCAAGTCATTCAAACCAGGCATTTTGTCTCTTGCCTCATGGCCTGCCATGGGACCACATCAAAAAAAAAAAAAAAAAAAAAAAGAGAGAGAGAGAGAGAGAGAGAGAGAGGTGGTAGCCTCAAGAGATTCCAAGGTAAAATAAATCCATGAGTAGGGACAAAATTAGTAACAAGGAGAACTGGGAGAGAAGAGGGAGAAAGAATGCTTACTTACTTAGCACCTATCATATGCCAGGCTGTGCAAGGTGTTTTCTTACTTTCAGAATAGCCTTTCAGAAACACTAGGTATGGGAGGAGTGAAGGGACTTGCCTAGGGCCACAGAGCCAGTAAATGACATGGGTTAGGTTCTAACTGAAGAAGAGACAATGAGGGGAAAGTAATGAGCTTGATGTAAAATTTCAAGTCTTCTCATCTTTATAGGCTTGGCTTCTTATATACTGAAAAAGAATAATAACCTCCCAGAGTTACTGTGAGAATCAAATGAGATGTGCCCAACATAAGCCTTACATATAGTATGTGTTTAAGCAACATAAGCTGTCTCAATATGCCTGACTTTAAAGTTCAAGCTCAGGATGGGCATTTGGCTTAGTGGTGAAGAAACTACTTGGGATGCCTGCATCCCATCATCAGAGTAGCTGGGTTTGAGTCCTAGCTCTGCTCCCAATTCATACTAATGTGCATTCTGGGAGGCAGCAGGTGACGGCTCAAGTAGTTGGGTCCCTACCACCCAGGAGGGAGACCAGGAGTGAGTTCCTTGCTCTTGGCTTCAATTTGGTTAAGCCCTGGCTAGTGAAGGCATTTGAGGGGGTGAATCAGTGGATGGGAGCTCTTTCAGTAGGTCTCTCTCTATCTGGATAGTATATTTGTCTTTCTCTGCCTTTCAAATATATTAAATATATTTTTTAAAAATGAAAAGGTTAAAACAAAGCTGTAAACCCTTGGTGAAGTGGACTGTGCAAGACAGAACCACAGGAAGTGCTCCACAGTTAAGGAAACAGGAACTGGGGCCGGCACTGTGGTGCAGACGGTTAAAGCCTTGGCCTGCAGTGCTGGCATCCTATATGGGCACTGGTTCTAGTCCCGGCTGCTCCTCTTCTGATCCAGCTCTCTTCTATGGCCTGGGAAAGCAGTGGAAGATGGCCCAAGTCCTTGGGCCCCTGCACATGTGTGGGAGACACGGAGGAAGCTCCTGGCTCCTGGCTTTGGATTGGTGCAGCTCCGGCCGTTGCGGCCATCTGGGGAGTAAGCCAGCAGATGGAAGACCTCTTTCTCTGTCTCTACCTCTCTTTGTAACTCTGTCTTTCAAATAAATAACATAAATCTTAAAATAAAAAAAAAAAAAAAAAAGAGGAAGCAGGAGTTGAGAACTGGGATCTTGGTTCTAATACTAAGTGAGTCACTTAACCTTTTTGTGTCTATTTCCATGACTATAAAATGGAACTAATTCTTATCCTATCAAATTTCACAAGGTTACTGTGAGGCAGAGGGAGGGAAAATTGCTATGAACTGTTAGCTTCCTGTACAAACATAAGCAATTATCAATTCTAAGTGGCAAAGAGACAGAGCTGTTCTTTCTCTGAGAATCTTAACAGGAGGTGGACTTCTAGGAAAGCAGAAATGGTCAACCTCAAGCAAACCCTTTCACAAGTATAATTCACTCATGTAAAACATTCACAAACCAAAAGGTTACAACAGGTGCAATACCTTTATCAGAACCTTCCTGGAGCTCTCTGATCAACTAGAGACTGCAGTTAGCTGCACTGCCCTGTTGACTTGATGACATGTGTCTACACATACTGAAAAGAACTGGGCGATAGCATCTGCTTTAAAAAACACTCAGCATCTTTTCAACAGTTGGAAAAAATCAGGACATCCTTAATTTTCAGATAAGCACCATATAATAAATAAAAAGCATTCAATTTCAGCTCTTTTAATTTCAGACAAGAACCAAATAAAAAAGCAACAGACAATAACAGCATCTTACTTCTCATTTAATTAAACTTTGTGCTCTAGAAAAATGAACAATACCCTACTCATCATTCCAACTTGAATATGTAAAATAAAAATCAATGTGAATTCACCTTCACATCTTCATCCAGCTTCATAATCTTCTTAATACGAGCCAGTGGGAGTTCCTGCACTCGGAAATCTTTCTGAAACAAGCAACAAGAGCTACATAAATGGTGGGACAGTCCAGAGCACAGAACACTGGTTGGTTTAGACCTTCCTTTCAGCAGGGGAGGAGGAATGGATAAAATAAGGAAAACGCGAGCTCTAGCACAGAATTCTTCTTTACCTAACCCATAGAGAAGTTCAAACGATTACAGAAAGGGTTTCAGGGAAAACTCAGGCCGGCCTCTCTCAGAGCCCTCATGAAAGGTAGCCCCAACACGATCAGGTTCTGTGGCTCAGCGCTGTACAGCAGCACACTATAAATCTTCACCACTTCTCAGAAAGCTTACCAGTCTGCAGTACGCAGATTAAAACGAGATTTCTGCCCCAGAAGCATTCCTCTCAACTGCCAGCTCTTTGTTCTCCTCAGAGGCTAGAAGGGGAAAGGGCAGCAAGCTCCTGACCGCAGTGACCCACGGTTCTCTTCAGCTAGTGTGAGCTGGCCATTCGTGACCTCTGCACAAGCATGACAACAGGAAGCGGGGAGCAGCTCCTTTCACACTACAGCTGCAGAGACCTTGTCTCCAAAACGTGCTTCAGGGCGGGGTGCAAAGGTTTGGGGAAAAATGTGAGGGTGAAGTTCCCAGCTGCCTTTTAGGACCCGTCTTGCTATTTTTTCGTAACAAATAAGACTGGTGTGGGGGGAAACATGAAACTTCACTCTGGATGGGATTTAGGGAAGGGCTTTTATGATCTTTACTACTCAATTATGTGTGACATAAGACCTTTCTGTTGTATTTTGAAACGAATGGTATTTAAACACATGCCCAGTAATGGATGCAATTCTAGAAACAAAAATCAATTCTGAATTGCAGAGAAGGGAAAGGCACAAAGACAAAGACTACAATCAGCAAGAGCTCTCCCGTGACTAGGGGGTCAACAGTCTGATTCTGCTGAGTGGCCAAGACATGACTCACCCAACGCCACACGCTCACCTGGGAACCTCTACCATCACATTATGGAAGGGGTAGCAGCTATTATTTGAGATTTGATGTAATTAACAAGGGTAAGTAAACTTTTCCACCAGACCAAAAGAAAACCTCAAATGTATGTCAAATAATGCATTTTGGAAAAACATCACCAGTCTTCCCAGAATCCATCTAATATTCCAGAGGGAAGAACAAGCTGGGGTCAGTATATACCACACATCCGATTTTTCCATACAAATTCAACCAGAGGCTCGCTTCCACTCAGCTCTACAAACTTCAAACACTAATTTTTCATCTTTTTTTTTAATAAAGATTTATTTATTTATTTGAAAGGCAGAGTTACAGAGAGAGAGAGCTTCTAGCTGCTGGTTCACTCCTCAAATGGCCGCAATGGCTGGAACTGGGCCCATCCAAAGCCAGGAACCAGGAGCTTCTTCCAGGTTTCCAACCTGACTGCAGAGGCCCCAGTACTTGGGCCATCCTCTGCTGCTTTCCCAGGAGCATTCACAGGGAGCTGGATCAGAAGAGGAGCAGGCAGGACTCGAACCAGTGTCTGTATGGCATGCAGGTAGTGGCTTAACCTGCTATGACACAGCACTATCCCCCAAATACCAATTTTTAATGTTTTCCTTTTCCAAAATGGGTATCAAGATTTTCTATGAGCCTCTACTAAAACCCTAGAGTGACAAAGGCACACTAATCTAGTTCATTAAAATATCACCTTAAGGAGGCAGGACATGTTTTTCTAGTCTTATTTTTCTGTTCCCCTTTCATTTACTTTATTCATGAAATGCAATTAATAGTGAATGTATGATACCTTCTACTATGCAGAAGATGCAAATCTAGGGCCAGAGTTGTGGCACAACATATTAAACAGCCACCTGCAATGCCAGTATCCCATTATCGGAGTGCTGGTTCAAGTCCCAGCAGCTCTGCTTTAGTCCCAGTTCTCTAGTAATACTCCTGGGAAAGCAGAGGAAGATGGCCCAAGTACCTGGGCCCCTGCCACCCATGCAGGAGGCCAGGATGGGGGTTCCTGGCTCTAGGTTTCAGCCTGGCCCAGACCTAGCTATTATAGTCATTTGGGGAGTGACCTGGCAGATGAACATCTCTCTCTCTCTCTCTCTTCCTCCCTCTCTGTTGCTCTGCCTTTAAAAAATAAATAAATAAAAGATGCAAATAGGTGCTGTAGTTTGTCAGAGACAGTCACATAAAAACATTACAGTCGGGGAGGTATTGTGCTGCACTGGATTAAGCCATGGCTTGGAACATTCATGTTCTATACTAGAGTGCCTGGTTCAAGTCTCAGCAGCTCCACTTCTGATCCAGCACCCTGCAAATGCATCTGGGAAGCAGCAAATGATGGCTCAGAAACTTGCCTCCCAATTGGGAAACCCAGATGGAGTTACAGGCTCCTAGTTTCAGGCTGACTCAGCATGGCTGTTGTGGCCATTTGGGGAGTAAAACAATAGATGGAAGATCTCTCTCTCTCTCTCTCTCTCTCTTCCTTTCTCTCTTGCGTTTCAAATAAATACCTTTTTTTTTTTCTTTTTTAAAGATTTATTTATTTACTTGAGAGGCAGAATTACAGACAAAGAGAGGGAGGGACAGAGAAGTCTTCCATATGCTGGTTCATTATCCAAATGGCTGCAATGGCCAGAGCTGTGCCGATCCAAAGCCAGGAGCCAGAAGTTTCTTCCAGGTCCCCCATTCTGGTGCAGGGGCCCAAGCACTTGAGCCATCTTCCACTGCATTCTCAGACCATCAGCAGGGAGTTGGATCAGAGGTAGAGCAGCCAGGACTCAAACCAGTGCCCAAACAGGATGCCGGCACCTAAATGAGCAGATGCTTAACCTACTACACCACAGTGCCTGCCCCATTAAATAAATATACCTTAGAAGAAAAAAATAAACAAACAAAAAAACAAAATGAAACAAAACACAACATTACAGTCTCTAGCCTATACTAGAGGGAAGGATGTGAAACCCTACAGGTGACACAAAGAAGGAAATCAGTGCAAACAGTATGGGGTCGGAGAGAGGGAAATGTTCACAGAAAGGAGGATATCAGAACTCTAAGGGATGCTGAGAAATCTGTTGAAAAAGTGTAAGTGCTGGTGCTGTGGTGCAGTGGCTTAAAGCCCTGGCCTGAAGCACCAGCATCGCATATGGGCGCTGGTTCGAGTTCTGGCTGTTCCACTTCCAACTCGGCTCTCTGCTGTGGCCTGGGAAAGCAGTAGAGGATGACCCAAGTCCTTGGGCCCTTGCGCCCACGTGGGAGATCCGGAAGAAGCTCCTGGCTCCTGGCTTTGGATTGGCACAGCCCTGGCCGTTGTGGCCATCTGGGGAGTGAACCAGCGGATGGAAGACCTCTCTCTGTCTCTACCTCTCTCTGTAACTCTTTCAAATAAAATAAACCTTAAAAAAAAAAAAAAAAAAGAAGAAAGAAAAAGAATGAAAACAGGGGGCCAGTGTCATGATGTCATAGGTTAAGATGCTGCCTACAACACTGGCATCCCATTTGAGCACTGGTTCTAGTCCTGGCTGCTCCACATCTGATCTAGCTTCCTGTTAATGTGCCTGGGAAAGTAGTGGAAGATGGGCCAAGTGCTTAGGCCCCTGTACCTACTTGGGAGACCTGAATGCGGCTCCTAGCTTTAGCCTGACCCAGTTTCGGCTATTGTGGCCATTTGGGGAGTGAATCAGTGGATGGAAGACCTTTCTCTCTCTCTCTCTCTCTTTCTCTCTGTAACTGTACCCTTCAAATAAATAAAATAAACCTTAAAAAAGTAAGAAAAGATTATTCTGATAGAGAAACAGCACAGACACACACACAAAAACTGTATGGTCTACTGAAATTTTAGACGCATGGCCTGAATGCAAATGGGAGCAGCAGGAAACAGGATGCTGGATTGGGGCCAGACCCTGAGGGGATTTAGAGGAAAGTTTAATCATAGAAATCAATCACTTCTTCCTTCTTGTGTGGGATATCACATAAGATGATGATGCTACACAGAAATGCCAAAGAGAATGTTAGGGATAATTCCTTTGGAAGGCCTCCCAAGATGATACACAGTACAAGATTATGACCACAGATTGAGCTCTCTTGCAACTGTTCTCTCATCTGGTTTGGTTGTTTCCTATAATTTCTACAAGATTGCTCCATGATTACTTAACCAAAGTCCAAAGTTGATAAAAAAAAAAAAAATTCCTTCCCCATACTGAAAGGGTAAAGCAAAAAATTATTAGTTCTACAAGACTATTCTTTAATCAAAAGCAAGAACAAAGGGTGAAGGAGAAAGAAACTCAACCTTGTAGAACTCTAAAATGAGGCAGAAACTTACAAAAAGCTCTGCTTTAAACCCCCTAACTTCATTCTGAGTGGAATATTACAGAAGATATTTTAAAATACTTGAGGTAGACCTGTGATTTTATTAATAATGTTTTTGCTTTAGAATCTTATTCCTTAAAATTAAAAAATTATGTAACAGCAAATAAATAACTAAATAAAACAAACCCTCTAAATCAAACTTTTTCTTTTGTGAACAATTACTTTTTCATGATCCCCAAACTGAGATCTCAAGGGTTAGTGTGTGAAAAACAGATCTTGAGATATGTGTGGAGCTCATCACCTCCGAGAGTAGCCCAGTTTCCGAGGCCCACTAAGTTGGATATCGATTCCTTGCTCCCCAGGTCACTGGCAACCATGCAACTGATGTGGGTAACATTGACTCTTTCTCCTGCTGCTGATTCAAGTGGAAGAACAACTGACACATACTGACTTTTTTCTTACTTTTGGGAGTGATAGCAGTAAGACAGAAGAGCAAATTCTCTCTCAAAATAGCCTCATGCTCCTGACCACAACCAAAGAACTACATTTAAAATGCTGCCATCTAAAACTGCCAACTTCCAAGAAATTTTGAATTCATTCAGTGAGAGTTTAGATACAAAAAAAAGTCAATGGGTCTTAGGTTACACTGAAAAACATCTAGAGTTTCAAATAATGTTAAAATATCTTTTCCAGGCCTATCCAGTCAGGCACTCCGGCAAACTAAAGATTTTAATTCTCCTGAAAACAATGATTCTCAGCAGCTGGCTGCATGTTAAAAACACCTGGAGGCCGGCGCCGTGGCTCAATAGGCTAATCCTCCACCTTGCGGCGCCGGCACACCGGGTTCTAGTCCCGGTCGGGGCGCCGGATTCTGTCCCGGTTGCCCCTCTTCAAGGCCAGCTCTCTGCTATGGCCAGGGAGTGCAGTGGAGGATGGCCCAGGTGCTTGGGCCCTGCACCCCATGGGAGACCAGGAAAAGCACCTGGATCCTGGCTCCTGCCATCGGATCAGCGCGGGGTGCCGGCTGCAGCGGCGGCCATTGGAGGGTGAACCAACGGCAAAGGAAGACCTTTCTCTCTCTGTCTCTCTCACTGTCCACTCTGCCTGTCAAAAAAAAAAAAAAAAAAAAAAAAAAAAAAAAAAAAAAACCACCTGGAAAGCTTTTGAAAAACAAGATTCTTAGGCTCTTCCACAGACCAACTAAGCGAGGAACCCCAGGGAGTACAGTCCCGTAGTGACCATGACCCACCATGAGGATTAAGGACTACTGCTTTAACCTTGCTATGGAAAGTGAGGTCCTTATACCAGCAACAAATCACCCAGGAACTAAAAAAAATTCAGTCTCCTGCTCCATGCCAAACCTACTAAATCTTCAACACCAGTATTTCATTTTAAAAAATTTCGCTTCATTTTTATAAAGATTAGGCAGATCAACAGAGACATACCGAGAGAAAGAGATTCCATTCACTGGTTCACTCCCCAAATGGATGCAATGGTCAGGAGTACACCAGGCCAAAGCTGGAAGCCAGGAATTCCATCCAGGTCTTCCACATGAGTGACAGGGGCCCAAGGAGTTGGATCATCTTCCAATGCCTTCCCAGGCACATTAGCAGGGAGCTAAATCAGAAGCAGAGAAGCCAGAGGCAAACTGGTCCTCTGATATGGGATGCTGGTGTTGCAAGCAAAGGCTTAACTCCCTGTGCCACAATGCTGGTATTTTAACAAGATCCTCCCACATGTGGTCCAGGCAGACAGCAAAGTTTGAGATCACTGTTCTAAGGAGGGGCTCACCCAGCACAGGACCTGTTTAGTTAACAGTCCACCAACCTTCACCACCAAGTTCTTGTTTAAATGGTCATCTGATTTGACCGTAATGTTAGAAATGTCATCCCTCAATCTGGAGGCACTGAGGAATGAAAAGATGAAACTGCCGATTAAAAGAAAGTGACTTAGGTACTAAATTACAGCTAATTCATGGCTGATCAAGGTGTAGGGAATAAGTTAGGGAAGAATTAGGTTTTTCAAGATTCAGAATAGTTACTGCCTGCTTCTCAAACCTCTAAAAGACAGTTAGCTTTCTCTTCCCCACTTTCAAAGAGGTCCAGAGGGATAAAACTCAAAGCACGTGCACACGTGAGGGATGGGGGAGGCAGATGGTGCTGTGGCTCAGTGGGTAAAGCTGCCGCCTGAAGTGCCAGCATCCCATAAGGTTGCCGGTTTGAGACCCAGTGGCTCCATTTCTGATCCAGCTCTCTTCTATGGCCTGGGAAAGCAGTAGAAGATGGCCCAAGTTTTTGGACCCCTGCACCCGGGTGGGAGACCCAGAAGAAGCTCCTGGCTCCTGGCTTTGGATCAGCTCAGCTCCAGCCAGTGCAGCCATCTGGGGAGTGAACCAGTAGATGGAAGACCTCTCTTTCTCTCTGCCTCTCCTCTCTCTGTGTAACTCTTTCAAATAAATAAATAAATCTTTAAAAAAAAAAGAAAAACTTCAATGCCAGGATGCCTATTATATTTGTTTTCAGAGCTCTGCTGGATACAAGGTACTTTAAAAAATTTGTGGAAAAATGGAATTAAAAGATGAGCTTATTTTAGTATGAAAAACGTTTGAAATTAATAGTTCATTAATAAGCATTTTTAAAAACAATTTACTTACTTAAAGGCAGAGTAACACAGAGGGAAAGACACAAAAAGGGGAGAAATCTTCCCTCCACTGGCTCATTCCTCAAATGGCTGCAACAGCCAAGTCTGGGCCAGGCCAAAGCCAGGAGCCAAAAACTCATCCTGGTCTCCTACATAGGTGGCAGGGGCCCAAGTACTTGGGCTGTCTTCTGCTGCCTTCCCAGGTGCATTAACTGGGAGGCTGGATCAGAAGCAGAGTAGCTGGGACATGAGCCAGTACCCTAATCTGTGATATGGTATGATGGTGTCAAAAGTGGTGGCTTGACCCACTGCAGAAGACTGGTCCCTCTCAAGACACATTTTCGAAAACTTGTATTTCACAAAATCACCCTGGTGCATAATCATCCTGGTATGGTTTTTATTTATTTATTTAGAGGCAGAGGCAGAGAGAGAGACAGAGACAGAGAGAGGTCTTCCATCTGCTGGTTCACTCCCCAGATGGCTGCAATGGCTGGAGCTGAGCCGATCGGAAGCCAGGAGCCAGGAACTTCTTTCAGGTCTCCCACGCGGGTGCAGGGGTCCAAGATTGGACTATCTTCTACTGCTTTCCCAGGCCATAGCAGAGAGCTAGATTGGAAGTGGAGTAGCCGGGTCTCAAACCGGTGCCCAAATGGGATGCCAGCACTGCAGCCAGCGGCTATTACCTGCTACGCCACAGGACTGGCCTCCATCGGTACAGTTGTTAACCAACTTTAATCTCAGCTGAATGCACCCTGGGATTTTTGGACAGTTACAGAACTTGTAACAGTGACAGCCAAAGATGAAAAGATGAGAAGCTAGTGCTGTGTCTCAGCAGGTGAGGCTGCCGTCTGCAGTGCTGGCACCTTGTATGGGCGCCAGTTTGAGTCCTGGATACTCTACTTCTCATCCAGCTCTCTGCTATGGCCTGGGAAAGCAGCAGAAGATAGCCAAGTCCTTGGGCCCCAGCACCCATGTGGGAGACCCGGAAGAAGCTCCTGGCTCTGGATCGGCCCAGCTCTGGCTGGTGCGGCGGTCTGAGGAGTGAACCAGCAGATGGAGGACCTCTCTCTCTCTCTCTGCCTCTGCCTCTCTGTAACTCTGCCTTTCAAGTAAGTAAGTAAGTAAGTAAATAAATAAATAAATGAAGAAGGGAGGGAGGGAGGGAGGAAGGAAGGATGGGAGGAAAGGAGGAAAGAAAGATGAGATGAGATGAAAGATCAATTGCTTTTACAATATTCAGACCAAAAATGACTGAGGCCAGTGTTTCTGAAACATCATGAAATATATCATCTAGCAAACCTCAATTACTTGTTTTTGAAACAATCTATGTCCCAGTCTTAAAGAGACCACAACACTTTATGAATCCTCTCACAAGTTTTATTTATGTTTGGACAGCTTAAGCATAATGGATTTTAAGAAAATCTGTTAAGATATTTTGAGATGTCAACCCAAGAGGCTTTGACATATCTGAGGAAATCTGGTTTTAAGAACTGTGGAGTTCTGGAAACGCACTAAATGCTAAAATGTCTGGCCACATAAGAGAGAGAGGTACAGTCAGGGAAGCAGCTGCCTTCATGCGTTGTAGGCACAGTCCTGAGCAGAGAGGAAAATTAGGAATCTTTCAAAGCGAAAAATTATCCCAACTTTAGTGGATGGATTCCATTCTCACTCAGACTTGGAACTGATGCTGTTTTCCACTAAATCTGAAGTGGAAGAATTGGATTTATTCAAATATTTATTTTGTACGTACTACATGCCTGACATTATTCTAAGCATACAATGTAAAAGACACATAGCATGAGAGGTCTAGGAGTTTTCTTCAAGGATAAGCAGGAGAAAAATTTCAGCAAGTCACCAGAAGAGGAATGCTTAAAAATATCTTCCTCCTTACTCTTCTTTCTCTTCATCCACAACATCTAAAACAAAATGGAATCTCTGAAAATTGAATGTCTGGGAGACTAATATCTCGGTACCAAAACTCCATCAACACTACAATCTGCTTGATTGGCAAACAAACTTGAAAAGTAAACCATGTAGGCTAAAAATCAAGCCTAGGGGAAAGGTTTGTACACAGAGGGTGCAGCTGCCATTTGGATGTCTGTACCTGTCCCAGAGTGCCTAGGATCAAGTTCCAGCTCCTCTGCCACCCATGTGGAAGACCCTGATGGAGTTCCTGGCTCCTGGCTTTAGTGTGGCTGTTGCAAGCATATGGAGACTAAACCAATGGATGGAAGACTACTTGATCACTTGCTCCCTTGCACTCTCTCTGACACTCTGCCCCTCAACTATGTACATTTTTTTTTTAATCAAAACCCTTGGTTTCAAAGAAGTATCTGCACACCCACGTACACACCAGCACTATTCAAGAGCCAAGAGGTGGAAGTAATTCAAATGTCCATTGAAAGGCAATAAACAAAATGTGGCACACATACACATACATATAATCAGATAGTATTCAGCCTTAAAAAGGATAGTCTGACATATGCTACAATATGGATTGAGAGCATTATGCCAAGCCAGTCATACAAAAACATACACTGTATGATCCCATTTATATGTGGTATCTACACTTGATCTTAGCCAAAAGGCCAAGAAGCAATTATATGTGGTATCTAAAGTAGTCAAATTCATAGAAACATAAAGCAGAATAACAGCTGCCAGGCTGAGGAGACAGGAGTTGCTGTTCTGTAAAATGGAAAGTTCTGGAGATGTGTTTCATAGTATGAATGCACTAACACCAGCAAACTGAACACTGAAAAACAGTTAAATAAGTTTTTTTATGTATTTCCCATCACAGCTTATGTACACACACTCCAACAAAACCTGGTAGTAAATCAGTGCTGGGCTCAAACCCCCAGAGTTCATGTTCACGCATGTACACACATGGTCCTTCCTACATCCATTTTCTGAGCTCCTGATGCAGTGCAGACTGGCAGCACTGGCCCTGTCCAACCACACCCCAGGAGGGCACTAGTCTTACACCAGGTTCACTTAAATGCCAAAACCTGATGAGCTTAACCATGAGTTCATCACCCTAAAATATGAATGAACAAAACATTTCACTTTTGACTACTTCACTTTTTCCCTCCTGTGTATGTTATATCTGAGATAGTACAGGTAACTACCACCTCTAGTAGTAAAAAAACACTGTGAACATATCCTTCTGAAAAGGCCAAACCAAGCTCAACTGCTGAAATCCTTCCATCTAAACAAACACAACCCACAGGTACATCTGGAATATTAATTAGTCTTTTCCCCCTGCACCTGCGTGGGAGACCCAGAAGAAGCTCCTGGCTCCTGGCTTTGGATTGGCAGAGCTCAGGCCATTGTAGCCATCTGGGGAGTGAACCAGCAGGTGGAAGATCTCTCTCTCTCTGCTTCTCTGTAACTCTGCCTTTCAAATAAATAAATAAATTGGGGGGGGGGGGGAGAAGATGCTATGTGGAATATCCACATCCCATATCAGATTACCTAGGTTCAAGTCCCAGCTTTGTTCCTGATTCCAGCTTCCTGCTAATGCACACTCTTGGAGGTAGCAGGTGATGGTTCAAGCAATTGGGTCCCTGCTAGTCATTTAAGAAACCTCGACTAAGTCCCAGTTCTGGGCTACAGCTTAGCCCAGTCCCAGCTGTTGCAGACATTTGGGGAGTAAACTAGCAGATGGGAGATCTCTGTCTCTGTCTTTTAAATAAATAAATAGGGACTACCATTGTGGCACAGTGGGTTAAGCTGCTGCTTGCAATGCCAGCATCCCATACTGGAGTGCTGGTTCAAATGCTGGCTGCTCCCATTCTGATCCAGCTTCCTATTAATGCACCTGGGAAATCAGTGGATATTGGTACAAGTACTTGGGCATCTGTCATCCATGTGGGAAGACCTGGAAGGAGCTCCAGGCTCTTGGTTTCTGCCTGGCTCAGCCTTGGCCATTGCAGCCATTTGAGAGTGAACCAGTGGATGGAAGATCTGTCTCTGCCTCTCTGTCACATGTCCTTTAAAAATAAGTAATAAAAATTTAGACTGACTTGCATATCAGAGGATAAAGGCCACCACAATACTAGTTCTACATCAGGAAGGAATCTGGTATCTGTACTGCCAGTATGCTAATGTTTCCAGGGCAGGAAGGAAAGACACATACAACACGAGGAAGCTCCTGCAGAATTTGCTTAAATGACACCAAATGGAACATTGTTCCTTAAGGATATGGCACTATATTCTGAAAATAGTCTCATTATAACTTGCTTCACCGTTTCTACCACTCTCCTACCTGATACTTTGCTTCTATGCCAACCTCCACTACCCACACAGTGATCTCCAGCCATTCTGAACTTCTTGCTGTCCCTCTAAACATAAGGTGCCCCGCTCTGAGTCTCTACACCTTTATGCAGGCCCTGCTCTCTGCCCAAGATATGCTTTCCATTCCCTTCCATCTACTGAATGCTTACTCATGTTTTAAGATCCAACAAAGGCCGGCGCCGTGGCTCACTAGGCTGGTCCTCCGCCTTGCGGCACCGGCACACCGGGTTTCAGTCCCGGTCGGGGCGCCGGATTCTGTCCTGGTTACCCCTCTTCCGGGCCGGCTCTCTGCTGTGGCCGGGAAGTGCAGTGGAGGATGGCCCAGGTCCTTGGGCCCTGCACCCCATGGGAGACCAGGAGAAGTACCAGGCTCCATCGGATCAGCGCGGTGCGCTGGCCGCAGAGCGCCGGCCGCGGCGGCCATTAGAGGGTGAACCAATGGCGAAGGGAGGACCTTTCTCTCTGTCTCTCTCTCTCTCTCACTGTCCACTCTGTCCAAAAAAAAAAAAAAAAAAAAAAAAAATCCAACAAAAATGTTCCTTTTACTTAAAGCATCCTTAACTCAACCAGAGAGAAACAAGTACTTTGTCCTCTGTGCTCAAGTATTTTGACTGTTTCACACTCACTGCTGTACCTGACTTAATAAATTATTTAATACATACGGACTAAATGACTTTGCTGTAATTTCTAGATGGTAAGCTCCTCAAGGGCCAGGGTTAGATTTGATTGTTTTATATTAGTGGTTCCCAACAGGAGATATCAAGAGGGGACATCTGCCAATGTCTGAAGACATTTTTTGTCATCACATCTGGGGCTAGCACTGCTCCCGGCACTGAGTGGGCAGAGGTCAGGGATGCTGCTGAACACCCTTCAGCTCACCCCAGGACAGATCTGACAATTATCCATCTCAAAGGTCAGTAACACTGCCAGTGAAAAACCCTGGTCCAAGTGTGCCTTTTACCACACAGAAACAGTGCCTGGCTCACAAAGTGGTTTCTATCAGGTTCTAGAAATTCGGTAGGGCCACTAAATCAGGTTTAAGAAAAGAGCTATGGCTTCCAAGGAAAGGTGAGATCGCTGCTTTCCTGCATTCCTTAAAAGATACACCCACACTAAACTACCTCCCATTCAAAGCACGCACAAGCTTAAGGAAAATCACTAAGATATAAAGGACACCCTTGTAAAGACCACACTTAAACTAAATTGTATTTTCATTCTCCTGCCTGTAGGTTGTGGATGAACTACAACTTATTTGCAAATGTGCTTAAAATTGAAAAATCTTTTAGTCTTAAGGTCTGGCTAAACACCCGATAGCCTTTTTTTTTTTTTTTTTTTTTTTTTTTTGACAGGCAGAGTGGACAGTGAGGGAGAGAGACAGAGGGAAAGGTCTTCCTTTGCTGTTGGTTCACCCTCCAATGGCCGCCGCGGCCAGCGCACCGCGCTGACCCAATGGCAGGAGCCAGGAGCCAGGTGCTCTTCCTGGTCTCCCATGGGGTGCAGGGCCCAAGCACCTGGGCCATCCTCCACTGCACTCCCTGGCCACAGTAGAGAGCTGGCCTGGAAGAGGGGCAACCGGGACAGAATCCGGCGCCCCGACCGGGACTAGAACCCGGTGTGCCGGCGCCGCTAGGCGGAGGATTAGCCTAGTGAGCCGCGGTGCCAGCCACCCGATAGCCTTTTACACTCTGAAGTTTCTCATTCTTCCTTACCACTGTTAAATTCCGGATTTCTTCCATGACACGAGGCCAGAAGGACTGCAGGCTTTGCTGGGCATCGCTGCCGCTAGTACCACCAAATCCTCCTTCTGTGGACATTTCTACAACTGTAAACAAACACATACATGAGATATATGAGAAATAATAAAGTCAAACTTTCTGTCTAGGGTAATCATTTATCTTTCTTTGGGTATGTTTTCTTGAACTTATTCAACACGGCAAGGTACCTGATTGTGCTGAGAAGATTTTTACCACAATGTAGCAAACACTTGAACAAAGAAGGCTTTCTCTTCCATCTAGCTGATGTCATGAAGACTATCAAGGAGCACCAACTACAAAATCAAAAGTTGCTAAGAATCCAACTTATGGGGGTGGGGAAAGCACTTTGTTTCCCTCGTCTAGTCCAGAATTTTATATATCACTCCTTCTAAAGCTTTGTCAAAGTTCACAGCTTCTCATACTCCATATCAAAGCCTGCAGCAGATACATAAAGGGACCCTGGGACTAACACTGGATAGCTAGGTAAACCCAAAGTCTTAAAAAATGACAGCCAAGTTCATTCTCTTGTTTTAGACACTGTAGCCCCAGTTCTCTGGAGCTATCAATGATTATTCCTTCTAATCTCAGGCAAATCTGCCTCAAAAGACATAAAATTGCTTAAGACTAGGTCAATAATTGAGTGGGTGGCATGAAGTCTGAACTGAAATTATATACTTCCCAAAACTTTCCTTCCCTAAACATTGCTATTAGGCACAAAGCCAAACACAGCACACCAGCAACTGGAAGCATTAAAGACAGTTGAAAACAATACGGAATTAAAATCAAGATAGAGAACACAGGGCCAGAACCTGCACTTGATCGACCGATCGCTTTCTGATGGAGGAGGGAAGATGAACAAGGATCCCCACATCAGCTATAACTACAGATAATAAAATGCCTTAATAGATTTACAGGGGGAAAGTAAAAAACACCAGATGGCTTAAATACTTTTCAGGCAAATACTTAAATACATGAAATAGTTTAATCAGACAGATTTCTCAGAATGAGAAAGTTGGTGATCTCCTAAGAATTTCTATTCTGGGGAATTGTTTGAAAAGGTTTAAGGTGCCATTGGCAGGATGCTGGAGAAGAGCTATGAAGGTCACTGTGAACTGATTCTGAGGAGCTGAAAGAAAAGCACCAGAACCAGGCGTCCCATGACCACACATGTTTTGTTTTGTTTTTTGGTTTTGCTTGTTGCTTTTTCAGCGCCATGCACATGTGTGCAGGGCAGAATACTTTCTACAGTCGGGTGGAATAACACTGATAAACCTAGGCTTAGCCTGTGAGGATGTTAAATTTGCTCTTAAACATTTGCCTGGGATTGCCTCAGAAATCTATAATTTTTTTTTTCATTTTCTTTCTAAAGAAAATGCTAAGAGAAAAAAATGGGAGACAAGAGTACAATCTTCAAAGCCGAATTCACCAGGGTGTCATGACATTAGTGGGTGATGATGTAATGGGAAAAGGTTTGGAGCCAACTTCTGGTGCTGGAGGCCTATAAACAGCTCTATACATCAGTAAGAACTCTTAAGACCCTGAAAAGCAGTATGATCTTGGAGTTCTGGAGGGAGTTAAAAGGAAGTGTTGAGTCACAGTTCAAAATGACTAGATAAAAACTTGAGTTGTAAATAACAAAATGAGATTTCTCGCATGTCCCATGACATTTTCACTTATAACCACATGTACAGCGCTTATACATTACTCTCTTAGATATACTGAGAATAAAGAAATCGAAGTAATCTAGAGAAATTTAATTATCTACTTTTATTAATAGTTTAATATAATATACTCAAAACAATAAGACGACTCCTCAAGTAAGAAATAAGACAAAATTGGCCGGCGCCGCAGCTCAATATGCTAATCCTCCACCTAGCAGCGCCGGCACACCGGGTTCTAGTCCCGGTCGGGGCGCCGGATTCTGTCCCGGTTGCCCCTCTTCTAGGCCATCTCTCTGCTGTGGCCCGGGAAGGCAGTGGAGGATGGCCCAAGTCCTTGGGCCCTGCACCCCATGGGAGACCAGGAGAAGCACCTGGCTCCTGCCTTCGGATCAGCGCGGTGCGCTGGCCGCAGCGTGCCGGCCGTGGCGGCCATTGGAGGGTGAACCAACGGCAAAAGAAGACTTTTCTCTCTGTCTCTCTTTCACTATCCACTCTGCCTGTCAAGAAAAAGAACGAACGAACGAACGAACGAAAGAAAGAAAGAAGACAATTCAAGAAGTACTTTCACAACCATCTGAAAAGCCTACTTTTAATTCTGAATTGCCCCAACTACAGATGTGCTGGTATGATCGGTTTGCTAACACTGTGTAGTCAACAGACCATGAATAGATCTTTGGCAGGCTCACAACCATAACCTGCTGTAGTAGCTGGGTATAAAACCCAAATTATCAAATCTTTCTGTAAGTGTAAAAGTATTCAACGTTAAGTTTTCAACTCAAGAAGCCCAGCTGCATTAGAAAATAAACAAATAGATAATAACAAAAAATACAAGTCAATAATAACATTCTATATATTTTACTGCATCACAGAAGTGTAGGACTCAGAAAAGACAGAGACACTCAGGCCCACACTTCCATATGATGTTCGCAGAGCCTCTTCGCCTTGCAATCCTACCGTAAGTGGTCATCCAGCTCAAATCTGCCTGCCTCCCCTCCAGTTCTGGGAAGTGCCTTTCTGGTAAGGCATTCTTTTCCATCTTTGGATAGCTCTGACTGTTCTTCTTTACATTAAGTTTAATTTACAAGCAGGGTTCCATTTGGGCATTGGATTTAGAGTTAGAGCCTTTATGATTTTTCCACTCAGCAACCTCATTTTATAAATTCCAGATTTCAAAACACAAAGGTACTTTCCATACCAGGAACATAAGATCTTCTCATGAGGAAAAAGAGAAAAAGGTTTACAGTATGTTTTCCAACATCTTTGCACAGACAATGAGCAATATCTCTTGGAAGAACATAAACCACTATTGTAAATTCCTGGAAAAGGTCAGAACTTTTATTCAAAAGGTTTTCCTTAAAGCAGAGGCATTCTTCACACAGAACTTTAAAAATCAGCCCAAATCTCAAGCAACATATTTTATGAAAAATTAAATATTCCTGATGTTTTCTCACTGAAGCATTAAGTAAAATGACTTAATCACAAACACACAAAAAATGTTGCTGGTCAAACACTTCAATAAGCTAAACAATACACAATCACCTTAGTTAATCATCACTTCTTATTTTAATGTTAACTCAGCTGAATTGAATTTGCTACAAAAGTAGCTCATTTCTCTCTCTCTCTCTTTTAAAGATTTATTTATTTATTTGACAATTATGGCGGGGAGGGCTGGAAGGGGATAGAGTGTGATCTTCTGCCTGCTGGTTCATTCCCCAAATGGCCACAATGGCCAGGTTTGGGCTAGGCCATAGGATCTCCCATGTGGGTGCAGGGACCTAAGTACTTATGCCATCTTCCAATGCTTTTCCAAGCGCATTAGCAGGGAGCTGGATCGGAAGTGGAGCAGCCGGGACTGGAACTGGTGCCCATATGGGATGCTGGCACTGCAGATGGCAGTTTAACCCACTACACCACAAAAGTAGCTCATCTCTAACATTTACAGTTTGTGGAAAATGTGCCGGATCCATCTTCTAGGGAAATGAGAGCAGGGATGTATTTAAAAGAGAAGAAATTTATTCCAGGATTCTCTTCATTTGACGTTAGATTGCTATATCTATCACTGGATAAAGCTAATTATATGAAGCTGACAAGAACAAATTTGTCTGAAGAAAAAGCCATTTTAGCTTACATCACCTTATGAAAAGTACAATGAAGATTTTTCTCAGATTTAATTATTAACATATTTATTATTCATGTTTATTAATTTTATAAATACTTGAAAAAGAGTATTTAATAAAGACATAAGGGCAAGTCAAAGTATTAGCAGCTGTTGCTGGCAATAATCTCAATTCTGAGTATCTATTAAATGTATCTTGTTGTAATTAATCTATTTTTTAAAAGATGTATTTATTTATTTGCAAGTCAGAGGTACACAGAGAGGAGAGGCAGAGACAGAGAGGGGTCTTCCATCCACCGGTTCACTCCCCAATTAGCCACAACGGCCGGAGCTGCACCGATCCGAAGCCAGGAGCTCCTTCCGGGTCTCCCACGCAGGTGCAGGGGCCCAAGGACCTGGGCCATCTTCCACTGCTTTCCCAGGCCAGGCAGAGAGCTGGATGGGAAGTGGAACAGCCAGGACTAGAACTGGTGCCCATATGGGATGTTGGCGCTTCAGGCCAGGGCATTAACCCGCTGTGCCACAGCGCCGGCCCCAATTAATCTATTTTTTAAAACAGTTTGCTTTCCAAAGCTAGAAAGGGAAGAATTCAAGCTTATTGTGAGAGGGTGGTTTCTCTAACACTCAGCTCAACTGCACTCTCTCCAGTCTTCTCTAAATTTCCCCATCAGAAGCGGTCTCTCCTTCTCACGACTCCTCCGAGCCTTAGGTGTGTACCTGGCTTTCAGCCCGCAAGAACACTGCCTGGGGCCGGCGCCATGGCTCACTTGGTTAATCCTCCTCCTGTAGCGCTGGCATCCCATATGGGCACCAGGTTCTAGTCCCGGTTGCTCCTCTTCCAGTCCAGCTCTCTGCTGTGGCCTGGGAGGGCAGTGGAGGATGGCCCAAGTCCTTGGGCCCTGCACCCGCATGGGAGACCAGGAGGAGGCACCTGGCTCCTGGCTTCGGATCGGCATAGTTCCGGCCATAGCAGCCATTTGGGGAGTGAACCAACGAAAGGAAGACCTTTCTCTCTGTCTCTCTCACTGTTTATCTGTAAAAAAAAAAAAAAAAAAACAAAAACACTGCTTGGAATCATCATCATACCCATGTGCATATCTTATGTCTTGTCTTGTTTCCCCTCTCTCACAGCCACCCTCACACAACCAGCACACACACAGTCTGATAACTACTCCAGAGTGAAAAGCAGGAGAGTCGCCGGACACCGCCTCTCTGAGCAAAGGGAATCTCGGACAGCCCAACCCTGAAGAATGCCCACTGGAATCTCCTGACCAATCAAAGGATGTGCCTGTACAAACTATTCTGGGACTCTCAAGAAAAAATGAGAGGGCCGGCGCTATGGCATAGCAGGTAAAGCTGCTGCCTACAGTGCCGGCTTCCCAAATGGGTGCTGGTTCGAGTCCTGGCTGCTCCACTTCCGATCCAGCTCTCTGCTATGGCCTGGGTAAAGCAGAAGATAGCCCAAGTCCTTGGGCCCCTGCACCCACGTGGGAGAGCAGGAAGAAGCTCTGGGCTCCTGGCATCGAATCCACACAGCTCTGGCTGTTGCGGCCAACTGTGGAAAGAACCAGTGGATGGAAGACCTCTCTCTGCCTTTCCTTCTCTCTTTGTAACTTTGACTTTCAAATAAATAAATAAATCTTAAAAAAAAAAAAAAAAGAATAAATGAGGCTTCCATGAGTCTTTAAAAGTTAAGGACTACAATCAGAAATCTATCCAGGCCAGTGTGCCTCACTAGGCTAATCCTCTGCCTGCAGCGCCGGCACCCCGGGTTCTAGTACCAGTCGGGGCACCGGATTCTATCCCGGTTGCCCCTCTCCCAGTCCAGCTCTCTGCTGTGGCCTGGGAGTGCAGTAGAGGATGGCCCAAGTCCTTGGGCCCTGCACCCGCGTGGGAGACCAAGAGGAAGCACCTGGCTCCTAGCTTCAGATTGGCGCAGCAAGCCGGCCGCAAGGCACCGGCCATAGCGGCCACTTGGGGGGTGAACCAATGGAAAAAGGAAGACCTTTCTCTGTCTCTCTCTCTCTAACTCTGCCTGTCAAAAAAAAAAAAAAAAAAAAAAAAAAAAAAAAAAAAAAAAAGAAATCTATCTGAAGCTGACTTACTAAAGGGTTAAGATTTAAGAGAAATAGAATGGTAAAAGCGAAGCATGTGTGCACATACAGCCAAAGCAGTCCAAGGAGCTGAAAGCAGGCTAGGAAGCTAGAAACATGAAGGCACACTATTACCAGTGTAAACCTTTTCAAAGTCAGAACCTCTTCCGAAAAGTAACCAATTCAGATGAGCAAAGCTTATGAATAAATAAATTTTATTAAATTTTAATTAATAAAATATGGGTAAGAGGAGGAGGAGGAGGGAAAATACCTTGTATGCCTATCCTTTAGAAAGGACGGCACTGTGGCACAGCGGGTAAGCTGCCACTACAACACTGGCATCCCATATGGGTGTCAGTTTTGTATCCCGGCTGCTCCACTTCTGATCCAGTTTCCTACTGGCCTGGGAAAGCAGCAGAGATGACCCAAGTACTTGGGCCCCTGCATCCAGCTGGCAGATGCAGTTGAAGCTCCTGGTTCCTGGCTTTGGCCTGGCTCAGCCCTGGCCTGTTGCAGTCATTTCAAGGAGTGAACCAGCAGATGAATAGCTCGCACGCACGCTCTCTCTCTCTCTCTCTCTGTAATTCTGCCTTTCAAATAAATAAATAAATAAATCATTTTTAAAAGGAAAAAGACAACAGATAAGAAAATTGTAAAGCGACATGACTAAATCAGAACACTTGATAGTAGGCAATCAAGCCGTCATTTTAATATCTAGTTACTCTTATCATTCTTGAAGAAAGAGAGACCTAAGCAGCTTTCAAAGCATCCCAAAAGCTCCTCTTTTACGATTCCCTTGGAAGTCTTTCAAGCTGTTCTCTTGATCAAGCACCATGCTTGCCAAATCTTCCCTTAGGGATATTCCTGGGTGAGGAATAGGATGTACCAAAACTACTAAAACAAAGAAAAGTAAGGCTTTACTACCATATTACCTACCTGGCTTCTAAAATTCTGTACCTTTAGGCTTTAGCTCTCTCTTCTTTGGCATGTAACTCATTCTCTATATCAAAGTCTTTTATAATATGCCTTAAAATACAATAGAGCCCCTTTTTAAAAAAATTTAATTATTATTTATTTGAGAGACAGTTAAGGTCTTCCATCCACAGGTTCACTCCCCAAATGGCCACAATAGCAGGAGCTGGGCTGATCTGAAGCCAGGAGTTTCCTTGGGGTCTCTCACGTGAGTACAGGGGCCCAAGCACTTGGGCCATCTTCACTGCCTTCCCAGAGAGCTGGATCGGAAGAGAAGCAGCCAGGACATGAACCAGCACCCATATAGGATGCTGGTGCCTCAGGCAGAGGCTTAGCCCACTACACGACAGCACCAGCCCCACAATATAGCACTTTGCAGTAACTAAAATCAAACAGATGTTGCTGGGAGATAACACCTAAGTGTCTAATGTCACAACTGTTAAAGGAAATAAGATATTATAGGAAGTTGTCCTAAAATGAAACAAAATTCTTAACTAATGCTGCTTGTTATTGAAGTACGAAAAGTGATCCACCCTGGGCAGTTAAGTTTTATCTAAAAATGATGACCTTGTTGTCAAATATATCTTGACTTAGTACTGTCAGAAATAAATCTAAATGTTGGTACTATCATTTCCCTAATGGTCTCCAATCTAACTTGCAGCCTTTAAGGTCTTTTGGTCTATGAGTGTTCCCAACTATTTCTGTTTCCAACTTAACACTTGTTCTGTCTACAGGTCTCTCTCAGTGTTCAGAGCATATACCTCTTCATTCCCTTTGACCTTCCTTTTGCTCATGTCTTCCACTGTCAGGAGATCATGTGCTGTTTTGGCCGACAGGCAGTGCTATCTCCAGTACTTAATGTTCCCATACTGCTCAGGTATTTATTGAATTTAGTTCCAGGTTTCTTCATTTGAATCAGCTGGTTGGGAAGTGTTATATTTAAAATGATGAGTGAGAGATTAAAAAGAAAGGAGGAATGCAAATATGAATAAACAGATGGATGAGGAAGAAAGGGAGCAGCATTTAGATAATTTGTGCTTGCTATTTTAGATATTCTTCCAAACTACAAAAAAAAAAGTGAAAACTAAATTTGAGGACTGAGACTTTCAAAACAAAACAATTCCACCAACAGACAATTTGGCTCCCATGTTTATATAGACCGACCTTAGAACATATGCCATTATCAATCAAAGTAGCTAAAAAGCATTTTAAACCATAAAGGAGCTTATGTTCTCCATAATAAAGTCAATCTCAGATTGACAATTTCAGGAGAAAAACAGCACTGCTCTGGAAATTAAAAGACCTGTCTGTGCACTGGCCTGCTGCCTACTTGCTGATGGCCTTAGACTGCTCACTCCACACAGCCACTCCTGGAGTGATATATGTTAAATACGTGTCAGTGGTCTCATACAGAAGGGGTCTCTGGTGGTCTAGTACAGAAGCACTACAGTTCACCACTTAAGGACACAACAAATGAATTCAAAGGAAGGCAGGATGACTAGAGAAAAAAATGTTTTCAATGGTCGTTAAGTTCATCTAAGGTTTCCACTTAAGTAAGAAAGCACTAAGCTAGGTGCCAGAAACCTTATGACTTAAGTTCTAAACCCTTAGGTAGTTGTACTTCCTGGCAGATTACTATACAGTAGCCCCCACTTCAACAAGAACAAATAATATAGCCCTACCTCCCCAACTCTGATTAATGCCAAGTTCAGTGTTTGAGGGTGTGTCTGTATCTCTAATTCCAAGAGGCTAAGCATGAAGCTGCTTTTCAAAATGCCCACTAGAAAGTCATGCTTCCTGAAAGACTACGGGTTGACAATGGCTATACATTATTCTCCTTAAAAATCTGCTCACAAGGACACAGTTTCAAACTGGAGAAGAGCCACTTTCTCTTCAAAAACAAAAGCTGCTTCCATTTGCTATCTACTATTATATGATGTTTGAAACACAGGCTTGATCATAACATGTTTGTAGTATAACTGTAAAAAAAAAGGAAGGCAGCACAGCAACTCGTATCAGCAAAGGAAGTGATGGAACACAATATTTTAAAACTTATTTTGTGGAATAGAAAATGGCTTTTTAAGCATCTAACTTCACAGACTTTCTTCCTCATTCCTTCCTTAATGCTAAAACTTAAATATCCCTGTACATTTGACAGCAATAAAACACTACCAGTATTTTGTACTATAGAGAAAAAGGACCAAACAGTGAAGTATTCTAAAGCAAAGGTCTGAAAACTACAGCCCACAGGCAAATCTGGCTACACGCCTGTTTCCGCAGGCAATGTTTCACTGGAAGACAGCAGCCCTCATTAATTTGTCTAAGGCAACTTTCACACAGAGAGTTACAACAGAAACCAAAGCCTAAAATATTAACTGGCCCTTTAATAATAATTTTTTAAAAAGATAATATTTAGAGCACAGCTGTAAAGCACGGTGAAGTGTTTTATTTCTCCCTGATTTCCTGATAGGAAAACTGAGCACCACGGTTGAGAAGCTTGCCCTGGCTACCACTGCTGCTATGTGGCACCCTTGTTCAGCCTCCATGAAGAGGGAGGCGGGGCAGCCCTCTCTGCCCCACAGAAATACTTTGATAATCTCACTGACCCCCTACCTTTAGGAGAGTAAATAAACTCCTGCAAAGGAATGATGAGTAACTGGTTTTTCAGGACTCATCCTGAAAGGCAATTCTGACACGAGTTGGAGTAAAAACAGTGCCTGTAGCCCATGCTAAGTTATATCCTAGAACAAAGAGCCATTTGATTTACTGGGTCTCTTCTGAGATTCACAAATAACCATCTAGTGAGATGCTGTGTTTGCGTGTGTGCAGGAGAGGTGTGATTCTGAAGAATGCACCAAAGATGCCAACTTAAAGAGTCTGGAGTTTACAAACTACTTACCACACACATTATCCCCAACTGACCTTCACTTAGCTAATGCTAAGTTTATCAATACTATCCCAGTTTTACATGGTGTGCTGATGACCGGATATATTTTATTAAAAACTTTTTTGATTAAAATGCAATATCTGCATGAATTTTATGAAGTATAGTCAAATATTTAAACATACACAAAATGTAAACCAATCAAACCAGGCAACTAGCTTTTCTGTACTTTGTTTTTTTGGCATTTGGAGCCTCTTCCAGTGTTATTATATATGTGCATACAAACACACACACACACACACACACATATAATGGTGAATTTGAGTGAAGGATTTTGCAACCTTAGTTCCTCAAGGTCATAATACAGTAAATGGTGGAATCAGAAATACTAAAGTGGGGTGGGTGTTCAGCCTAAAGGTTAAGATACCCAAATCCCATATACAGAGTAGCTGGGTTCAATAAGCAGCTCCAGTTCCTGAATCCAGCTTCCTGCTTATGTGAACCCTGAGAGACAATGATGGTGGCCCTAGTGATGGAGTTCTTGCCACTATGTGGGTGACCTGGATTGAGTTCTTAGCTCCCAGCTTTGGTCAGGCCAGTCACAGCCATTGGGGACATTTGGGGAAGTGAACCAGTAGATGGGAACATTGTATATCTGTCTATCTCCTCCAAATAAGCAAATAAATAAAAATTAACATGCAAAGGCTCAGAGTCTGCATTCTGGTACAGTGGGTTAGGCTGCCATCTGTAACACCAAAATCCCAAATAGGAGCCCCTGTTCAAGTCCCCACTGCTCCACTTCCAAGCCAGCTCCCTGCTAATGTGCCTGGGAAAGCAACAGATGGCCCAAGTGCTTGGGGCCCTGCACCTACATGGGAGACCCAGATGGAGTTCTAGGCTCCTGGCTTTGTCCTGGCCCAGGCTCAGCCCATACAACCATTTGGGGAGTGAACCAGGGGCTAAAAGATTTCTCTCTCTCCCCCTCACTTTCTCCCTCTCTGACCATCCTCTCTGTCACTGCCAAATAAATAAAAATATTTTTTAAAATACAAAAGCCCTAAAATTTTGAATTATGATCTTGATTTATTACAGCTTATTCACTCACAATTTTTGCACTGTTTTAATGTTGTGTGTGTGTGTGCACACACACATTCAGACTGCTGAGACAAATAAGCAATTTTGGCTTAGAACACTGACTCAAATCCTTAGCTCAGGAGATGTTTAACCACTTGATCCTGAGTATCTGTGGCAAAGAAGAGAAGCTGCTTATACACTGCTATTTCTTACCATATAGGCATTTTTCTGTTTTCTCTTACTCTTTATTTTTTAAGATTTATTTACCTATTTGAAAAGCAGAGTAACAGAGAGAAAGAAAGACAGAAAGATCTTCCATTCAATTATCCACTTCCCAAATGGCCACAACAACTGGAGCTGGGCCCGTCCCAAGCCCTAAGTCAGAAGCTTCTTTCCGGCCTCCCACATGGGTGCAGGGACCCAAGCACTTGGGCCATCTTCCACTGTTTTCCTAGGAGTATTAGTAGGAATCTGGATCAGAAGTGGAGCAGCCAGGACTCAATAGGAGCCCACTTGGGATGCTGGCACCGCAGGTACCAGCTATGCCACAGGGCTGGTGCCATTTTCATTTTGTCCTTCCCCTGAGCTGTCTCTAGGGGAGTCAGAAGCACCTAGGTATACTCAGTTGCAAACAATGGGGGCCAGTAAAATACAAGGTAAAACAGAAATAAAATGCACCAGACCTGAGGGTTCTTGCTCTCGGGATACTAACCTGCTGTCCATTTATGATCTTGGGGAAATCACTTAACTTCTTGGGGCCATTGTTCACTTACATTAAGTAGCACCTTATAGGGCAGTTAACATACAAATGGGATCACACATGTAAGAAAGCCTAAAAAACCCTGAGCACCATACCAATGCCAGATGGTATCATATTATCATATGTCAGACTAGGCAAAAAAACTACCCTTGGCCTGAATAGTCCCAGACACAGTACGGAGCCTACAGATTAATCCCCATTATGTATTATAGCTAGTGACCCAGCTCACTTCTTTCTCCCCCTAATCTGGACTACTTAATTTGTTCTTAACATATTTCTTAAAAAAAAGAAAAAAGTTTCAGATGAATGGAAATATGTATTAAAACGGAGAAATATCTTCTTTCATCTCTTTTATAAATATGAAATGATTTTAAAGCCCTTCAAATTACTAAATTTAGAATGAATCTATTAGTCCCAAGCATGCTAAGAATCCAGCTGAAAATGACTAGAAATGCTCCAAATTTAAATCCCTGAGAATGTCTATGATCAGTGACTACACAGGTTTTTACTCCAGACTAATCCAAAAACATTTAAACTTAATACTTTAGAAATCTACGAACTAGGAGTATGTGGCTGTTTCGTCTCCTGGGAGGAATCTTACCTAAGTTAGAAGGCAGAGGAAACCCAGAGTCCAGGCAGCACTCCATGCCACTTGACCCCACCTGCCCCCAACACCCAAGAAAAACATTATGTTTTGAGTTCTGGAGAGCTCTGGCTGGCTCTTCATCTCTATCCAGGATCCTGGAGAAAAGGAAACATGTTCTGGAAAGCAGGAATTCTGAGACCATCTCATAGATTGAAACCAAAGTTTAAGGTAAGGAAATTAAGTTAAATATATACATTCACTAGTCAGTGATGACTAAATGCTTTTTCTCCCCCCAAAAACCATTCTCAGTACATCATCCAATCTATTTCTATTTCTACAATTAGCATTCTAAGACTTGCTTGTACAATGTATTTTTTTTGTATATTATTTTTAAGCCTAAAATTTCCACATTCCTATTATCTTCCTAATTCTTACATAATTATCTTTGGTTTTGGCACATCCTAAGGCAAACAGGCCTACCACACAGTGGGGATTTGATACCCGTTTACTGAGTGAACAAACAGAAGCTTCTTAAGAACTATTTTAAGACCCTAAGTATCCTTGGGCTCACTGTGGGTTCTTTTCTTTCAAATTTGCATATGGAGAAATTCCTTCTCAAGTATTTGTACTCAGTTGTACAGTAACCTTTGTGTAGCAGTTCAATACAAGAGTCAAGAAAAATGGGGCTGGAGAGAAATCTGTTCTATTTTAGAAAATGTAGCATAAATGTAGACAATTATCTAATCATAGGCTCCACTGGAAAATGGAAAATTGTGCCGGTAAATTAATCTGTCTAAAAACTAGGGGGAGCAGGGAGCACAGAATTCTCAATTAAAAACCTGGTGGGTGTTATAAGAATGTCAATATGAGCTTGGCAGTATTGATTTAGCTATGGATTCTGCTGACTCACAGACACACTGTGAATTCTGTCTGCCCTCTGCTTAGTGTCTTTTATCACTGATTTAAATGTTTAAAGAAAGAAGAAAAAGAGCATGAAAAGAAACAAATCACCCAAGCCAATCAAACCTTAAATCTCCCCCTTCCATGTATACAGCTGTCAGGAATGGAAAATGTAAAGACCACTTCAAAGAGTGCAACATAAGTGAGATGGTTATGCTAATCCCTTACATGTGTACACACTTCACACTTTTTAAAGTAGCTTCACATTATCTCATTTGTTTCTGGCTATGAACACGTAAGACAGGCAGCAGAGATAAAAATATTAGCATCTAACAAATAAACTTTATTCACGGAGACTGAGGTACCTAGCTAAGGTCACAAGACAAGTACACGCCAGAACTGGAGTTAAAAGTATGTCCCCTGATTCTGAGCTCATCCACCAAATGTTTTCTTCTGTCTTTACAACCGGTAACTCAACAGAGGACCAAAATCCTATAGATTTTCTCAGCCTGGCACATAAATCCACCAAGGCTTTTACTTTTAGTTTTCCTGATCGTTCTCCTGAAAAAAAAGTACTTGAAAATGCCAAGATGCCATATTCACACATATTTCAAAGTGGAAAGTATAAACAAGAAAGCCTAAGTTTTTCAGGCCTGTTAAGCTGTAGTTCCCAGCAAACAGTGAGACTAGACCATCTGGTCACCAACCAATAGGGAGATGGAAAGACCTGGCAGATCAAGTTTACTGTGTGTGGGGGTGAGGGAATGCCTGCTAATGGGAAGTCACTATCTTCTCACTATAGTCCACTTTAAAAAAAAAAAAAAAAAAAAAAAGATTTGTTTTTTGTTTATCTGAAAGGCAGAGTTAGAGAAAGAGAGAGGGAAAGGCAAAGAGAGAGAGAGAGAGAATCTTCCATACACAAGTTCACTCCCCAAATGGCAGCAATGGCCAAGGCTGGGCCAGATCGAAGCCAGGAGCCAGGAGCTTCTTCCAGGTCTCCAACATGAGTGCAGGGTCCCAAGGACCTGGGCCATCTTCCATTGCTTTTCCAGGCACATTAGCAGGGAGCTGGATCAGATGTAGAGCAGCTAGGACTCAGAACGAGTGCCCAAATGTGATGCAAGCATCGCAGGCAGCTGTTTAACACACTACATTGAAATACTGGCCCCTTCACTATAGTTCAGAAGAACAACCTTACCCTTGTTGGAAATGCACACTTAGAAGAGGAATCATCAGGCTAAATTCTATGCAGTGCTTCAAAATTAAAGCTATTGCTACATTGTGAACAAAGTGATAACATTATTTTTAATTATGCAGCCATCACTCCAAGAAATCAGAATTCCTTTGTTCTAACTACCCTACTAGGGGTGAAACAAGGATTACAAATCAGAGCTAGGAAATCTAAAGCAACTGATTATTTAAGAACACCATGACTCATCTAAAAATACCAATCAACGTGGTTCAACTCAAGAACCCAAACTTGGGATTTGTTCAGTATATACCACAAAGTGTGAACCTGCAGAGCTAAGGAACACTATAGAACACCTGACACAACTCTAACCAAGTATTTCTTTGAAAAAGGTCCTTCAACTACTTACCTGACCTTAGTGAATTTGAGATTCACCAAAGACAATTTCCTAAAAACATGAGAGTGCTCAATAGGATGTATTTGTATTATGCCTTATTCTAAGAGGAAAAATGGCTTTTCATCTTTTTGGACGAAAACTTTTAGAAACAATCTATTTCCTTTTCGGTTTAAATTGTTAAGTATAAAGATTCTGTGAGAACTCTGGGGAAACTGATTTTTTTTCTTTTTTTTTTTTTTTAATTTATTTTGGAAGTGTTGTGGCACAGCAGCAGGGTAAAGCACAGCTTAGGATGCCTGCATCCCACGTCAGAGTGCCTGGGTTGACTCCCTGCTACTCTGCACTTCAGATTCAGCTTCCTGTTAATGTACAACCTGGGGGACAGCAGATGATGGTCGAAGTACGTGGGTCCCTATCAACCACATGGGAGACCTGGATGGAGTGCCCGGTATCTGGCTTTGGCTTGGCCCAACCCTAGCGGTTATAGGCATTTGGAAAATGAACAAGTGGATGGAAGGTCTCTTTGTCCCTCTCTGTCACCCTGTGTTTCAAATAAATAAATCATTTAAATTTTTTTTTTTTTTTTTTTTTTGACAGGCAGAGTGGACAGTGAGAGAGAGAGACAGAAAGGTCTTCCTTTTGCCGTTGGTTCACCCTCCAATGGCCGCCACGGCCGGTGCACTGCGCTGATCCGATGGCAGGAGCCAGGTGCTTCTCCTGGTCTCCCATGGGTGCAAGCACTTGGGCCATCCTCCACTGCACTCCCTGGCCACAGCAGAGAGCTGGCCTGGAAGAGGGGCAACTGGGACAGAATCCGGCACCCCGACCGGGACTAGAACCCAGTATGCCAGCGCTGCAAGGCGGAAGATTAGCCTAGTGAGCCGCGGTGCCGGTTTAAAATTTTTATTTGTATTTTTATTTGAAAGGGAGAGATATGCATAGAGGATCTTCCATTTGCTGGTTCACTCCCCAAATGTCCACAACAGGTAGGGCTGGGCCAGGTCAAAACCAGGCCCTATAACTCAAGTTAGATTTCCCATGTGGGTAGCAGGAATCCAAGTTACTTAGACCCTCTGCTGCCTCCCAGGTTGCACGTTTGCAAGAAGCTGGAATTGGAAGCAGAGCTGGGACTCAAATGCAGACACTCTGACATGGGATACAGGGTCCCAAGTGTCGTGATCTGTGAGCCAAATGCCCACCTTTCTCTTTTTTTTTTAATGTGTGACTTTTAGGGGAGGAGCAAGTACCAAAAAAGGGAAAATGGGAGGCAGAATCAGTTCCATAAGATAGACACACCATAGATAGGTTTTTTAATACACAGCAACAAGGCACAATGCAAAGCACAGATAGGGCTTGTGTCATTAGGCCCTCCCTCTTGCTTCCAAACCCCCAAAATGGGATAATGATCTTCTGTCCTTCCTACAACAAGTAAATACTAAGTCAGAGAATGAGTGTGAAATCACTTCATTAACTCTAAGGTACTATGCTTCCTATAAACACTGCATACTATTACACTGCTGAATCACCTTCAAGGGTAGCTTCGTGGGTAGCTGCCCAGTTAATCACCAGGAGAAAAATAATCGTGGAATTTAAGATATAAAAAAACCACGTAAGGTAGGTGGAAATTTACCACTGTTTCTCTAATGAAATATTTCTTACTGCCTTTATTTTTGATGGAGGATAATTACAATATGCTTAGCCTAGAAACTAATTATAGGTGCTTTACATTGAAAATTCTGTTAAATCCTAGTCCCATTTCTGGTAATTGTGTGTGCTGCCTACTGATGTATCATGATCATGTGGCTATCAATTACTGGTTAACCAAATGCTGCCAAACTCCCATACACATACTTTTGATTGGCTGCACGTAGGATGCTGCTATCTGAGACTTTACAAAGCTAACATCAGTAAGAGTTAAGCTCAAGTCAACTTGGAAAGCAAAAGCTAGTCTCTGCACTGAATGAAGATATGTTGTGTGTATGTGAGGAGATACAGAGAGAGAAAGACAGAGATCTTCCATCCACTGGTTTACTCCCTGAACATTTGCAACAGTAAGGACTGGATCAGGACAAACCCAGGAGCCCAGAACTCCATGTGGGTTTCCCATGTGTGGCAGGGACCCAAGCACTGGAGTCATCATCTGCTGCCTCTCAGGCTGCATCAGCAGGAAGCAGAGTAGTCAGGACTCAAACTGCCACCTGGATATAGGATGCCGGTGTCCCAAGCAGCTGTTTAGCCTACTAGTGAAGCATTTCTAATCTTTCACGTATTATGGCACACAGAGAAAAAGTTAATATTAAGTTTTTTGAATATTTAGCCTATGAGCTGATACTGACATCCTCACTCAGTTCAACCTGTCACAAGAACAGGTATCACACACACATGGTGCTCAAAGTATTCTGAGGAAGATGTGAGCTAACAATGGTATCTGTACTTCCTGATGCATGCCTGAATAGGGAGTTATATGCTCTAGTTTTTTTTGTTTTTTTTTTTGTGTGTGTGTGGTTTTTTTTTTTTTTTAAAGACAGAGTTATAGAGAGAGGTAGAGAAAGAGAGAGGTCTTCCATCCGATGGTTCACTCCACAATGGCCACAACAGCTGGAGCTGTGCCGATCCGAAGCCAGGAGCCAGGAGCTTCTTCTGGGTCTCCCACATGGGTGCAGGGGTCCAAGGACTTAGGCCATCTTCCACAAATTTTCCAGGCCATAGCAGAGAGCTGGATCAGAAGTGGAGCAACCGGGACTAGAACCGGCGTCCATATGGAATGCCGGTGCTTCAGGCCAGGGCTTTTTTTTAACCCACTGTGCCACAGCGCCAGCCCCAATATTCTCCAGTCTTTTAAAAAAGATTTTTTTTAAATTATTTCTTATTTATTTGAAAGGCAGAGTTCAAGAGAGAGAGATAAAAATAGAGATCGATTTCTTCCATGCACCAGTTCACTCCCCAGATGGCTGCAACAGCCAGTCTTGGCCAGGCTGAAGTCAGCAGCCTGGAATTCCATCCGGGTCTCCCATATGGGTGGCAGGGGCCCAAGCATTAGGACCATTCTCTGCTACCTTCCCAGGAGCATTAGCAGGGCGCTGGATTGAAAGTGTAGCAGGGACCGGCACTGCGTCGAAGTGGGTAAAGCCTGCAGTGCCAGCATCCCATATGGGCACCGGTTCAAATCCCAGCTGCTCCACTTCCAGACCCAGCTCTCTGCTATGGCTTGGAAAAGCAGAGGAAGATGGCCCAAGTCCTTGGGCCTCTGCATCCACGTGGAAGACCCAGAAGAAGCTACAAGCTCCCGGCTTCGGATTGGCACAGCTCTAGCTATTTTGGCCACCTAGAGAGTGAACCAGCAGATGGAAGACTTCTCCCTTCCCCCCTCCTCTGTAACTTTGCCTTTCAAATAAATAAATCTTTAAATAATAAAAAAGAAGAAGAAGAAGAAGAAGAAGAAAAAGAAAAAGAAAAGTGTAGCAGCCAGAACTCGAACCAGTGCTCATATGGGATGCTGGTATCACAGGCTGTGGCTTAAACCTCTGAGCCACAAAGCCAGCCCCATTTTCTAATTTTAAACTAAAATAACACTCAAAAGTGAACATCAGCATTTTAGAATAAAGAATAGTAACTCATATGGTTGGTCCACACTCAGATAATAGGAGTATACAATCAAGCCTCACAGGATACTCACCTAGGATTCCATGTTCATTCCTGGATCTATCAACTTTACATCTTTGACATGAAACTACCCTTCTGTCCATTCTCTCCTTTGATTCTCTTTCATTCAACTCCCAAACTCAGCTGTAACCTCTAAGAGTTTAAATTCTAAAGACGCATTACCGATTTTGGTATTTCTCCAAAGCTCCAGTGCCACATGTACAAACTGCCTGCTGTATATCTCCAAATGTAAAACTAAGCAGAACTGAAACTCCACACATCGAAACCTGCTCCTTATAGTTTGATTATGCATCAGTCACACAGGCTTGAAATGGGAGTTATCCCAGTTACCCTCCTTCTCCTCTGTTCCTCAGTTTTAACTAACTGCTAAATTCTGTAGTAACATGTCCAACAGCAGCCATCTCCTGACTTTTCTTCATATTGTCAGTATTTCTGTTGAGGTCCTCATCACCTCCATATAATAATAAATAATAGTAATAAGTAATAATAATAAAGATGATAACAGCTAGTAATTACTGGATGGTTCTAAGTTGTTTACATTACTACCTATTTTAACTCCTACTATCTGTAAGGGCTGCGAACCTGATGTATGAATTGACTGCACTCTCCATGATTTTGTGTCTTCTATTCAAGCTCATTCTATATAAAGATACATAACAAACTCCATAAAAGCACAGTTCTAATAATATCACATCCATTTACTACCCCACAATCGTCAATGGTCACCAGTGTTAAGGGAAGTACCGTTCAAATTTCTAAGCCTGGCAATTAAAGCTGTTTTACATCCAACTCCAACTTACTTTTCCAGACTTCTTTCTTTTACTACTCCCTCTTATCCTTAGCTCACCTCCTTATGCGCTAAGCAGTGCAGCCCAACTGTGCTTTCTGAATTATGATCTTGCTCCTGCTGCTCCCCACGCCTGGAATGCCCATTCCTACCTCCCTGAGTACAACACCCGGCTCAACTGCCTTCCTTCACTCCTGAGCCAAGGTTTCCCCTCCTCTGAATTCTATGTTCTTTGCTCACATTTTTCACATCCATTTCTACAGCTGATAGACACCATCAACCTCTCCTACCAGACTCTCAGAGCCTAAGATTTTATTTGTACACATTTTTCATCTCCACAGAAAAGACATGCATGCATGGGAAATTAGTGAAAAGAAGTGTAAAGCATCTAACTTCAGTATTTCCTCAAAGGTAAGAACTATGTAGCTTAGGCAGATAAAGGGAAAATTCATTTTATCTGGGTATTTCCAGTCAAGCCGTTCTTCCCATTAGTTTTCTATCTAATTGAAACTATGGAGACAGACCAAAACAATAGTACTTTCAAGAAAAAAAAAATGATAACCCAGTGAACCAGCACTGTTATTCGCTGTGGTTATTTTAGTATTTCTTTGAACAAAGGAACACAAGGTCACAAACTATGTTATGCCACTTTAAAGTTAAACATTGACTAGGTGTACTTGTTCCTCTAGTTCTTCCTTACACTGTAATTTACCTTTATTTCTTATCCTTCAGCTGCCCTTTTTCACTGCAGGGTACTGAACTGTAATTTAATTTATAATAAATACTGCAAGTAAAAAAATCTTCTGGTCCATTATTGAACAGTAGGGTCCGTCTGTCTTCAGCATGTGGAGGGGAGAGACAGGAAGGTAAGGTAAGGGAGATAATAAATAGAATTTGACCAGGCTCTAAACTGGGCCCAATATTAAAGCAGCAGGAAGAATAGATTAAAAAAAATTTCTGGGAAATGCACACATGAGATATTTTCTATCCAGATGTGTCTATTATAATTTTCAGTACTTTAAGTTACACTATAATTTATGATTTAAATATTACCTAAATTACATCATCCAAGCCTTCAATGTTTCAATTAAGTTAACTTTTGTTCATGAAAATTTATTTTAATTAATGCTTCATATATATCCTACTATGTCTTTTTTTTTTTTTTTTTTTTTTAAGATTTGAGAGGCAGTTAGAGAGAGAGAGAGAGAGAGATTCTCCATTTTCTGGTTCACTTCCCAAATGGCCATAACAGCCGGATCTGGGCTGATCCGAAGCCAGGAGCTAGGAGTTTCTTTCAGGTCTTCCATGTGGGTTCAGGAGTCCAAGCACTTGGGCCATCTTCCACTGCTTTCCCAGGCAATTGTCAGGGAGCTAGATTGGAAGTGGAGTAACTGGGACTCGAACTGGCACCCATATGGGATGCCTGCACCACAGGCAGAAGTTTAACCACTATGCCACAGCCCTGACTCCAACAAGAAAAATTAAAAATTTGGAGGGTGGAGGGCGGTGTTGTGGCATAGTGGGTCAATCTGTCACCTGTGATGTTGGCATCCTATGTGAACACAGATTAGTATCCTGGCTGCTCCACTTCTGATCCAGCTCCCTGCTAATGTGCCTGGGAAAGCAGTGGAAGATGGTCCAAGCACCTGGGCCCCTGCCACTCACATGGGAGATCCAGATGGAGTTCTCCTGCCTTCTGCTTGGCACAGCCCTGGCTGTTATGGCCACTTGGGGAGTAAACAAGCAGATGGAAGATCTTTCTCTCAGTCTCTTCCTCCCTCTATAACTTTGCTTTTCAAATAAATAAATATTTAAAAAAATTTTTTTCAGGGGCCTGGCACTGTGGCGTAGCAGTAAAGCTGCTGCCTACAGTGCCGGCATCCCATATGGGCACCAGTTCAAGTCCCGGCTGCTCCACTAACGATCCAGCTCTCTGCTATGGCCTGGGAAAGCAGTAGAAGATGGCTCAAGTCCTTGTGCCCCTGCACCTGCATGAGAAACCTGGAAAAAGCTCCTGGCTTCAGATCAATGCAGCTCTGGCCATTGCGGCCAACTGGGGAGTGAACCAGCGGATGGAAAAGCTCTCTCTCTGCCTCTCTCTCTGCCTCTCTTTTTCCCTCTGTGTAACTCTTTCAAATAAAAATAAATCTTTAAAAAATTTTTTCAATTTACAATATCATCTGTCAGAAAACAAGCAAAGCAATAACAAAAGCCAAATCCCAAACTACCCAAAGCCACATGGGCACACACAACTATACCACTTTGCTGGAAGAATAAAGTAAAGTCAGCATAGTTAAAATGTGACTTTGATAATGATTCCTATTTTAGTCTTGTCAAACAAAGTGACTCTAGAATTTCCTATTAAATACAGGTTGGCTTAAGGACTGACTTGAAGAATGAAACCCAAACCTGGTTGGGAATTAGCTTGTTCTTCAAATACATTACTGAAAAACAAAAACAAAACACGCTACCTGGCATGCAGGTGTTTGTTTAGATACCTTAGTTTACACTTCCTTGTAATGCATAAAAGTAACCCAGCCCTGTAGGACATCTCAGCCAGGTGGGCACCATTACTTTCCTAGCTGATTCTCAGTTTTCTGGCTGAGGCAAGAGATCCCAAAAGTAATGCTAAGTCTGCTGCCACAGCAGATTTCTAACCAACAGACTCTACCTGGAGACTTCTGAATCTCTTCCATCGCCCACTTTCCTTCTGTGTCCAAATAGAAAACCTGTACAGATGCATCCAAAGGAAGACAAACATGAGAAACAAAGAGTCAAAACAACCTAGAATAATAAAAGGAACATGCAATGAATTGGCTGGGAGTCAATTCCTGAACTTGCATAGGCCCGTCACTAAAAAATGAAAGACCTTGACTAGGGGACCTCAACAGTCTGGGCCTCAATTTCCCCTTGTATGCTAAGGGATCTAAACTAGATTCCAAAATGACTCCATTAGCCTCATTCAAAAGTTCTGAAACTCTGTATGCATTTATTTTTTTAACTTTTATTTAATAAACATAAATTTCCGAAGTACAGCTTTTGGATTACAGTGGCTCCCCTCCCCCATAAATCCTCTCCTACCCACAATTCTCAACTCTGCATGTATTTATTATTGTAGATAAGGATGGTCAGCTTTAAGGATCATTTTGGAATACTGAAACCTCCACAACATTATAGTTTCTTAAAGAGAAGACCTCATCTTGTGTCAGGAACAAAAACCCTCAATAATCATGACTACTATTTTCTCCCCCAAAAATACATATCCTTGTGGGCACCTGGAAGTTAAGACAGCAGTTAGGGGCTGGCGCCGTGGCTCACTAGGCTAATCCTCTGCCTGCAGCGCCAGCACCCCGGGTTCTAGTCCCAGTTGGGGCGCCGGATTCTGTCCCTGTTGCTCCTCTTCCAGTCCAGCTCTCTGCTGTGACCCAGGAGTGCAGTGGAGGATGGCCCAAGTGCTTGGGCCCTGCATCCGCATGCGGGACCAGGAGGAAGCACCTGGCTCCTGGCTTCAGACCGGCACAGCGCTCTGGTCATAGTGGCCATTTGGCAAGTGAACCAACAGAAAAGGAAGACCTTTCTCCCTCTCTCTCTCACTGTCTAACTCTGCCTGTCAAAAAAAAAAAAAAAAAAAAAAAAAAAGACAGCAGTTAGGAAGCCTGTGGCCTATGTCTGAGTACCTGGGTTCAATTCTCAATTCCACTCCTAATCCAGTTTCCTGCTAAGTAGAGCCTGGAAGGCACAGATGATGCCTCAAGTACTTGGGTCCCTGCCACCCACATGGGAGATGTGGATTGAGTTTTCAGCTCCTGGTTTTGGCTTGACCCACCTGGAGCAGTTGTGTACATTTAGGGAGTGAACAAGTGGTGGAAGATATCTCTCCCTCTCTCTGTCAAATAAATTTTAGGGGCCAGCACTGTGGCACAGCAGGTAAAGCAGCTGCCTGCAGTGCTGACATCCCATATGGGCACCAGTTCAGTTCAAGTTCAGGCTGCTCCACTTCCGATCCAGCTCTCTGCTATGGCCTGGGAAAGCAGTAGAAGACGGTCCAAGTCCTTGGGCCCCTGCACCCACGTGAGCGACCCGGAAGAAGCTCCAGCCATTGCAGCCAATTGGGGTGTGAACCATCGGATGGAAGACCTCTCTCTCTCTCTCTCTGCCTCTCCTCTCTCTGTGTAACTCTCTCAAGTAAATAATAAATAAATCTTTAAAAAAAATAAATTTTAAAAACAAAGCCATATCCCTGGAACTGGGACTTAATTTGGAAAAGCCAATGCCAATATTGCCAAATCTCACCCTGTCTGATATGACTCAATGCACAGAAAAGAGCTGACGTCAATACTGACTGACCATGCCTGAGAGGAAGTGACTTAATAGGACAGGAAATTAAATAGATCACAAAATATCAACCCCACCCCTGGAAAAAAAAAAAAGGGAAGCCCTAAAAATAGATGACACTAGCCATGGAAAATCGGTAAAGAAATCCCTACGGGCTTCTACCATTTATGTTAGAGGTATCTTACAGTAGGTATCAATGAGATGAAATGTAAACTAGCATTTAGATTTTATTGAGGCCAATTTATGTAAAAAAGAAAGTCTTCATCTCAACATTTACTTGCTTGCTAGGACATTGCAAGCTGAAGACTGACAGAAAGGAGATCACATGACCTCAAAGCAAATAAAAGAGGGCTACAGTTTACTTTATAAATATTTGGTGCACAAACTGAAAATGTAACTCTGCTTAGCAAACATCTGCAATGATTACAACTTATTGCCTTATAATGCAAATTTCAACATCTAATCAGAACAGACTCCCAGCTTTCACTCCAAGATCCCTCAGTCTAATCTAATCAGCATCCCCCTTTCATCTTATTCTAAGAGGTCCTTAATTTTTGACAAAAGAGTTAAAATTCTTTCATAGGAATCTTAATGGATGAAGGTTTAATGAACTTAACATATGCATCAAATGGGTCATGCTTGCATAAACAGGAATATGCAGGTGAATGCATGCAGAACTAGTTTAAAAAGAGATGTCAGTTTTTTAAAAATCTGTAAATATGTTAAATACTGGCATTTTTTCCCTCTGATGCTACACCTATCTTCATACACATTTAATCCCCCAATAGTTTGGATTCAGTCTGATATTAGTAACTTAATATTTATGCAGTACTTCACAATTTCCAAAGCACAAATACACATGATCTCATTCAAGACTCAGCACTAAGTAAGAGGGCACTGTCTGGGGTCCCATTTTTATACATGAGGAAGCTGACACTAAATGGCTGACTTGTCCAAGCTCACAAAGCTGGCAATCGACCTGGATGGAACTTGAACACCATTTCCTGACTTTAAAAGGCTTGTGCTGTGCTGCCTCAAAATATTTTAATCAAAGTAAATAAATATCCAAATCTTAGACCCCATCTAAGGCCCCGTACCCACCCATACAGTCACCTCAGTTAAGTTACAGTTAGCTCTAGAAGAGCTCTGATCTTTCTGGAAGTAAAGTTTTTATTTCTCTGGAAAACACTTATCTGGCTAAAGTGTTTGATATAAATGCTGTTCAACATACACTAGAAACATCTTAGCTACCAGAAGATCTGCATAGGCATGCTTACGTTCATTTTTCTCCAGATGGTGGGTCAGATTCTCAGAGAGTCCCTGACCCTGAAAAGGTAAAAAATCTAGGCTAGACAGCTTTCCAAGAAACTAAATTCATAAAGTTCTCAAGTCAACAGTTTTACCTAGGCCTCATACGGTACCCCAACTTTAACTTTTTCTTCCTATGCTCCAGGCCTTCTAATCCAGATCCAGTAGGGTCACTCAACATCTACAACAGTTTTTTAAATCATATAAGAAAAACCTGAAACCAACAGATAACATATAAATCAAGGACTTCTAAAAAGTAAGCTTCAATTAAAATAATCATTCCTTAAAATGTAATTTTTAACGCAGTCCTTTCTCTTAGGACTTACATTCCCAAAATGAACATTTTCTTACCATAAGCACGCCAATCTCCCAAAAGAAGTTTGGTAAATGCAACATTGAACTCCTGAAATACCACTTTTCACCAAGCACCCCCTAGATCACAAAGATGACAAGTGGCATGATACTATGATACTCAACTATCACACCAAAAAGATTGAGAGTTTTTTTTTATTCTGTTGTTCTTGCGGGGGTGGGGACAGAAAAGAGTGGAAGAGGGAATGAATGCAGCCTTATTGTCTTACTGCTTGAAAACTAATATGAATCTGTAATATATTCCTACTAAACACTCAAGTTGAACATCAGAAGCAGTCTCGTTTCATCTTAAATAGAGCTTTTCGGTCCAAATCTGTACAAACTTTGTCCTTCAATCTTTTAACTGCTCGGCAGTTTTTCAAGGTCACTTTTTCGAGCAACGACAGAGGCCTGCATCCAGGAACTTTGACTTCTACACCATTCCAACAACCAGAGCCCAAATCTAACCCCCTACTGATACTCTAAGTAAACCCTTTACTAGAGGGGAGGCCAGGGAAGGCAAATCACACCCTCCAAACTTCTCTAACAGGGCCTGCTCATTTTCCCTGCCCAGAGAACGAGGGCTGCTGGCTCACTGCTTCACCCTGAGTCTGCTGCAGAAATGTTCCAATGACCTTCATTCCGTATTTGCAAATAAAAAGAAAACAAAGAGCTGCCTTTTAAAATCAGGTATATTACAGACCTCAACACAAGGGACTGAAGATGTCACTATTCAAAAGAACTGGTTAGTTACTGATTATCAACCTACTTTAGCTTCATATCACTAAAGGGGTGTATCAAGGGCAAGACAGAATGCTTGCACTCTTAACTTCCCTATTCACAAACTGCAGGTAAATTACCATTTTAAATACTCCACACAGAAAATGAAAAGCATTTAGCTAACATTATTTTAAAGAACCAAATCAACACCTGACAAAGTATGTGAAATTGATGGAAAAAGACTTGCTCTTGTCACTGCAAAGATACCTGGAGTAGGATGTTTCTAACCAGCATTCCAAGCTAAAATGTGCATTTTACAACAAAGATTGTTAATAAATCAATTAATGGTAATTAGACTCCAGAAGAAGACAGGTAAATCAAGAAAGTTATGGGAGAATCTCACATTAACATGTGGGCCTTCGCCAGGAGAACCTGCATCAGTGCAAATTATATTTTCACACAAATTTCGAAAGCAATAGTGTTCTTCCACCTCTGATAACACAGATGTCAACAAAGCACATGGAAACAGAAAAACTCTGACAACAACTCAGCTTATTCTGTAGGAAAGCTTCAGTGCACTTGAACAAAGGAAAATTATTTGGAAAACAGTTAAGTTTACCCAAGGCAAAGATAAAGTGCTTTGCTTCTGTGTGCCCCTGAAAAATGATTAGCCTTTCTTCATGTACGTGATCTTGTCAAAACTCAACTAGGAAAAGAAACCCCAGTTGAAGGACATGCAACATCTAAACAGAGCAAGGTATTCTAGGTGCACCAAAAGGTATGCATGGAATGTAAAGTGGCCATTTTCTGAAACAGTGCAACTTGTCTACACTCTCTGAAGCTAAACAGTTTCTATCATTTCAACACAAAACAAAGAATTAAACTTACCGGGAACTGCATTAATTTTACATGTAGTTATTTATATCTCCTCGGACTAGGAGAATTTAAGTCACTCCTATCCCTCCCCCCCCAAAAGGACGGAGGAAACAAAAGGCAGCAGGAGATGCAGAAACCTGAGTCTGGAATGTCCACTCCAGTGAAAGCCCGAACAGCTGTCCCTCCACCCCCCAGCAAACTATTCGCCATTTTTCTTTGTCTTTCAGCTGACCCCTGCCTCAGTGAAAAACTCCGAGGCTCCAATGAAGCCCTGCAGCCTCCTTCCACTTTAACAGTCAAAGGCATTCAATCTAGCATGCTATTTGACACCAAACCTTGCCTCCAGAGTAGTCCCATTGGCTGAGCTGCTTTATCGGCTAAGAACACAAAGACATGATTGGCTGTTCACGTCATCAGTTACCTCCTTTGTACACTTCCTGTTTTAAAGTTACCTTGAGAAGCAGAACAGGGGTCAGATTCAGACTTCAAACTACAGGGAACTTAAATGCTGGAAATGCTCAGCAAATGCACACAGCAGATGCACTACAGTCTCATGTGCTTCCAAAACAGGAGACTGCAAATTTAGAATTGTTCTGAAAATCAGGCGAAAGGGTTGTTACAGTTCCCACCCAAGGGATTTCTTATTGGCTGTCAGAGTTCCATTTAAAAAATTTAAGGTAATTTAACTGCTTCTGATTGGTCATCAAAGATGTCTGTAAGATACTGCTACAGTATCCTATGGCAGTAAACCAGAGAAGCAATGTGCACAAGGTCGGAAAGTTATAATCACCTTCAGTTTTCCGTGGAGCATTAAACAGAAAGGAAAAAAAAAAAGAAAAAAAGAAAACTGCCCCCCGCCCCCAATACCTCAGTAGCTCTAACAATAACAAGCAGTGAGGCCAGTGGCCATAGAATAATTTGCAGGATTTCTAACAGGTATCTATCATATGTTTATAGTAATTTTAAAAGCACGGATTAGTACCAGGGCAAAGCAATTTATCTTAAAACACAAACTGTAGGAAAATCTGGGGATAATATATGACAGTGGCAGGGGCAGCGGCACTCCCAAAAAGCCAACCAGGAACCAAGAAGGAAATACAATGAAAAAGGTGGAAAAAACTGGCAAAGAATACAGAGTGTCAGTGACTGTATTGTTAAAAGTTGATTATAGTTTGATGGATTAATTTATTTAGGGGGTCACAAAATGTTGCTGGTTAATTTTCCTTCTTTCTCTCTCCCTCTCTTTCTCTTGTTTATTTAATTTGAAAGGCAGAGAGACAGAGATCTCTTATTCTCTGGTTTACTCCCAAAGACTACAACAGCCAAGGCTTGGCCAATCTAAAGCCACAGGGGCCAGGAACTCAACCCAGAGCACCTACAAGGGTGGCAGGGACCTAACTACTTGGGTCACCAGCTGCTTCCTCGCAGGATGCTAATTAGTAGAGAGCTGGAATGGGAAGCAGAGCTAGGACTGACCCATTCTAAAACGTCTCCAGCAGCCGCTTAACAGATGCACCAACCGCCTGCCCCATTTAGTTTTTAGGGTTACTTCTACTGCTGTGGTGTAGTGAGCTGAGCATGCGCTTGAGGCACCAGCATCCCATATGGGCACTGGTTAGGGCCCCGGCTTCTCCTCTTCTGATCAGCTCTCTGCTTATGGCCAGAGAAAGCAGTAGAAGAAGGCCTAAGTGCTTGGGCCTGCACTCTCATGGGAGACCCAGAAGAAACTCCAGGCTCCTGGCTTCAGATCGGCTGTTGCGGCCATTTGGGGAGTGAACCAGTAGATGAGAGATCTCTCTGTCTCTCCCTCTATCTGTAACTCTACCTCTCAAGTAAATAAATAAAATCTTTAAAAAAAAAAAAAAGGTTACTTCTACATTTTCAAGAATAAGCAGCAGGACTGTCTCAGGACAAATATTATGAGTATCCTTATTTGACTCAATGTGGTTACTAAAGACATCAGGGGGTACTGAAGTTCAACAGTGGTGGTCACATTTGCTCATGGATTTTGGGACCAACTGCTTAGGTTTTAAGAGGAGGCTCCTAATATGGTAAAATCAATGAACATGTCTTTTTTTTTTTTTTAAGTGAGACATTCAGATGGAAACATCACACCATTATCTAAGTTATTTAATAATTTCCTTAGATCTGCTTTCTCCCTTCAAAGCTAAATATCCTAGACTCCACAGAGCTGTTTCACTAGATCAGTAAGTAAGATCTTTTCTAGACAAGTGAGGTTCAGAGAAGTTAAATAACCGGTCCCTAGCCATACATCTAGATGCAAACCCAGGTCCTTCCTAGAATGGTATTCTTTCCTTCGCACCACACTGCTAAAACCAAGAGATGGAGCACTTAAAGGCATATCCAAGGAAAGTTTAGGTGCCACATATATGTGCAGAAAGCACAAATCATTAGTCATCCTCACTAGTTCAACAATTAGAAATCTGGCTAATATTAAATTTGACCTGACAGGCCGGTGCCGTGGCTCACTAGGCTAATCCTCCGCCTTGCGGCGCCGGCACATCGGGTTCTAGTTCCGGTCGGGGCGCCAGATTCTGTCCCAATTGCCCCTCTTCCAGGCCAGCTCTCTGCTGTGGCCCGGGAGTGCAGTGGAGGATGGCCCAAGTCCTTGGGCCCTGCATCCCATGGGAGACCAGGATAAATATCTGGCTCCTGCCATCGGATCAGCGCGGTGCGCCAGACGCAGTGTGCTGGCCGCGGCAGCCATTGGAGGTTGAACCAACGTCAAAGGAAGACCTTTCTCTCTGTCTCTCTCTCTCACTGTCCACTCTGCCTGTAAAAAAAAAAAAAAAATTGACCTGACGGCTACAGACCTAGCCAAATATCTGACAAAACAGTGCCCTGTAAGTCAAAAGAAATTTTATTACTAAGACTTGAAACAACTAACAACTAAACCATTAACATTAAACATTAAAATACTAAGGGACTGGGGCCAGTTCTGTGGCATAGCGGGTAAGGCCGCCCCCTGCAGTGGCCGGCATCCCATATGGGCACTGGTTTGAGTCCCGGCTTCTGATCCAGCTCTTTGCTCTGGCCTGGGGAAGTAGTACAAGATGGCCCAAGTCCTTGGGTCCCTGCACCCTCTTGGGAGACCTGGAGGAAGCTCCCAGCTCCTGGCTTCAGATGGTCTCAGCTCTGGCTGTTGTGGCCAATTGGAGAGTGAACCAGTGGATGGAGGACCTCTCTCCCTCTCTTTGCCTCTCCTTCTCTCTCTGTGTAACTCTGACTTTCAAATAAATAAATAAATATTTAAAAAAAATACTAAGGGACTGTGAGTTGACCTGGCAACTAAACAAGCATCTGGTTTTGCTAAGAGGATGCATTACAGGGCAGTTCCTGAAGCAACCCAGAGTTAACAGCTACCGTACATTTTTTCTCAAATGTTTGCATCACAGATTTGGAATAGCTGTTCTCCACCTGGCAGGAGAAAGCAGAAGGCCGACAGTGTGCCTGAACCATCCCAGGGATTCTCTTTACCCCACAACAAGGAGCGCCAAATCAGCTGCAAGGAAGCAAGCAGCTCAGCTTAGGGTGGCAGCAGTTGGGCAGAACACGTTCCCTGCTCCACTGACTTAAGTTAGTATGGCAAGACAACCCGGAGGCAGGCAGAGCTGGTTTCAAGTTCTGACTCCTCCACTTATTAATAAGGTGATACTGGACTAAGTGAGCTACTAAATGTAAAGTATATTGTCCTGTGCCTAAATAAGCTTTGAAACAATGGAAAGTGCTAAATGTCATCCAATCCAACTTCCCTACAATACAGAGTGGCTAAGTCTCCAAGAGGAACAGATCTAACCGGATTTTTTTTTTTTTTTTTTTTGACAGGCAGAGTTAGACAGTGAGAGAGAGAGAGAGAGACAGAGAGAAAGGTCTTCCTTCTGTTGGTTCACCCCCAATCCAAAGCCAGGAGCCAGGTGCTTCTCCTGGTCTCCCAGGCGGGTGCAGGGCCCAAGCACTTGGGCCATCCTCCACTGCTTTCTCAGGCCACAGCAGAGAGCTGGACTGGAAGAGGAGCAACTGGGACAGAATCCGGCGCCCTGACTGGGACTAGAACCCAATGTGCCAGCACCACATGCAGAGGATTAGCCTAGTGAGCCATGGCACTGGCCTAACTGGATCTTAACTCCCTTACTCCCTACTTTGAAGGAATCTCTCTTCTATCTCCAAAATACCTTTCAGCCTTGCAGCAACCAGCTCCTTAGCCATAAAGGGCTGTGTGGGAAGATTACCAGTTGCTACTAAAAATCTTCTCCAGTTTTTATGTCTTTCACCACCAACCCTGGCTGAGGTCTGGCTGTTATTCCAAAGTCTGCCCCTCAACTCTGCTTTTTATGTACCAGATTAAACCAATGATATTCTCTGGCACCAATTTTATTAGTTCTTGGTAGTTTACAAGAAAAACAATTCCAATTTCTCATCAACCGTCACCTTGATAGAATTCAAGCCACAGAGGGAAGAGAACTCAAATTATCCCTGAATTTCCATTTGGCGCCGGTTCCATTCACTTACTGCAGAGCTTTCTCTCCTCAAGCCTGTCGTTATTGCAGGCTAACAGCCTCATGGGATCTCTGGAATTCCAATGCACATTCTTCCCTGGCCTGGGATCTCAGCAGCCTCTGCATCAGACAACTGCATCTTCTCACGCTATAAAGCACTGAGATCACACTGTGAGACAAACACGGTGACTGGTGACTGATAACACAGTTCGAGCTTCAAAGCTCACAGAGGCGGTGGGGGAGAAATGACGCTCTTAGAAGAACGACCTTTGAATCACAGCTACCTATCTACTTACTATAGATGCCTCATCTTGACCAAGTTACTTAAGGGTTTCTGGCCTCATTTCTTCACTGGTAAAATGAAAAAACAACATTAACCCAAAGGAGCACTGGGGCTTCAGAGAAATAATTGAAAACATTCAATGGGATACCTGGAATATGGGAGGTGCTCCACTGGTATCTAACTACACACTTAACGATAGCGTTGACACATTATAATTATTTTTTTAACATATCTCTATTAGCAGAAAACAGTTTTTGAAGAGAGCAATTGCATAAATAAGAGCCACATTTATCCCCAGTGCTCAGCAGAAAGATATAAAATTTTTAAAGATTATTTATTTATTTGAAGGCAGAATTACAGAGGTAGAGGCGGAGAGAGGTCTTCCATCCATCCACTGGTTCACTCCCCACATGGCTGCAACAGCTGGAGCTGCATTGATCTGAAGCCAGGAGCTTCTTCTGGGTCTCCCACATGGCTGCAGGGGCCCAAGGACTTGGGCCATCTTCCACTGCTTTCCCAGGCCATGGCAGAGAGTGGAATTGGAAGTGGAACAGCTGGGATTCAAACTGGCGCCCTGCTTTGCCACAGCGCCAGCCCCCACAAAGATATAAATTAAACCTGGCTTTAGCCACAATGTCAATGAAAAAAATAGGGTACAGTGGGGATTGAGGAAAACGAGAGTGTATGTCCTATACAGGGGCAAACAGCACTCAGCTCCAACTGATAATGGCCAAGGAACACTGGTCCACTGAAGTAAGAGCTTCAGAGCCTTTAGAAGAAGCTAAAGTCAGATTGTTCTAATGACAAATCCTTCCATTTTAAATTCTGGTTCAAACTTTGTTAAACCATTACAAGCAAATCAAAGAAAATCAAGAGCTGCCGAAAGGTAACTTTTAACCTCTGTACTGCACCTAACTTGGTCCTAACCAACCATTAGCTATTTCCAAAATTAAGTCATCTTCTAGGTTAAAAACAAAATAAATTCTCTTGACATATTTTTAAGAGAATCTGAAAGAAGTTCTGAAGATAATCCTCAAAGAAAGCCCAGAAACATTCTGAGCAGTAACATTATTCAAATAAAGGAACACAGCACTGGCACAAGGTAAATGTTATCCAAAAAAAGAAAGAATCAAATAAAAATATAAATGGGAATTTAAATAGCATATAAATTCTGAATTTGAAAAAAATAATAAATAATAATAAAATTAAGACCAACAGGTAGGGGTCGGCGCTGTGGCGTAGCAGGTAAAGCTGCCGCCTGCAGTGCCAGCATCCCAGGTGGGTACCAGTTTGAGTCCCAGCTGCTCCACTTCCAATCCAGCTCTCTGCTATGGCCCGGGAAAGCAGTAGAAGATGGGCCAAGTCCTTGTGCTCCTGCACCCACGTGGAAGACCCAGAAGAAGCTCCTGGCTCCTGCCTTCAAATCAGCCCAGCTCTGCCCACTGCGACCACTTGGGGAGTAGACCAACAAATGGAAGATCTCTCTCTCTCTCCCCCTGCCTCTGCCTCTCTTTAACTCCACCTTTCAAATAAATAGTCTTTCAAAAAAAAAAAAAAAAAAAAGACCAATAGATGGAAAACTATTCTAGAGAGACCTTATTTCAGTTCTTAGAGCTGTCTAAAGATGACACCAGCTGCCTCAAAAAACATCGATGCAGGGGCCGGCGCCATGGCGCACTAGATTAATCCTCCGCCTGCGGCGCCAGCATCCCATATAGGTGCCGGTTCTAGTCCCGGTTGCTCCTCTTCCAGTCCAGCTCTCTGCTGTGGCCTGGGAGGGCAGTGGAGGATGGCCCAAGTGCTTGGGCCCCTGCACCCGCAGAGGAGACCAGGAGGAAGTACCTGGATCCTGGCTTCGGATCGGCGCAGCTTCAGCCTTTGTGGCCATTTGGAGAGTGAACCAACGGAAGGAAGACTTTTCTCTCTGTCTCTCTTTCACTGTCTGTAACTCTACCTATCAAATAAAATTTTTAAAAATTTTTTTTAAATTATAAAAAAAACGGGTGGAGTGATTAGGCACAGGCTGTTTGAATGCTTGACAGGATACGTAAAAGCAAGATGAGAAAGAGCAGCCACATGGAACAGCAGAGTAAAAAGCCCAGTCGTTGGGGCTGATGTCGTGGTGTAGTGGGTTAGGATGCTGCCTGTGGCACCAGCATTCCATATGTGTGCCAGTTCAATTTCCAGCTGCTCCGCTTCCTATCCAGCTCCCTGGGTGTGGGAAAGCAGCAGAAGATGGCCCAAGTGCCTGCCTGGTCCACTGCACCCACATAGGAGACCCAGAAGCTCCTGGCTTCAGCGTGGCCCAACCCTGGCAGGTACAGCCATTTGGGGAGTGAACCAGCAGATACAAGATCTCTTCACCTCTCTCTCTAATTCTGCCTTTCAAATAAATAATAAATAAATCTTCAAAACAAAACAAAGCCCAGTCGTTACAACTAGATAGATTTAAGGCTCTAATCCCTTCTCACCACTTTTCAGCTGAGCAACCTTGTGCTAGTTACTTAACTACACTGAGACAAGTGTGCCAAACTAGAAAACATCTTGTAAGGTTGTAAGGATTAGGATAATTTTATTTTTCCAATACTAACAAGCATAGACACTGTACTAATTAAGCCCTGGATCCTAAACAAAACAATCCCTGTTCTCAAGAAAATTAAAATATTTTCTAAGGAAAAAGAAGTTAAAATAGCAAATCATAATGCTTGGTGTTAAAGAGTTAAAACAGGGACAAACTCATTAATATGATAGAAGAACTAAGTACAGCACCTAACCCAGAACCTAAGTTTCAGACTGTCAGAAAAGGCTTCTGGGGAAATTCAAATTCTAATGGGAGCCTACTATGACAGACAAAGCAAACTGCCATGCTCAAAGGCTAGAGCTCACAGGAAGCATACCATAGTCTGGTATGGCAGCAACCCAGAGAAAAAGGGTTAGAAGTCAGAAAGGTAAACAGAGTTGGACACTGAGGCCAGTGGTAATGCACAGTCTTTTTTTTTTTTTTTTTTTTTTTGGACAGGCAGAGTTAGACAGAGAGAGAGAGAGAGAAAGGTCTTCCTTCTGTTGGTTCACCCACCAAATGGCCGCTACGGCTGGTGCACTGCACTGATCCGAAGCCAGGAGCCAGGTACTTCCTCCCGGTCTCCCATGCGGGTGCAGGGCCCAAGCACTTGGGCCATCCTCAACTGCCCTCCTGGGGCCACAGCAGAGAGCTGGACTGAAAGAGGAGCAACAGGGACAGAACCCGGCGCCCCGACCAGGACTAGAACCCGGAATGCTGGCGCCACAGGTGGAGGATTAGCCTAGTGAGCTGAGGCGCCGGCCAATGCAGTTTTAAGCATGCAATTGGAAGTATCCTTTCAGAAGCTCAGTTTGGGCTGAGTGTGGAGAGTAAGCTGGAGAAGGGCACAGGGCAGGAGGATGGCTGCATTCTAGACCAGTAACAGGGAAAAGAGGACACCGCAGTTGTCCAAATACTGGAAAATGTAGAAGCAATGTTGAACAGCAGATGAATAGGAAATAGTACGAAGATAAAAGCTCAGTAAGACCCAGTGGTTAATAACACTTGTAGATTAATGAATACTGGACCTGATACATGACAAGTGCTCAAACGATGACAGCTGCCATTATTATTGCTGTTAATGTAACTGGATTAGATGACCTTTGAAAGCACATTCATCCCTAAGAGTCTATGTTACTTTCAAGATGTACTTTTTGCAGATGACGCTATGGCATGGTTAAGCCACCACCCATTCCATAGTACAGCACCAGTTCAAGTCCTGGATACTCTCTGCTTCTGATCCAGCTTCCTATTAATAATACTTGGAAAGACAACGAAGATGGCCCAAATACTTGGTTCCTTATCATCTGTGTGGTAGACCACGATGGAGTTCCTGGCTCCTGGCTTCAGCCTGGCCCAGACCTGGCTGTTCACCCAACTGGGAACTGAATCAGTAGATGGAAGATATCTAGGTGACTGTCTCTCACTCTTTCAAATAAATAAATAAACAAAACTTAAAAAAAGAAAAACATGGAGGGGCGGAGGGGACACGACATATCTTTCCCCCAGCAAAGTCCTTTCCCACTCCTGGCCAAGCAATCGCTTCATTTTTAACTCATGTACCATACTAGAACTGCTCAACTGGGCTAAACTACACACCAGCCATGATATGAAATGTTTACCAGATGTTCTCACAAATGGAGTTCCATGACCAAGTCATTTCAAGTAACACTGCATAATACACCCTCCACCTTCATGGGGCATAGGCCCATGAGCACAAAGGCTGTGAATGAAAATTCTGTGATAAAGAAATGCATCTCAATTTCGCCATTACTTTGTCAAGGATCCAGTTCTCAACCCCAAAGGATAGTCTAGTAATTCAAAGAACTAATGTTCAATGGAATAGCTTAGGAAATCCTGCTCTAAGCTAACTTAGAAATTTTAGTGGGATGAAAAGATGACTATAGAGAACTCTGTTCTGGAAAACATTCCCAAATAGTTAGTTTTACCCACTTTACAGTGTCTTCCTTTTTAATTTAGTATTAATGAAAATGACATTAGGGGCCGGTGCTCTGGCACAGTGGGTTAATGCCCTGGCCTGAAGCACCAGCATCCGATATGGGGTATTTTCAAGACCTGGCTGCTCCACTTCAGATCCAGCTCTCTGCTGTGGCCTGGGAAAGCAGAAGATGGCCCAAGTGCTTGGGCCCCTGCACCCACGTGGGAGACCCAGAAGAAGCTCCTGGCTCCTGGTTTCAGATTGGCACAGCTCCAGCCACTGCAGCCAACTAGGGAGTGAACCATCAACGGAAGACCTCTCTCTCTCTCTGCCTCTCCTCTCTCTGTGTAACTCTGACTTTCAAATAAGCAAACAAATCTTTAAAAAAAATGACATTAAATATCACCATAATTGGCAATCCTCTGCCTCCAAAACTACTACCAACCAAGCATGCTCTGCCCCTTAAAAAGGCCCCAACTTTACCCTTTTAAGCAAATTCTATGTTACTTACCTTTGAGATATAATAATTTTTAAGACAGTTAAAAATGACAATGATGTTCAACTGTGCAGCTAGTAGGCTACTTTATTAGCCCTTTCTCTTTTCTATTTTAAAATGGAAAGATCATCCCAGTATGGAGGGGATATGAGTATATTTCTTAACACTAGGCAAAGAATCTCACTTCTTATAGGTTGCTGGATGATACACAGCTTTTGAGAATAGGACTAACAGTAATTAGGAACTGTTAAAACCTTTAGTAGCTCACAGACTTAAACCAATGACATACAAAATATTCTATATACTAATGTCATTTCCTATGAGTCATTCTATTCTCCTTATTGAAGCACTGTTCAACATCTCTATGGTTCACACCCATTCATGTATTTAAGGATGGAATAATTCTTGAATCTAATTTTATTTATTTATTTATTTGAGAGGTAGAGTTAGACAGAGAAAGGGAGAGACAGATAAAAAGGTCCTCCATCTGGTGGTTCACTTCTCAAATGGCCATAATGGCTACAGCTGGGCTCATCTGAAGCCAGGAGCCAGGAGCTTCTTCTGGGTCTCCCAGAAGTGCCAGGGCCGGCTCTTGGGCCATCTTCTACTGCTTTCCTAGGCCATAACAGAGAGCTGGATCAGAAGAGGAGTAGCCAGGACCCAAACCAGTGCCCATATGGGATGCTGGTGCTACAGGCAGAGGCCCAGTCCACTACACCCAGCGCTGGCCCCTTGAATCTAATTTTTAAGGATATACAAATGTAAGTACTGCTGACTTTAAATGCAACATACTAATTTAAATAGGACACTTGGGATGGGCGTTTGGCCTAGTGGCTAAGATGTCAGCTGGGTCATCCAAATAAATGTAAAATAAATAGGATACTTTATATATCTTGGACATGGAGATTTGAACTTTAAATTTAAACTGATTTTACTGGAGCTAGCATTATGGTCAGTGGGTTAAGCTGCCACCTGTGACATCAGCATCCCATATGAACACTGTTCAACTTCTGGCTGCTCCGCTTCCAATCCAGCTCTCTGCTAATGTGCCTGGGGAGGCAGTGGATATTGGCCAACTGCTAGGGCTCCTGCCACCCACATGGGACACCTAAATGAAGCTCCAGGTTGCTGGCTTTGGCCTGACTCAGCCCCAGCTGCTGTGGCTGTTTGGAGAGCAAACCAGTGAGTGGAAGATCTGTTTCTCCCACTCCGTAACGCTGCCTTTCAAATAAATAAATCTTTTAAAAATATTAAAAATTACAATAAAAAACACTGAAAATGTTTTTAGAATTAAAAAAAAAAACCTATTCTGATACAGGCATTCAAATGCAAAAATGAGACTAAGGTCCATCTCTCTAAACCTCATCCGATTACCCACTAGAAAGCTCTCACCATATAAAAGAAAATACACTGGATTATAATCTGTCTGCAGATTGGAAAAATACCAAAATGGGAAATACAACTCCCATACTGAAAAGTCAGTTGCTGCCTCTTCGCTATCAGGTACATCACTGCTAAAACATGGAGAAGTGTGGGAAGAATGCAGCAAATCTTGCAACCTGGCAAAAAATTCTGCACGCAGAGAGATTTTTTTCTGAATCATTCCACAATGTTATCTTCCTGCTTGCTTCGAAGAAAATGTCACCCAGGTAACTACAAATCACATAAACCAAACCAACCGTCCTACTTCAACTGGCAATTTTTATAGTTAGAAAAACTTAAAAATTGCTACAATGCAATTCTGTCCTTTTGGATAGAAGGTAATACTGACTGTTCTGACTTTAATAATCACTGCTATTTGACAAATACAAAAAGTCTCCATCTCATCAGAATCATTACCACTCAGCACCTGGGGATTAACAGCGACCAGGAGACAATTTTTCACTGAAACGAAAGTTTAGGACTGGTCTCATAGTGGACCACTGAAAATCAGCTCCCAAACCACACGGCACAATTAAATTAGGTTCTTCCTTTTCCATCACATGGTTGTTCATATGGAACTCCTACTGCACATAACAGAGCAGATAATTACAAAAGACTTCTTATTCAGGGAAGCTCTGACTGGCTGCCAGGACAGATCTTATATTGTTTCAAAAAGAAAATGGGTCTCTCATTTAGTAAGGTCCACTCTGTGACGGCATCCACCAAATGCTTTGGACTCCCTGTAAGATAGGTATCATTACTGATACTTTCCAGAAGAAGAAAATAAGGCTCAGACAAGTTAAAAACCCACTCCAAGGGGCCAGCGTTGTGGCACAACAGGTTTAGACTCCACCTACATCGCCGGCATCCCACACGGGTGCTGTTTCAAGGCCCAGCTCTCCCACTGCGACTCCAGCTCCCTACTAATGGCCTGGCAAAATCAGTGGAAGATGGCTCAAGTGCTTGGGCCCCTTCTACCCACATGGGAGACTTAGAAGCAGCTCCGGGCTCCTGGCTTTGGCCTGGCCCTAGCTGTTGGCAGCCATTTGGGGAGTGAACCAGGGGATGGAAAATCTCTCCTCCTCTCTAACTCTGCCTTTCAAATAAAAAAAAAAAAAAAATATTAAAAAAAATGACCCCACTCCAACATACACAGAGTAAATGTGTTGCTCACTTTCCTCAGAGACAGAATTCTTTTATTGGTCTCAGTCCAAAATCAGCTACTATACTGTCTCTTCCCCAAGGCACTTTCTGGTCAAAGTTTTTAAAATCCATTTCCTCCTGCAATTAATCTGCTTAAATTATGTGGGGTGCTCTGAGTCTCTGTGGGAAAAATACTAAAATGACCTATAACCTTCCTAACTTGTCACAGTACATGCATGAAAAACTGAATAAACAAAATGGGAAAAAAAAGAGACTGTAAGACATCAGATAACTCACAACCAGTTTCCTCCAAGAACAAGAAACAGAGTGGAAAAGAACAACTTGCTGGCTAAGGAATGTTCCTCCTAGGCTGCCTGAGGCTGGAATAAACCTCAAGAAGTCATCTGTGACCCTCATAATGTCCTCTGTCATTCTCCCTTCTATGAATGAGGCAAACTTGTCAAAGTACCATCAACCCATGCTTCCACAGGAAAGGCAATGCTGGCCAGTGAATGAGCATCTGCTGTCATCAAGGGGTCAGGGCTAGACCTGGCTCTGTATCTGCAAAACTAAAGGACACTCTCAAGGTCATCTCACTCTTTAGGGCCTCAAAACAAAGGACATTCCTGAAAGAACTGAAGGTCACTTCCTAAGCAAAGATGCAAGGATTTTTATTTTTCTTTTTGTCCAGATAACAGTGTTTGTAAGTTTAGAGCGCCAGCTTGCACTGTGGCACAGTGGGTAAAGCCACCTCCTACAGTGCTGCCATCCCCGATGACTGCTCCACTTCAATCCTGCTACCCGCTAATGTGCCTGGGAAAGCAGAGGAGGATGGTCCAAGTCCTCGGGCACCTGCACCCACATGGGAGACCTGGAAGCAGCTCCTGGCTCCTGGCTTCGGCCTGGCCCAGCCCCTGCTGTTGCAGCTACTTGGGGCGTGAACCAGAGGATGGAAGATCTTGCCCTGTTTCTCTTTTTCAAAAAATAAATCTTAAAAAAAAAAAAAAAAAAAAAAAAGTAAGAGCTGTACAAACTGTGTAGGAACTAAAGAGTTACACAACTGTGTGTGCATCTAGGTCCTGCCACTTTCTGGCTATGAGATCCTCAGAAAATTAGTTAACTGCTTGGTTTCCTCACACTGACAGTGTTAATAGTACCTACCTCATGTCATGTGAGGATGATATATAAAACACATTTATATCCTAGCTGGTACAGACAATAAAAGGCAGTAACTGTGATATTATTTCTAAGTTTGATTAATAGAGCCTTAGTGGCTTAGTATCTCCGAACTAAAACAGATTGAGAATTTCAAATTGTCTCAAAAAGACATCTAACATGGCCCTTCTTTTCATTTTGCTTCTATTTATCTGTAAATAAAACGATGATAAAAATACTCCAGGGGCCAGCACTGTGGCGTAGCAGGTAAAGCTGCCACCTGCAGTGACAGCATCCCATATAGGTACCGGTTCAAGTCCCGGCTGCTCCACTTCCAATCCAGCTCTCTGCTATGGCCTGGGAAAGCAGCGGAAGATCGTCCAAGTCCTTGGGCCCCTGCACCTGCATGGCAGACCCAGAAGAAGCTGCTGGCTCCTGGTTTTGGACTGGCTCAGCTCAGGCTATTGCAGCCATTTAGGATGTGAACCAGCGGATGGAAGACCTCTCTCTCTCTCTGCCTCTGCCTCTCTGTAACTTTGCCTTTCAAATAAATAAATAAATCTTTAAATTTTTATTTAAATAAATAAAAAAGTACTTCCTATCTTCTATGAATCAGTTTTGACAAAATGAAAAATATGTAAGCTTAAATGAGATAATTACTTGATACAAACATCTAAAGATGGTATGGACACAATGTATAAAGAATTAGTGTGACTTCTGCTTAGAAGACAAAGTTGAAGTTCACAAGTTGTGTTTTTGTTTTGTTTTGTTTTTGTTTTTGTTTTTGACAGGCAGAGTGGACAGTGAGAGAGAGATAGAGAGAGAAAGGTCTTCCTTTTGCCGTTGGTTCAACCTCCAATGGCCACCGCAGCCGGCGCGCTGCAGCCAGCGCACCGCACTGATCCGATGGCAGGAGCCAGGTATTTATCCTGGTCTCCCATGGGGTGCAGGGCCCAAGCACCTGGGCCATCCTCCACTGCACTCCCGGGCCACAGCAGAGAGCTGGCCTGGAAGAGGGGCAACCGGGACAGAATCCGGCGCTCTGACCGGGACTAGAACCCGGTGTGCCGGCGCCGCAAGGCGGAGGATTAGCCTAGTGAGCCACGGTGCCGGCCCCACAAGTTGTTAACATAAACTCAAACTCAGGTTCTGAGGAGTTCAAGACTGCTAGGGTGGTCAACTTCAGGCAACAACAAGGTCCAGCAATGAGCCATACGTGTTGAAGAGCAAGTTGCTCACCAAAATCTTGCTGAACACGAAACTTGTACATAGTCCTATGTGCCTGTTTTTATAACTCAGTTTCTTTTTCAGTACGTCTAGACAAACAGGCAGGAACTTGGTTAAGATGCCTGAATTCCATACAGCAGTGCCTGAGTTCAAGTCCTGCCTCTAATTCCCAATTCCAGCTCCTTGCCAATGCAGACCCTAAGACGCAGCAGGTGATGGCTCAAGTGGCTGAGTCCTGTGACCCAGGTTGGGAGAAGGATCTAGTTCCTGTTGGTTCTTGGCTCCAGCCCTGGCCATTATAGGCTTTTTGAGTTCCCCTTAAACAATTTTTAAAAAGAAAGTAACAGGTGCTATAACATTCTTTATATTTGGTTAACCTAACTGAACCAAATGAGTCTGGTATGATCAATGTATAAAACACTCAGTAGTTCCTCACTGTCTGGCCTAAATTACACACTTAAAGACTACATCAGCAACACGATGAAGCCTAGTTTTAAAGACTATGCACTTTCCACGTTTCTGTACATATTTTTCCCCATCACCTACATGGGTTCAGAAAAATTTCAGCAATCTATTTTGTAAATCTTCCCTTTCACAACAGAAACCAAGAGGGTATGGTTTAACCACCCACTTGAAGAACCTATATTCTATATAATTAGATTCTGGGATCTAAAACCTTCAAACAGTACAACAAATTCTTAATTATATTCACTAATACATTTTATTTAGAAAAAAATTATTTATTTGAAAGGCAGAGTGACAGAGATAGACGGAATGAAAAAGAAATTTTCCATCGACTGGTTTATTCTCCCAATGGCTACAACAGCCAGGGCTCAGCAAGGCCAAAGCCAGGAGCTTCCTCTAGGTCTTCCACAAGATGACAGGGGCCCAAGTCCTTGAACCTTCTTGGGCCTTCTTGCATGGACTTCCCACATCCCTCAGAAGGAAGCTGGATAGGAAGCAGAGCGGCTGGTACTCGAACCAGCACTCTGATATGAGATGTAGCGTCACAGCCAGTGGCTTAACCTGCTGTACCACAATGGCGGCGGCCTGACAATATACTTTCTTTTTTTCTTTTTTTTTTAATTTTTATTATTTGAAAGAGTTAGAGAGAGAGAGAGAGAGAGAGAGAGAGAGAGAGAGATCTTCCAATAGCTGTTTCACTCCCTAAATGGTCCCAATAAGTGGGGCTGGCTCAGGCCAAAGCCAGGAGCCTCTTCTGGGTCTCCCACGTGGGTGCAGGGGCCCAAGCACTTGGGTCATCCTCCACTGCTTTCCCAGGCCATTAGCAGGGAGCTGAATGGGAAGTGGAGCCCATATGGGATACTGGCATCACAGGCAGAGGCTTAATCCACTACACCACAATGCCGGCCCTCATAACACATTCTTCTAGACAGCAAAGTAAGATGATCTGTTTGAAAATATAAAACTACCCAAGAATTTTACTAGTCAGGTTTCACTGTATGATACACCAGACGAAACTCTAGGCTTTGACATCAGGCACTTTAGGTCTGAATTCCAGCTTAAGCACTTACAGAGTAACACTGGACAAACTAAGTCCTTAGCCTCTCTGACTCTCAATGCCTTCATCTGAAATATGGGAGTGATAATGCCTGTTTAATAAGGAAGAGATAGTAAATGTGTCCACAAAGCATCAATTCTCATCATCTACCACTTTCCCCTCGTCTCTTGAAAATTTAGTTCCATTCACATAAAATGGACCAAATTTGAAAACCACACCAGTTTCTTGAAGTTGGTATAAAAACAGAAGTGCAAACATACATCTAAAGGTAAAACAGCTGCCTAGCAAAGCCAAGTAAAAACAAATTAGGTAAACATGGAGGCTCCCAGAGTTCCCAAACTTTGGGAGGAGCGAAATGTGAAGCGATACGAGTCACCACATTTGGCAGAACTGGAACGTACCCTCCACAACTGCTGCTAAGACCAGAAGTCTTTTGAAATATGAACCAGAAAGTGCTGGCAAATCCCATTACTTAAGAGAAGACGCAAGAAGCTACACGCTTATTTATTTCATTTGGAGCTGCTACCGAAAAAAAGAAAAAGCTCATATTGATATCAGTGTATTTTTAAGCATATAAAAAAGGAAATAAATGAGTGAAAATCCAGAATCTCTAGTTAGCTCCTTCCCTCTTAAAAAGCAACCCAGCAATATACATATTACTGCCAAGTACTGAATGTCTGCTAGAAATGTAACTTTGGAAACTCGGTCCTGAGGTGTACGGATCTAGAGCAGAACATTTCACACACATCAACACAGCTGCAAGGTTCTGGGACCCAATAATCTATTACTGCTCTCTAATATACTTCCCAAGTCTGAAAGTGTCCCCAAAAATGCTTCCTGTACCTTTGTCAATTTTAAATCCACCCCTACTTAAGACCTAGACCCTCCTAGACCCGGCATCTAATTATTAGGACCGGGCGGGCACACCTATCCAGTAGGACCCACCTCTGCCTGCTCCTCCTAGCACGTCCCAGGACCAACAACTCTGGATTCTAGGGCTTATTCAAAAAGCTCCCTCTCCCCAGCAAAATCCCTAACCGGATTCCATTGTCTGGACATGTGCCTACAGGCCGGATACCCTTTAAATGCCCTGCACTCAGACCAGGGACCGCAGGGTCACTCTCAAACTGTGTTACATTCCCAGTCTACACCCCTGGATCTTGAAGAGGCTCTCAGCCAGTAACCGCGGTTTCGGTGTTTTCCACGGCTGAGTCCCTAGGGGCTTACCCACTCGCCCATCCCGGGCACTCATACAGCAGAAGGGGCCTCTCTGGAATTAGGAGCCCCCCCCCCACAATTCCAACCCAGACCCCAGGCTCCATCCAAAGTACTCGCCAGGCCATCACCCTCTCTCACCCCCCACTAAGGGTTCTCGCCCGCAGCCTCCACCCCAGGCCTGAGCAACAGGGGACCATCGCCCCCGCCGCCCAAACCCCAGACGCTCGCATCCCGGCAGCCTCCGATCCCTTCATCACCCCCCAGGCCGGAGTCGGCGCGACCAATAAGGCGCCAGGTCCGCGGCCTCCCCGCCACCGACCAATCACGAGCGAGCCCCCCCGCCGTCGCCTTCCGCCAATGGGAGAAAGCCCGCGGGCCGGGCCGACGAGGCGCACGGACCCCACGAGCGCGGCGGCGACAGCGGCGAGCCCGGCGAGCACACAACATGGCGGCGGGCAGGCCGGACCGAACTACAGCAGCGGCCGTGCGAGGGAAGTGAGGCCTCCGCCAAAGGCGGGAAGCGCTGCCCCTCCCCCCGCCGCCGCCGCTACCCTCGCACGCTCCCTCCCGCAGAAGCCCCCGCACACTCACACGCTTCTGTTCGGAAGTCCAGGGAAGAGCAGGAGCCGCCCCCGCGCTCCTGCGGCGTCGGGCAGTGCAGAGGCCCGGGCACAGCGGAGGGGAGGGGGAAGCGTGCGTCACCGAGAACGGAGCGCGCACGAAGCGGGGGCACAAACAAGATGGCGGCCGCGCCGTTTGCCCCGTCTCCCCTTCCCCTCCCCCTCCCCTGGCGCCTGGGCTCCCCGTAGCTTGCAGTGCGCAGAAGCTGAGTTTTCTGAAGTCTCGCGAGACTTCTGAAGGGGCGCCCACGAGGTAGAAGCGGAAAGATTTTACGGATCCAGCCTCGTTCCGGGGTGTCCGGAGGCGTTAGCCTCCAGGGCATTCTTTCCTTGTGGGTCCTCTCCGCGGTATGCATGTCCTTTACATTTTAGGGAATATGTAGGTTTGTGTTGTTATTTTTAATTTGGGGAGGAAGAAAGCTGGTGGACCAAGGACTACGTGGGGAACCCAGATTAAGCACGCCATTAGAGAGAGCCAACACCGTGAATTCATAAAAGAGGGCCTTTAACACCAAGCTGGGGAGTGAGGTACTCCAGAACAAAGGGCAGTACTGACCAAGGGTTGTTTTTCTCGTTTGAACGAAGGATTAAAAAAACGATTGGAAACCACAGTATACAAGTACAGTGAGCATCCTTTATCTCTCATCTCCACAACCACCTAGCCCAAAGGCATACGTATTTTTTAAAATTGATTTATTGGCCGGCGCCGCGGCTCAATAGGCTAATCCTCCGCCTTGTGGCGCCGGCACACCGGGTTCTAGTCCCGGTCGGGGCGCCGGATTCTGTCCCGGTTGCCCCTCTTCCAGGCCAGCCCTCTGCTGTGGCCAGGGAGTGCAGTGGAGGATGGCCCAGGTGCTTGGGCCCTGCACCCCATGGGAGACCAGGAAAAGCACCTGGCTCCTGGCTCCTGCCATCGGATCAGCACGGTGCACCGACCGCAGCGCGCCGGCCGCGGCGGCCATTGGAGGGTGAACCAACGGCAAAGGAAGACCTTTCTCTCTCTGTCTCTCTCACTGTCCACTCTGCCTGTCAAAAAAAAATAAATAAATAAAATTGATTTATTTATTTGAAAGTTAAGGAGAGAGAAAGAGGTCTTACATCTCCACATATCCCCAAGTTCCCAGCTGGGCCAGGAGCTGCTTCTGGGTCTCCCATGCGGGTGCAGGGGCCCAGGAACTTGGGCCATCTTCTGCTTTCCCAGGCCATAGCAGGGAGGGGGATCAGAAGGGAAGCAGCCGGGACTGGAACTGGCACCCAGGCGGGATGCTCTGCCACAGCCATGGTCCCAGGCATACATACTGTTTCCATCGTGATAAAACCGAAGCTTAGATGGATCCGGTCACTTTATCAAAGCCCCACAGCTAATGAGCGACAAAACCCAATCTGAATAACTTCAGAATCTATAGCTGTGTTTATCAAATAGGTATTGAATGGAATTGTCCACAATAAGTGTGTTAACTAGCCAGTGCAGAGAGGAATAGAACTGCCTCTGCTGATGGTAACCTTGAATTTTACAAATGACCTTGGAAGCTTTTTGAGACTTCTGTTGCTGGGGTTCTCAACTGTGAAAAGGAAGGGGCGGGTGTTGGGGCAGAGCAGGGTAAGCCAGCACTTGAGACGCCAGCATCCCTTGCCAAAGCCCCAGTTCTAGTGCTGGGTGCTCCACTTCACATGCAGCTCCCTGCCAACGTGCCTCAGAAAGCAGGGGAAGGTGGCCCAAGTGCTTGGGCCCCTGACACCCATGCGGGAAGTCCGGATGCAGTTCCTGGCTCCTGGCTTTGGCCTGGCACAGCGTTGGCTGTTGAGGACATTTGGGGAATGAACAAGAGATGGAAGATCTCTCTCTCTCCCTCCGTTTCTGTAACTGCCTTTGAAATAAATAAAATAAAAATAAATAAAAATGTATTGGGGCATTTGGCGCAGTGGTTAGGACACTGGTGGGAACACCGGCATCCCATATCAGAGTGCCGAGGTTGAAGCCCCAGCTCTGCCTCCCCATGCTTCTGGGCTTCTGATGCAGCCGTCTGCCAATGTATGCTCGGTGGCAGCAGATGGCTCAAGTTCTTGGGTCCCTGCCACTCACGTGGGAGACCTGGGCTGCGTTTTTGGCTCCTGGCTTCAGGCTGGCCCAGCCCTGGCTGTTTCAGGTATTTGGGGGAAAAAGCCAGTGGATGGGAAAACTCTTGTCTCTATCAAAAATAAATAAATTTTAAAAAATTTAAAACAACAGTATTTTCTTTCAGTTTATGACCCTGTTGGTAAAGTAATTGAGAATAGTGGAATAAACGCTTGTGTGAATTCAGAATTGTTTCCATATCCAATGTCAATAAATCTCACTTTAGGCACTCAATAAAGATTTGATAAATGAACAAACAAAACCTCACTACCGGGGCCGACGCATTGGCTCACTTGGTTAATCCTCCGCCTGTGGCACTGGCATCCCATATGGGCGCCAGTCCTAGTCCCGGCTGTTCCTCTTCCAGTCCAGCTCTCTGCTGTGGCCCGGGAAGGCAGTGGAGGATGGCCCAAGTGCTTGGGCCCCTGCACCCATGTGAGAGACCCAGAAGAAGCTACTGGATCCTGGCTTCAGATCAGCATAGCTCTAGTCATTGCAGCCAATTGGGGAGTGAACCAACGGAAGGAAGACCTTTCTCTCTGTCTCTCTATTTTACTATCTGCCTATAACTCTACCTGTCAAAAAAAAAAAAAAAAAAAAACTCACTACCTATGAGACACCTGACTTCTCTGGGTTTTAATTTATTCATCTGTAAAGTGATCTAATTCTTACCTTCTGGGAATGTTGGGAAATTGGATGAAATAATGTGAGGTTTGCAAATTGCAAAAGTGTTCTTCAAAAGTTGATAACATTTTCAAACATGAGAAATGGACTTAAAAAATTAAAAACTGAGATCTGAAATGGGAAGTGTGTTGAGATTGTGGAGCGGTAAACTTAGCTAATTGGGAAAAGTAAGTACAAATATTTATTGAGCAACTATGTATATACCGTGTGAAAAATTTTTAAAAAGTACAGGAAGCAACACAAATCAGTGTCATTAGTAATTATTGTTATTTTGTAATTAAGTATCAACAACAGGTAGGGGCTGCTGTCAGTTTCCTCTAGGAGCCTGGAAATCAGAATTAAACTAATACAGATTTACACAGTAGAGGAAATTAGCCAAACCAGATTAGAAGGCCGTGTTGTGTCCTAGAGGCGTCTCTCCATGCTGTTAACCATTCAGTTAACAGTTAATCCCCACTGCCAGCAGAGGGGAGCCACTGGGAGGCTTGGCATAACAGCAGTTTACCAGATGGTACTAAAGCATTTCAGTGTTTCAGTGGTCAATATTATAACAGTCACACGATGCATAAAAACTGAATGCTAGTCTTTGCTCTGGACCATATTATCATCATCAATATTCTTTGCCTCTCCCTTTCTAAAACACTATCTGGCCTATTCCTAGGAAATTATACGCCTCACCCTAATGTCATCAAGTTTGGCCTTGTTTTCATCAACCAAAAGTGAGTAGAAATGGCATGAGCCATCCCAGGATTCTGTCATAATTCTTTTGCTCTGTCACAAGAGCAGCATGTCCCAAATAGAGCTGCTTCTCCAACTTTGGCCCCAGAATGAAGGTGTGCAAGGCCACAAGTGGGTGCACATGCTACGTGACTAAGAGACAAGCCTTTGTTGTAGTAAGCCCCTGGGTAGTTTTGGTTGTTGCTGCAGAATAACCTAGCTAGAGTAAGCTGGCTAAGACTGATTGATTTTAGCTATCTGTGGGAGTGAGCCAAGAGCATGCCTACAAACATGATCGGAACCCAAACCCTCTGATCTCGGTTGACTGGGGAATTTCCAGAAGGCAGATGTGATTGTAATGTAATAAATGGAAGCCAAATCAGTCTTGTCCTCCAGTCAATCTATATCCTGTTTGGAGAGAGACTTTGAACCAAAGGGCTTGATCGGTCATGGCAGTCTGAAACAAGGCAGTCACGGAAGCTAGCACTGGTGTTCTCACTGCAAGCCCTTCTCAGTCCAGCCAACCTGAGTATTAGGATTTCCCTGTAGTGAACGAGAATAGCTTAGATTCCCTCAGCTAAGAAATGCTTTTTTTTAAAAAAAAAAAATTATTTATTTGAAAGCAGCTTAGAGAGAGACAGCCCATCAGGTAGTTCACCCCCCAAATGCCTGCAATGGCCAGGGCTGGGCCAGGCCAAAGCCAGGAGCTTCATCCAGGTCTCCCATGTGAGTGGCAGGGGCCCAATTACTTGGACATCTTCTGCTGCCTTCCTAGGCGCCTTAACAGGAAACTGGATCAGAAGTGGAGCAGCCAGCACTCTAAACAGTGCCTATATGGGATGCCGGTATTGCAGGTGCTGGCTTAACCTGCTGTGCCACAATGCTCACCACAGAGTGCTTAGAATCAACATGCTTTCCTCATGTGATACAATGCTCACCCAGCAGATGTCTTGCTGATAGGGACAAAATTCAGTGATCTGGCACCTAGAAGATTCTAGTTATTTTTTAAGATTTATTTATTTTTTTTGAAAGCCAGAAGCAGAAAGAGAGAGAGAGAGGTCTTCCATCTGCTGGTTCACTCCCCAACTGGCCACAATGACCAGAGCTGTGCCGATCTGAAGCCAGGATCCAGTAGCTTCTTCCGGGTCTCTCACATGGGTGCAGGGGCCCAAGGACTTGGGCCATTTTCTACTGCTTTGCCAGGCCATAGCAGAGAGCTGGATCGGAAGTGGAGCAGCCAGGATTCGAACCGGCACCCATATGGGATGTGCCCATATGGGATGCTGGCACTGCAGGTATGCCACAGTGCCAGCCCTCTAGTTATTTTAATAATTGTATTTTTGTTGTAATTAATCAGTTGAATTCTGGTATTATAAAAATACCTTTCTGAGGGCTGGTGCTGTGGTATAGCAGGTTAAGCTGCCATTTGCAGTACTGGCATTCCATATGGGCACTGGTTTGAGTCCCAGCTGCTCCACTTCCCACCCAGCTCCCTGATATTGTGCCTGGGAAAGCAACAGAGGATGGCACAAGTGCTTGGGTCCCTGCACCCACGTGGGAGACCTGGAAGAAGCTCCTGGCTTCTGGCTTTGGCCTGGCCCAGCCCTGACTATTGCAACCATTGGGGAGTAAACCAGTGGATGGAACACTCTCTCTGTCTTTCCCTCTCTGTGTCTCTGTAACTCAGCCTCTCAAATAAATAAAATAATTTTTAAGAAGTTTCTGTTTTTAATTTTGTTTAAGGTATACGGATTCCATGTATTTCATATACACAGTTTTAGGAACATGGTGATACTCCCATCTACGCTCCCCCCTTCTTCCTCCTTCTCCTAGTCCCACTCTTTTTTTTTTTTTTTTTTTTTTTTTTTGACAGGCAGAGTGGACAGTGAGAGAGAGAGACAGAGAGAAAGGTCTTCCTTTTGCCGTTGGTTCACCCTTCAATGGCCGCCGCGGCTGGCACGCTGCGGCCGGTGCACCGCGCTGATCTGAAGGCAGGAGCCAGGTTCTTCTCCTGGTCTTCCATGGGGTGCTGGGCCCAAGCACTTGGGCCATCCTCCACTGCACTCCTGGGCCATAGCAGAGAGCTGGCCTGGAAGGGGGGCAACCGGGACAGAATCCGGCGCCCCGACCGGGACTAGAACCCGGTGTGCCGGCGCCGCTAGGTGGAGGATTAGCCTAGTGAGCCACGGCGCCGGCCCCTAGTCCCACTCTTAATTTTTACAAAGATCTATTTTCAGTTTACTTTATACTCATAAGATTAACCCTACACTAAGTAAAGAGTTCAACAAATAGTATGAAGAAAAAACACCACTGTTCCCCAACAATAGAGACAATGGCTGTAAAATTACGTTTCTGGGGTGGGCATTTACCTTAGCAGTTAAGATACGCATGTCCCATACTGGAGTACCTGAGTTTGATCCCTAATCAGGCTCATGACTCCAGCTTCCTACTAATGCAGACTGAGGAGCAGCGGTGCTGACACAGGTGACTGAGGTACTGCCACCTATGTGGAGGCCTACATTGTATTCCCAGCCCCAGATGGCATGGGCATCTGAAGAGTAAACCAATGAATGGGAGCTCTGTCTATCACTCAAATAGAATTTTAAAATACATCTCAGTTTCTGTGAGCTAAGTGAATACAAGAGCCCTCTAGGATATGACATCATTCTGTTCACTGTAAAATTGAGTTTGCAAGTTTTGGAATGATGGTAAATTCTGTAAAGTTATAGCATTGTAGAGGGACCTGTCTAAAAGGCCAGTGGGGCTTCTTTAAGCCATACCCATCTCTCTCATTGTGCTCCTTATTTGCTCTAAAAGGAAAGTAGTTAGGGCCAAAGACAGGTACAGTCATGCACTGCTGGAGTTCAAAGTATGAATAACAGGGAGTATTAAGGAAAGACTCACAAGGATGTGACATTTTAACTAGTTCTTAAAAAACAAATGGAAGTGGGCAAGAGCGTGCCATGTGTAGGTGGCCACTAGAACAAATAGAGGAAACAAGCAAGCAGCCGAAGAAATTCAGAGTACGAGGGAAGGGAGGAAGACTCCTATGGAAAGATATAATAGAGTAACACTCTTGGGTTTTGTTTTCTGTTGTGGAGGAATAGTGGTGGAAGGTACTTTGCTTCTAAACATTTTAAAATCATTTTTAGAAATATTTGTATATTTGAAAGAGTGAGAGAGACAGAAAGAGATCTTCAATCTACTGGTTCACTCCCCATATGCCTACAACAGCTGGGGCTGGACCAGGCTGAAGCCAGGAGCCAGGAGCCAGGAACTCCATCAGGCTCACATCCCTCAGTGGTAGGAATATTTACATAAGAGAGTGACAAAGTCACAACTGTGCTTAGAGAGGCTAGTGCTGTGGCTCAGCAAGTTAACGCCCTGACCTTGCAGTGTCAGAATCCCATATGGATGCTGGTTCAAGTCCCAGTTGCTCCACTTCTAATCCAGCTCCCAACTAATGGCCTGGGAAGGCAGCAGAAGATGGCCCAATGCTTGGGCCCCTGCACCCACGTATGAGACCCGGAAGAATCTCCTGGCTGCTGGGTTTGGATTAGCTCAGCTCTGGGCATTGTATCCATCTGAGGAATGAACCAGTGGATGGAAGACCCCTCTCTCTTTGTCTGTACTTCTCCCTGTAACTCTGTCTTTCAAATAAATAAAATAAATCTTAAAAAATATACTTAGAGATAAGCTGGAAAAGAGGAGGATGGGACAGAGGTGCAGAATGATGAGCTGGAGTTCCACAGCAGTGCGGGCATTGTGTGATGAGAGCACCAACGACGTCAGAGTGGAGGGAAGAGGTACAGATGCAGAGGTGTTGCAGCCAGCATGTTTGAAAGGGCTTGGCCAGGGACTGGCGCCACCTGCAGCACTGGCATCGATCCAGCTCCGTGCTGATGTACCTGGGAAAGCAGCAGACGATCACTCAAGGGCTTGGGCCCCTGCCACCAATGTGAGAGATCCGGCTCCTGGCTCCTGGCTTCAGCCTGGCCCAGCCCTGGCTGTTGCGGCCATTTGGGGAGCGAACCAGCAGGTGGAAGACCTATCTCCCCATCTCTGTCTCTCTCTAACTGTCTTTCAAATAAATAAAATATATCTAAGAGAAAGAAAGAGACATGGCCATTGATTAGCTGTTGATGGGGTGGGAATTAAAAAAAAGTGCAGGGCCGGCGCTGTGGTGCAGCGGGTTAAAGACCTGGCCTGAAGCGCCAGCATCCATATGGGCGCCGGTTCTAGTACCAGCTGCTCCTCTTCTGATCCAGCTCTCTGCTAAGGCCTGGGATAGAAGTAGAAGACGGCCCAAGTCCTTGGGCCCCTGCACCTGCATGGGAGACCCAGAAGAAGCTCCTGGCTCCTGGCTTCAGATTGGTGCAGCTCCAGCCGTTGCGGCCATCTGGGGAGTGAACCAGCAGATGGAAGACCTCTTTCTCTGTCTCTACGTCTCTCTGTAACTCTGTCTTTCAAATAAATAAAATAAATCTTTAAAAAAAAAATTGCATGTTCAGTATAACTTCCAGGGGCTGGCACTGTGGCCTGGTGGGTTAAGCCACTACCTGCAACACTCTGCGCCAGCATCCTGTATCAGAGTGCTGGTTGGAGTCCCAGCTGTGCTGCTTCCAATCCAGCTCCCTGCTAAAGAACCTGGGAAAACAGTGAAAGATGGCCCAAATGCTTGGGCCCCTGCCACTCACACGGGAGACCAGGATGGAGTTCCTGGCTCCTGGGTTTGGCCTTCCTCAGCCCTGGCCATTGCAGGTGTGAACCACTGAATAGAAAGTGCCTCTCTCTCTCTCTCTCCCCCTCCCTCCCTCCCTCTCCCTCTCCCTCTCCCTCTCTCTCCCTCTCCTTCACTCTCTCTCACTCTCCCTCTTTCTTCTTACTTACTCTCCCCCTGTATTCAAATAAATAAAAATAAATCTTTAAAAACATAAGATTTCCAGGTTTCAAGCCTGGGAAGATAATAGTCTCTGGATGAATAGTTGGACCACAAAGAAATCCGGAGTTCAAGTTTGCATGTGTGCCCTTTGAAATTACAAATGAGACACTGAAAGCCAGGAGGGGGGACATGTGCATTCTTGCCTGATCAATACCCCTTGCCCTTTCAACTGGTAATGGCAACCTGACTTTTGTTTTTTTTTCTCCTTTATAGATTATAGTCTCATCCTTCTTTATCTCTGTGCAGTCTTGGGCTGGGAGGGAGCTTGGCCTGAGGTCTCTGACTGAGGGAATTGTAATTCATCAACAGTCCACCTGCTGAGCTTTGAAATTTGTTGTCCTTTGCCCTGAGTCTTATTTCTCACAGGCTGCTCCCAGCCAATGACATGGAGCACAAAAGCAGTTCTAGGACAGGCCTGTTTCTGGGGTAGGTGGTTCTCTTCTTTAAAAAAAAATTATTTATTTATTTGAAAGTCAGAATTTTAGAGTGAGAAGGGGAGGCAGAGAGAGAGCGAGAGAGAGAATCTTCCATCCTCTGGTTCACTCCCCAGGTGACTGGAATGGCCAAAACTGAGCCAAGCCAAAGCCAGGAACGAGGAACTCCATCTAAGTCTTCCACATGGGTGATGGGGGCCTAAGCACTGGGGCATCTTCTGCTGCTTTCCCAGGCCATCAGCAGGGAGCTGGATTGGAAGCAGAGCAGCCAGGACTCAAACTGGCACCTCTATGGGTTGCCAGTGTCGCAGGCACAGCTCTACCTGCTCGCTACAGCACTGGCCCCAGTGGTCCTCTGATGGACAAGTTCAACTCGGGACCTCCTCAGTGGCCTTGCCACCTGCACCCTAGAGCTTCACTGCAGAGGGGCAGGTGCTTGACCTGGTCATCAGGGGATGCCGCATCAGAGTGCCTAGATCTGATACTTGGCTCCAGCTCTTGACTCCAGCCTTCTGCTTGTGTACACACTGCCCAGTGATGGTGATGGCTTGTAATTGGCTCTCTGCTACCCACGTGGGAGACTTGGATTGATTTCAGTCTCTGGCTGTTATGGGCATTTGGGGAGTAAATCAGTGAATGGGAGCTCTCTGTCTCATTCCCTGTGTCTCAAATAAACGATGTTTTTTAAAAACGTATTTTAGAAAATAACTTATTGCAGTATAAGATGCTTCCACCTAGAACTCCTTCCTTCCCTCTCTCTCCAGACCTACTTCACTGTCTTCCCTGGATCTTGCCCATTTTCATAATAAATTTCTTGCTTCCTCAAAGTCTCTCAGCATCGTTTGGCTCCCAGGGCATTGACCACGTGGTACACTTAAACCACAAATGTGGCTGACCACGGCTGAGCAAGGCCTCACCATTCTGCTGCCCGGGGCCAATTAGTTTCAAACAAGGAGTCCATGGCTTCTGTGACAACCAATGACAAGCATACCACCTCCTAGACTGTCATATCTGGCATCCTGAGCAAAAACAATGGAATACAGGGGATTTAGCAAACTTTGGGTCAAGCTGTTAATGGGAGATGAGTGACAGGAAGATGCAGGATGAGACAGTTCCCTGTCCTTTCCTTCCTCTCTAACTTCTCCATACAACCTTCCTGGCCAGGTGGGGAAGACACTTGTCAAAAGACCAGTACACATTTATTACATTGCTTCTCATCTTTTTCTGACTTCTATTCTCCCTCATTTGTCGGGGCGCTGGATTCTGTCCTGGTTGCCTCTCTTCCAGGCCAGCTCTCTGCTGTGACCAGGGAGTGCAGTGGAGGATGGCCCAAGTCCTTGGGCCCTCAACCCCATGGGAGACCAGGATAAGTACCTGGCTCCTGCCATCGGATCAGCGCGGTGCGCCGGCCGCAGCGTGCTGGCTGTGGCAATTGGAGGGTGAACCAATGGCAAAGGAAGACCTTTCTCTCTGTCTCTCTCTCTCACTGTCCACTCTGCCTGTCAAAAAAATAAAAAAAAAATTAAAAAAAAAGACCAGTACACATTTATTGCATTGCTTCTCATCTTTTTCTGCCTTCTATTCTCCCTCATTTTTTAAAATGAATTATTTATTATTTGAAAGGCAGAGTTACAGAGAGGCAGAGGCAGAGGCAGGGGCAAAGGCAGAGAGAGAGAGAGAGAGAGAGAGAGAGAAAGTCTTCCATCCACTGGTTTACTCTCCAAATGGCTGCAATGGCTGGAGCTGAGCCAATACAAAGCCAGGAGCCAGGAGCTTCTTTAGGATCTCCCATGTGGGTGCAGGGGCCCAAGGACTTGGGCCATCTTCTATGGCTTTCCCAAGCCATAGCGGAGAGCTGGATCAGAAGTAGAGCAGTCAGGACTTGAACCAGCACCCATATGAGATGCTGGCACTGCAGGCAGTGGCTTTACCTGCTTCACCACAGCGCCGGCCCTCTCCCTCATTTTTATGGCCCCAGGATTGTGCCACCCACGAAAGTGTTAGCACCTTCTTCTGGCTTTGTTTCCTAGGAAACTTTGCTGACAGGTCATGGTTTCTTTTTCTTTTCTCTCTCTCTCTCTTTAAGATTTTATTTATTTGAGAGGTAGAGCTACAGAGAGAGGGAGAGACTGAGAGAAGGTCTTCTGCCTGCTGGTTCACTCCCCAGATGGCTGCAATGGCCAGTGCCAGGCCAATCCAAAGTCAGAATTCAAGAGCTCCATCTGGGTCTCCCACGCAGGTGCAGGGGCCCACGGACTTGGGCCATCTTCCACTGCTTTTACAGGCCATAGGGAGAGAGCTGATTGGGAAGTGGAGCAGCCAGGACATGAACTGGTGCCCATATGGGATGCTAGTGCTACAGGTGGAAGCTTAGCCTGCTACGCACAGCGCCAGCCCCAGTGTGTCATGATTTCTAAACAGAGCTGCCCATGAAATTAAGCCAAGCAAAGCCTTCCTAAAGATTCAAAATATAAACATTGTTGAGAGAGGATTTCTCTTCACTGATCTTAAGCCATAGGCACTAAGGGTGGCCATCATTCCTGCTTCATGGAGAGCACCTCCCTAAGCAGGAAGATAGCACAGAGGAAGGCAGAGCTCAGAGAGAGAGAGGGGTGTAGGGTCCCGATGGCCTTTGAACACCTAAATCCAACTTTCCCCAATATGTGTAGCTGTTTCTAAAGACCAGTTTTCCCAATCCATGTAATAACAAACATAGTCATCTATGGATCTCACATTACCTCCATTCAAAAGGTCATACAGGTGACTAGATTCTTAGACTCAATTCCAGATTTATGGGAGGAAGAGGTCCTGTTTGGACTGGCTTCAGATGGCTTTGGACTGCCCATCCTGGAACCAACCAACCAATCAACCAACATGGTTGTGGAGCAGGAGGAACAGGGTCATGTACATACGTACGTACATACATGACTATGTACTCTGAAACCCTTGGAAACAGGTGTTCTAGAGGGCAGGAGATAGATCCTTCTTTTATTAAAAAAGATTTATTTATTTGAAAGACAGAGTTACAGAGAGAGGAAGAGACAGAGAGAGGTCTTCCATCTACTGGTTCACTCCCCAAATGGCCGCAACAGCTGGAGCTGGGCTGATCTGATGCGAGGAGCCAGGAACTTTCTTCTGGGTCTCCCACATGGATGCAGGGGCCCAAGGATGTGGGCCATCCTCCGCTGCTTTCCCAGGCCACAGTAGAGAGCTGGATTAGAAGTGAAGTAGCCAGGACTCGAACTGGTGCCCATATGGGATGCCAGCACTACAGATTCTTAGACTCAATTCCAAATTCATGCAAGGAAGAGCTGTTTGAACCAGTTTTGGTCCCTAGATTCTTCTTTTAAATTGCACAGACCAAAAGATGGCTAACGATTCCCTCAGAGTAGGTGGGACAGAGGGTGAGGAGAAGAGGTCAGAGGGCGAACCTTTCCTAAGTCAGCACTAGCCAACGCATCTTTCTGGAATGGGGGAAATGCTTTCTATCTGCACTGTTCAGTGTCATAGCCCCAATCATAGGTGGCTACTGAGCACTTGAAAAATGGTTCCTGCAACAGAAACACTGAGTTTTAAATTTAGTTTTTATTAAATTTAAATGTATGTAGCTACACGTAGCTAATGGCTACATATTAGCACAGATTTAGACCATTGGCCCGCTTTGGGAGGCAGCATGAAGTACTGGCTATAGAATGTGCTTTGGAGTCAGCCTGAATTGGGTTGGAGCCCCAGCTCCACTTATTGAACCTCTCTGAGCTGGAGAAGTGACAGATGCAAAGAGCAGGCAATGGTGTGTGATACCGCAGAGAGAGAATGGTACAAAAGATCCACAAAGGGCCCGGGAGTCCGTGGGACTTGCAACTGGGAGACTATGAGTGAGTGAAGACAGAGAAGTGTTGAAAGTGTGACAGGGGCCAGCAACATGGCTCACTAGGCTAATCCTCCACCTGCGGCGCCGGCACCCCAGGTTCTAGTCCTGGTTGAGGCGCTAGATTCTGTCCCGGTTGCCCCTCTTCCAGGCCAGCTCTCTGCTGTGGCCCTGGAAGGCAGTGGAGGGTGGCCCAAGTGCTTGGGCCCTGCACCCGCATGGAGGAAGCACCTGGCTCCTGGCTTTGTATCGGCACGGCGTGCTGGCTGTGGCGGCCATTTGGGGGTGAACCAACAGAAGGAAGACCTTTCTCTCTGTCTCTCACTGTCTAACTCTGCCTGTCACACACACACACAAAAATAGTGTGACAGGGTAAACTCCGGGCCAGCTCTTCATCTCCCTTTCAGACGTTTGCGAGTTCCTTTCCTCTGGAGGACAATCCCAGGGAGAGAGATATTGGGAATGCAAACTTGATCTCTTAATCCTGGTGGCCACATGGGGAGCTGAGAACTCAGAGATGGGTTCTGAAGATAGGGCTCCAAGATCAAGCCAGAGAAAACAGAATCAGAAACATTGTTAGCTATGGAGTCTGGAGACAAAGGTGGGGTTGCCTAGACCAAGGAAGACACAGGGAAGAACTCCTCATATACCTACCCTCATTACATAGCACTTACTGTGCATCCTTCCAGGTCCAAGGCTACCTGCATTGTGGTGCCTCCAATACCTAGTAAGTGCGTGGCATCATAGGAGGTACTTAATCAACATCTGTTGATGCATGAATGCAAGTAAGCCAGTCTACTCTCTGGTGCATGGTAGACGCTGTATGGTACACTAAGTTCCCCCAGGGAGAAAGCTGTGGTGAGAAGGTGCCAAACAATCCTTCTGGGATTGGAAACTCTGTAAGGGCTGTGGTATATTGCCCAGCACGGAGGAACTGCTCAACAAGTGATCACTCTGGTCATTACTATTGGTCAGAGAGTAAGATTTTGTATAAGGCTGGGGGAAGGTCTTGATGATAAGAGCTAACATGTGTTAATCTCACTGAATCCTTGAAGCAGTTCAATGAGATGTTTTATTAGACTAATTTTGCAGATGAGAAAACTTAAAGAGGAGATGCAACTTATCGTAAATCACCCAGCTCCAAAACAGCAGGACTATTATTGATGCCAGAGTTCATGCCTTGGCCACAAAGGTTTGGGAGCAAAGGGAGACTCAAAAAAGGGGAACTTAAGGAAGACAGTTCTGGGGTCAGAATTCACTTATTTCTACTCACTCATGCAATCTCGATGCCTTCTTTTCCCTGCCACACCCAGTACGCGCCTTCTTGCCAAGCTCCTCGTCCCACTGAGTTTGCATCCCAACCCCTTCTGCTTTCTGTTTCACTCAACCAGATGTACTCAGGTTTGATGAAAGCAAGTGGGAGTTGAAATGGGGTCAAATAAAGGACTTTTATTTGTTCATTTGATTTTGGTTTAAGGAGAGATTCTAGAGCAAGTGAGTAAACTATTTCAGTAGGCAAGAGGAAACTGACAATGCAAACAAGGCAGAATATTTGCAGAGGGAAGTTCTTGGGGTTCTGAGCACAGGCCAAGGGCAAGGTTGGCTTCTGATAGAAGCTACAACACTTTGCTTTCCTTCAGCGTGAAAGAAGCCAGTGAATATGGGTGAAGAAGCAAAACGTTAGTAAAAGCTAGAATGATCAACATTAAGTGTTAGAGTTGGTATTGTGGCAAAGTGGGTAAAGCAGCCACCTGGGCACCGGTTCAGGTCCCAGCTGCTCCTCTTCTGATCCAGCTCTCTGCAATGGCCTGGGAAATGGCCAAGTGCTTGGATCCCTGAAACCATGTGGGAGACCCAGAGAAAGCTCCTGGCTCCTGGGTTTGGCCTGGCCCAACCCTGCCCATTACAGCCATTTGGGGAATGAAGCAGCAAATGGAAGATCTTTCTCTCTCTCTCTATCTCTCTAACTCTGACTTTCAAATAAATAAAATAAATCTTTTAAAAAATCAAGAGTTAATTTTGCAACAATTGATGATAGCCTGGAATAGGAAAACATCCAGACTGCAGGTCACAACCCATTAATCCATCATGAAGTCATTTAGAAGTGTAAAATTAGATTTTATGTTTTAAACAGAATATAATTTCTTTAAAGATTTTATTTATTTATTTGAAAGAGTTACACAGAGAGAGGAGAGGCAGAGAGAGGAGAGAGGTCTTCTATCCACTGGTTCACTCCCCAGATGGCCACAACGGCCGGAGCTGCACCGATCCGAAACCAGGAGCCAGGAGCTTCTTCCTGGTCTCCCACGTGGGTACAGGAGCCCAAGGACTTGGGCCATCCTCCACTGCTTTCCCAGGCTAGAGCAAAGAACTGGATCAGAAGAGGAGCAGCTGGGACTAGAATGACGTCCATATGGGATGCCAGCACCCTAGGCCAGGGCGTTAACCCACTACGCCACTGCGCCATCCCCTAAATAGAATGTAATTTTAAAATCGAATTAGTTGCACCTATCAGGGATAAATACCATGAAAATTATTGTGCAACTTGTTTCAGCCAAATACAGTCATATCTCACTTAACAATGGGGTATTTCTGAGAAATGTGTTATTGTGCCTTTACACAGTCCTCGATGGGATAAATCAATTACTCAGCATGGCCTCCTGATGTGATCGAGAGATGTGGTAAACAGGAGACGATGAGGTTGGGCCGGCCTGACGGAGCATACCATCCGACAGTCAACTTCCAGTTTTATAAGTGGGAGGAAGACACTCCAATGCAATGACAACAAATATCATAGAGCAAAGACATAAGCCAGCAGCATGCCTCTTATCATTGACAAGTGTTCTGTACTTTACACTGCTACAGGTGCTGTACTGTTACACAGCTGACAGTGCAGGTCTGTTTGCACTAACATCACCACAAGCGCAATTCATGCTTGCACTGCAACTTTACAATGACCACAGCGTCTCGAGGTAATAGAAATTATTCAGCTCCATTATAGTCTTTTGGGATCACTGTCATCTACACAGTCTGCTGTTGACCACAATGTTATTTGACACATGGCTGTTGACCGTATATATCTGTATATGTACTGGTCACAGTATAACATTTTTTCTTATTGAGGGTAAGCAAAAATATTCAAAAGCCACCATCTAGGATGTGACCACAGAGAAAGTGATTTTTTCTAGAATGTTCTTTCTCTCCCACTTTTCTTGTTGTATGTTTTTTCATTTTTTAAATATTTTTTAAAGATTTTATTTATTTATTTGAGAGGTAGAGTTACAAATAGTGAGAGGAAGAGACAGAGAAAAAGGTCTTCCTTCCATTGGTTCACTCCCCAAATATCCGCAACAGCCGGAGCTGCGCCGATCCAAAGCCAGAAACCAGGAGCTTCTTCACGGTCTCCAACATGGGTGAAGGGGCCCAAGCACTTGGGCCATCTTCTACTGCTTTCCCAGGCCATAGCAGAGAGCTGGATTGGAAGAGGAGCAGTCGGGGCTAGAACCGGCGTCCATATGGGATGCCCTCACCGCAGGCAGAGGATTAACCTACTGTTCCATAGCACCAGCCCCTAAAGATTTTATTTTTAAAGATTTATTTATTTATTTACAAGTCAGAGTTACACACACACACACACACACACAGAGAGAGAGAGAGAGAGAGAGAGAGAGAGAGGTCTTCCATCTGATGGTTCACTCTCCAGATGGCCGCAACAGCCAGAGCTGCGCCGATCCAAAGCCAGGAGCCAGGAGCTTCTTCCAGGTCTCCCACGTGGGTGCAGGGGCCCAAGGACTTGGACCATCTTCTACTGCTTTCCCAGGCCATAGCAAAGAGCTGGATCAGAAGTGGAGCAACTGGGTCTCGAACTGGCGCCTATATGGGATGCCCGCACTTCAGGTCAGGGCATTAACCCGCTGCACCACAGCGCTGGCCCCAAAAGATTTTATTTATTTATTTGAGAGGTAGAGTTAGAGAGAGAGAGGGAGGTCTTCTATCCTCTGGTTTACTCCACAAATGGCCACAACAGCAGGAGCTGAGCTGATCTAAAGCCAGGAGCCAGGAACTTCCTCCTGGTCTCCCACATGGGTGCAGGGGCCCAAGGTCTTGGACCATCCTCTGCCACTTTCTCAGGCACATTAGTTGGGAGCTGGACCTGAAGTGGAGCAGCCAAGACTTGAACCAGTGCCGATATGGGATGCCCATGTTGCAGGCAGTAGCCTTACCCACTGCACCACAACACCAGCCCCTAAGTTTTATTTTTGAATTTAAGTTCTTAAAATATTTTTGTAAAGATTTATTTATTTATTTATTATTTATTTACTTGAAAGGCAGAGTTACAGAGAGGCAGAAGCAGAGAGAGAGAGAGAGAACTTCCATCCACTGGTTCACCCCCCAAATGGCCACAATGGCTAGAGCTAGGCCAGGAGGCCAAAGCCAGGAGCCAGGAGCCAGGAGCCAGGAGCCATAAGCTTCCTCTGGATCTCCCATGTGGGTGCAGGGGCCCAAGCACTTGGGCCATCTTCCACTGCTTTCACAGGCCATAGCAGAGAGCTGGTTTGGAAGTGGAGCAGCTGGGACACAAAGCAGTGCCCACATGGGATGCTGGCACCACAGTCAGTGGCTTTACCCACTGTGCCACAGCACCGGCCCTAAAGCATTTGTGTGTGTGTGTGTGTGTATTTAAAGATTTATTTATTTGAAAGTCAGAGTTACACAGAGAGAAAAGGAGAGGCAGAGAGAGAGAGAGGTCTTCCATCTGCTGGTTCACTCCCCAATTGGCCACAATGGTCAGAGCTGTGCAGATCCAAAGGCAGGAGCCAGGAGCTTCCTCTGGGTCTTCCCACACGGGTGCAGGGGCTCAAGGACTTGGGCCATCTTCTTCTGCTTTCCCAGGCATAGCAGAGAGCTGGATGGGAAGTGGAGCAGCCGGGACTTGAGCTGGCGCCCATATGGGATGCTGGCACTGCTGGCAGCGGTTTAACCCGTTATGCCACAGTGCCAGCCCCTAAAGTGCAGTTACAGAGCAGGAGAGAGAGAGAGAGAAAGGGAGAGAGAGAGAGAGTCTTCCATCTGCTGGTTCACTCCCCAAATGACCGCGATGGCTGGAGCTGGGCCAATCTGAAGCCAGGAGCCAGGAGCTTTGTCCAGGTCTCCCACGTGGGTGCAGGGGCCCAAGGACTTGGGCCATCCTCTACTGCTTTCCCAGGTACATTAGCAGGGAGCTGGATTGCAAGTGGAGCAGCCGGGACTTGAACTAGCACCCATATGGGATGCTGGCACTGCAGGCAGTGGCTTTTCCTGCTTTGCCACAGAGCCGGCCGCCATGGGGTCTTTTTTTTTTTTTTTTTTTTTTTTTTTTTTTGGGTAACATTGTGTAGGGAGAGTGGCTTTTAGATTGTTGGAAGCTGAGTCTGGTGTCAGTTACAGAATGCTCCCGACATCCTGGCTCCCGAAATAGCTTGCTGGCTCTTTAAAGAGCCTGTCAGAGGATCCAGCGCACACCTGGCTTTGAACCTGAGCCTGGCTGATAGGATCTGCCTCCTCCTTCCAGGGTCTCCTGTCTCCTTTGTTGGCGCACAAGGAACCAGAGGAGCCGGGCTGGTGGTTCTCCTGTGTCTTTGCCACGGAATGCCCAGTCTGCCCCCTCCCCATTTTCTGGGCCTCTTCAGCACTTCAGAGGAATTCAGTGCCACTGCGGGAAGAACTGGAACAAAGAAATTGCCCTTTTTTGGTGCTAAGATTTCCTGCCTTCCGGCTGTTTGGCTCTCAGCCTGTGCGCTGCCTTCACGCTCCTAAGCTGCCTAAGCTGACGACTGTGTTGATAACAACACTTTCTTGCCTTTGTGTGGTGCTTTGTACTTTTTCAGAGCATTTTTATGCTTCTCATCTTTTTTTTTCTTTCTTAATTAGAGGGTCACATTTTAGTTCCTGAATTTTACAGTTCAGCATTAATATCACCACAAATGGTGTGGAATAAGTATGGTGGTATTTTTAATACAAAATAATCATCTTTTTATGGAGAAACGATACTTCATATCTACATAGACAGGCATCTTTTCCAAACAATAGTCCAAATTAAACTTAACTAGAGGTCTGCACAACAGGGAAACTGCTTGAGTGTAAGTTATTCCAGGACACGTGGACCCACAAGGCGATCTAAAGACTGAAGCTGGAATTATTTTTTTCAATGAAATAAATGGCTGCCTGGGGACATTACTTCAGCATGATCTCAGATCATAGAGGAGTAAACCAACATTAAAATATTTGAAGTTGGGGCCGGCGCTGTGGCATAGTGGGTAAAGCCGCTGTGCGCCAATGCCTGCCCCATCACAATGTTAAACCTTTAGCCCCTGCCCCCCCCCCCCCCCCCCCGCGACGCAGCTACCCCACCATGGTCTGGGCTGCGCCAGGAGGCCACAGAAGCAAAGTAGATTGGATGAATGGGTTTCCTCTGCTGTTGGCAAGGGCGAATGCTGTTGGAAGACTCAGCTTCCTTGCGCTGATTACAGAGTACTTGGTGGGAGGTAGGACGGAAAAGGTGGAGAAGCACCATTCTGTCCCTCCGCAAGCACCACTAGAAAACCAGGGCCAGGCACTGGGCGCAGCAGTTAAGGTGCTCGGTGTGACTGCATCCATATCAGAGGGCCTGGGTTCGAGTCCAGCTCCACTCTTGATTCCAGCTTCCTGCTGATACACACCTTGGGAGGCAGCAGGTGATGGCTTAAGTACTTGGGTCCTGGCTTCAGCAACACTCTTGGCTGTTGTAGGCATTTGGGAAGTGGATGAACAGATTGATAGAGCGCTCTCTCTCTCTCTCTCTCTCTCTGCCTTTCAAATAAGTTAAATCAATAAATAATAAACAAACAGATAAATAATAAGTTTAAAAGCAGCAGTGGAGGCAATAGCCTCTGCTCTTTGTCCTTCCTAAATTCTGTTCCGTGGCGAGGACATCCTTTGCTGGCTCCTCTGGTTTGGGCCCTTTTGCCAACTATGCCCATTGCTGCCCTCCCACCTGGTCCTGCCAGAGCCCACCCCTTCCAGCCACAACCCAGAGACAGGTGACCCTGGGGGGCAAGCAGGAAGCTCTCCACAGCACAACGCTACTAGGTGTGGGCAGGTGAGGAGGGAGGAGAGAGTAGGAGCTTCAAGACCTGTGCTTGCTCCGCATCCTGCCCTCACTCCCTTCCCAAGGCCCCAGCTGAGAGCTCAGTGTCTGCTCTCACGGCCTCTCCCAGCCCAGCTGCCGCACACAGCACTACCAAGGAAGGACTCATGGCAGTCCACCTGACGATGGCCAGGGCAACACCGTGTCATTCGGGTGAAGACAACGGAAGGGAAGATGCCCTTGCAATTGCACACTGAGAGGGCTTATTTCAGAGGAGGAGAAAGGGCGGGTACACATTAGTACTGCAGGAGGCTTCTACCGCCCCAAGGCCAGGAGGATCGAACAGCATGGCGTTCTGACCCAGAAGGGCACCTGTTGCTCACGCCATGGGACACAGGAGTGCCAGAGGTCACTGGAACCTGCAGCTGCTCCTTGCTGCCCCTCTGTACTGCCAGCCCTGCTGGGACCCCTGGCCATGGCCACCACCACAACAGCTGGAAATGCAGAAGGCCCTTGAGCCCAGAACCGGCAGCTATGGCCAGAGACTGTGGCAGAGGCTGAGAGAACAATGGTCCCACCGCTCCTCCTGCATGCCTTCTCTAGACTATCAGTTTCCCACTTGTCCTTCCTGTTGTCAGAATCAGACAGGAGTTTGTTGGAAAGAGAAGGCCAGGAAATGTAGTTTGCAGGGAGCAGGATCCTTCGACACAAAGCAGAGCATGGCGTAGTAGCCTGGGCCTCCGCCTGCAGCACCAGCATCCCATATGGGCACCGGTTCAAGTCCCAGCTGCTCCTCTTCTGATCCAATTCTCTGCTGTGGCGTGGGAAAGCAGTAGAAGGCCCAAGACCTTGGGCCCCTGCACCTGCATGGGAGACCCAGCAGAAGCTCCTGGCTCCTGGCTTCGGATCAGTACAGTTCTGGCTGTGATGGCCATTTGGGGAGTGAACTAGAGGAAGAAAGACCTCTCTCTCTGTCTCTCCCTCTCTCTGTCTGTAGCTCTACCTCTCAAATAAATAAATAAATAAATATTTTTTAAAAAAGTATACAAGAGGGTGGGTGTGGGGTGCAGTGGTTTAGACACTGTTAGGGATGTCTGCACTCTGTATTGAAGGACCTGGGTTCAAGTCCTGGCTGCACTCCTGATTACAGCTGCCTGTTAATGTTCGCTGTGGGAGGCAACAGATGAGGGCTCAAATACTTGCCCTGCCACGCACACAGGAGACCCAAGCTGCGTTACGGACTCTTGGCTTTGGCTGAGTCCAGCCCTGACTGTTGCAGGCACTTGGGGAGTGAGCTGGTAGTTTGGCTAACTCTTTCTCTCCCGTAAATAAAAATAATTTTTTTAAAAGTTAAACATGCATGCAAATATTCCTACTGTGCCATCTTGTAAGAGACTTGATCATCCCGGAGTTTGGTGCCCCTGGAGCATCCTGGAGCCATCCTCCCCTGACACTAATCTGTGACAGGGTTTTCAGTAGGAGAGGAGTTGTGGTCAGGTTTCCGGAAGGTTTCTATCCCGTGGATCTGAGGTGGTGAGATGGAGCCCCTGACAGCAGCTGAACAGGGGATGGCAAGGCGGCAGGGGTGGGTGGGGCCTGGGCTGGAAAGCAGCAGATAGCCTGGAAGGTGTTTGGGAGGCAGATGGGCAGGCCCTGGTCATTAAGTGGGTGGAGATGAGGGAGGGGCCTGATTAGCCAGTATCTTGCACTGGAGCCGGAGAGTCTGGGAGCGGGCAGAGAGCCCCTGACCAAGTCGATGGAAACGCGGAAAAGTCTCCCCAACTCTTCACACTCAAACTCCTTAGCTGTGTCCTGGGTCACTTTATCCACCCTCACCCCCAACCTTTGCCTGAACTCTGGGTACAGAGATCGCTGCCGCTCCCCTGAACTGCCCTCCTCCCCAGTCCTCAGTGCCCCCTACCCCTTCATCCTGCCCTCAAACTCTGAGGACATTGCTCCGGGGCCCCTCCTGCTCCCCCGACACCTTCCTGTGCGGGATCCACCATTCCAGGCATGTTTCTCTGCCTGTCTCCTTTAATAACCGTTCTCAATTCTGAATCCCCAGTGCCTGGCACATGGCCCAAGTCAAAGTAAACCTCAAAAAAAGTTTTATTGAATTTCCCCCAAGGACTCGGCTTTATCATATCAAGAACTAGGGCCAGGAACGGGACATTAAATCCAGGTGCCAGCACTTAGAAATTGGATGCCACTTCTCTCAAGCTTCAGTTTGTTTCCCTGACTGTCAAATGGAGATGTTAGCCCAGTGGATCTACCGGAAGAGTTGTTTTGAGCATCAAAAGAAATACTCTGTGTTAGGAATTGGACGTAATTCCTGGAACGTCGTTCGCTTCCTCAAAAAATTGGCTGTTATTTAAGAAAAAAAAAAATTCAGCTTCATGCCAAGAATGAGCATGAGCAGGAACCGAGGTGTGCAGTTCCCAAGATGGCCACGCGAGGGAAGTGGTGAGCAGTCTCCGGGCGGGCTCTGGCTCCATCGTGCTAAGGCACCTGCTGTGGACCCAGATGGCCTGGCTGGGATTTCCGGGGCTTCCCAGCCTTTGAACAGGTGGGCGCCAGCCAGGGCGCCGTGGGAGGAGCCAGCGTGACGTGCTCGGTCTCAGTTTTCACAGTTGTAACTATCCCTCCTGCTTCTCCCCTTCTTGGCTTGTTGGAAGGGCTGGCCAATGGGGATGGAGGTGGGTTTAGGGGGGTGGGGGGAATACAGGAGGAAACCTGGATTCACTTCCAGTTTATCATTTGTCTTCTAACTTGATTATGATAATTTTCTCTGTATAGAAACTTTTATAGTCAAATTTAAAATTTGATTTACTTATTTGAGAGAGTGCCCACCCACTGGCTTATTCCCCAGATGCACCCTTAACAGCCTGCTCTGGGCCAGCCCCAAACCAGGAGCCTAGAACTCAATTCAGGTATCTGCTTCCTCCTTGGGCGCATGATCAGGAAGCTGGAATCAGGAGCAGAGAGAAGACTTGAACCCAGGCTCTCTGGTGTGGAGCATAGGCATCCCAAGTGGAGTCCTCACTGCTAAGTCAGAACGTCCACCCTTATCGTCAAATTTATTGATACTTTCCCCTAGGACTTCTGGGTTTCAGCATGCCTAGTCTTCTCCATGTCCAAGGTTATTAAAAATTCACTCATGTTTTCTAGGGGCACATTATGGTGTTATTATTTAAACATGGTGGGCCGGCGCCGCGGCTCACTAGGCTAATCCTCTGCCTTGCGGCGCCGGCACACTGGGTTCTAGTCCCGGTCGGGGCGCCGGATTCTGTCCCGGTTGCCTCTCTTCCAGGCCAGCTCTCTGCTGTGGCCTGGGAGTGCAGTGGAGGATGGCCCAGGTGCTTGGGCCCTGCACCCCATGGGAGACCAGGAGAAGCACCTGGCTCCTGCCTTTGGATCAGCGCAGTGTGCCGGCCGCAGCGCGCTGGCCGCGGCAGCCATTGGAGGGTGAACCAACAGCAAAGGAAGACCTTTCTCTCTGTCTCTCTCTCTCTCTCTCACTGTCCACTCTGCCTGTCAAAAAACAAACAAACAAACAAACAAACATGGTGCTCCAGCTGCAATTTATTTCAGTGTAGGATAAAGACACAGTTTTCTTCTATTTTCCCAATTGACTTGCCAATTATTTCATCCACTTACAGAAAGCCCTATCTCCTCCCCCACTTATGTGAAGTTCTGTCTTTATCACACACTGAATCCCCCTGTGTGGCTCGATCCATCCACGGCTCTGTCCAGTCCTGCTTCAATGCCATACTGCTTTCACTGTGTTGACTTTAGAGTATGTTTTAATATCAAGTAAGGCGAATCCCTTTTCAGCACTGTTTTCTAGAGTCTTTCCCCTGCGTGTTTATTCTTCTATATGCACTTAACAACCCCCCTCCCCATCATTCTGGAAGCCAAGTTGGAGCTTTGGAGTCCCTGAAATTAGAAGCACAAGGTACATTTTCACATTTCTCTGGAGAGAAAGTTCTACATTTTCATCAGATGTGCAAAGGGACCACAGTTCCAAAGGAACAGGGCCAAGGCGGGAGCGCAGAGGGAACCCGGAACCTCTCTCGTCTCCCACGTCCTCCCAGGCTCTGCCCTGTCCACCTCCATCTGCATGTCCCTGGCCTGGTCCTGCCTCCCTGCTGCCCTGGCCCCAGTGCCAGGCTAGGCGCGCTGTTGACTGCAATTGCAGATTTTAACAAATAATCTGTGTGCAGTTATGGGGCCCGGCTTCAGTTCTTCATGTTGCAGGGCCTCAGTTCATCCTTCTTACAGGCCAAGAGGGAAGGAATGAGCTAGGATGAGGACTGCGGGAGACGCAGCCAGCTGTCCCCAGGAGCCTCCTTCAATCCCAGTAATTCCCCCACCCTCATTCATATTTAAATCAGTGCCCTCACGGGCTCTCTGCCAGGGCCAGGGAAAACAGTAGAAGATGGCCCAAGTCTTGTGGGAGACCTGGAAGAAGCTCCTGGCTCCTGGACCAGCCGGTGCGGCCATTTGGGGAGTGAACCAGCTGATGGAAGACCTCTCTCTGTTTTTCCCTCTCTGCAACTCTACTTCTCAAATAAATAAAATCTATAATAAATAAATAAATAAATGCCCTCAGAAGGGAGACTACTGCGTTCCTGTCTTCAGTGAGTATTAACAAGACCAGACTTTGCCAGAAGCAAGCGGAATTGACGGCACTGAGCAGGGTTACCCACAGCAAGCTGGGGCAGGCAGGACCCGAGGAGAGACTTTGTGCTCACATGGTGTCTCACAAGTCCCAGATGCAGAGGAACCCGGCATGCAAGGTGTTCCTGCGGAGGTGCACGTAGGCAGGTGCCAGGCGCGATTCTTGGGTGCGGAGACTGTCCTGTACCCTGCGGGGTGCTCAGCGGCAGCCAAGGTCTCTTCTCACCAGATGCCAGGAGCAACCCCCCAACCATGAACACCAAAAATGTCTCCAGACACTGTCGAATGTCCCCTGGGGCCCCAAGCCTCTGTAGGTTGACAATCACTGTCTCAGGAGAAGCCCTGGTCTCAGCGCAGGACACCGGTGGATTGCCTGGCCCTCGGTCCAAAAGACATGGAAAAGTCTTTGTTCATAGCGCACCCTGGAGCAAGCCTCTGCCATCTCAGAGCTTGCTGGTTCCTCTGTGTTGGTGAGTTACCCCCTACTCTCCTGGGTGTGGTGCAGGGCAGGGCAAGGGGGCACCGCGCTTGTCCCTGAGGTCTTGGGGGTGCCCCAAGGGGAGGAAGAATGAGAAAGAACAGGTGGAGAGGGAACAGAGGGAGCGGGGGACGGGCGGGCCCAAGAGCACTCTAGGGACAAGGAGCGGATTCGGGCTTCCCCAGGGCCACTTCTGCAAGGCCTCACTCCTATAAGTCGCCCCTGGCCAGACAAATCCAGACTCTTCCGACTCTTCCAGGCCCCGCCCACCACAAAGTCCAGGCCCCATTGGCCCCGCCCTAGACCCGCCCACCGCCAGAGGCCCCGCCCCCGCCAGGCCCCGCCTCCCTCCTCGCCTCCCGCCAGCCTCGGGCTTGGGCTTTGCACCCGGCGGCGACTGAGACCGGTGGCGGCTGCGGAGCCGGCAGCGCAGGCGGGCGGAGCGGAGCTGCCCGGCGCGGTGGCGGGCGATGCCCCCGTGAGCTTCTCTCGCCGCCCCTCCCCGCCCCGCGTCCCTACCCCCTTGGAGTCCGCGCCCGCCTGGGGCCGGGCCGCGCCTACCGCCGGGTCCGCGGGGCGGGGTCCCGGGGCAGCACCTGCCCCGCCTTGCGGAGCCGCCTCGGCCTGTGAGCCCCCCCTCCCTGTCTGGACCCCGGCCTCACCTCCGGGTAAGTCGGTAGGCCTTGCCCGCCTGGGAGTGGACGTGGGGAGGGGGCTGCAGAGGTCCGGGGGTCCACGGGGGGAGGGGGACTTGGGTGTGAAGCGCGGCGTGGGGATGCGAGTGTGCAGGGTCTGGGGCAGGGGCGGGGGCCGGGGCCGGGGAAGGGCGCAGTGAGTGGGATGGCTCGGGGACAGGGGCTAAGGTGGGAGAGGGGGGCATGGAGGAGGGCCTGGAAAATGGGGTATGGGCCTCCCAGTCTTGAGTTCTTTGCTGATGCTCAGAGCACCTGGGGCCCTGGCTTCAACAGCATTGCCTCGCATGGCCTTTTTGGAAAGTGCTTAAAATCCCTCCTGGAAAGGGAGCTGGAAGGCAGCCTGCCTTCCTCCCTCCTGCCTGTGCCCTGGCTGGGAAGCGGCCACTTTTTCCACCCAACCTGACACCACCGTGGTGCCCAGAGGACCTCCCCAGCCCACGAAAGAAAAGGGATGGTGTCGCTCCAGCCCGAGGGTGGGAGCGAGGGGCATCTGCGAAGCTCGGAAAGGCAGCCTCTCAGTAGCATGGTGGGGAGTTCGAGGTGCAGGGAGGACCCCTGGTGGGAGACTTGGGCGTCTTCTCTTCCCCTGGTTGCCTGGACCAGAAGAGGTGATGGGGCGTGGGGTGCAGGCCGCCGGGAGGCTGGGGAAGCTGTCCTCCTGGTGAGCAAGAGGATGTCCAAGTCTCCCACCCAGCCGCCCCCATGCGCACATCACGCACCGTACATCACCAGCCCTGAGCACTGGGTTTGTTTTTTTCCCCCACAGTGTCCTGGGCCTGAGAGAGTCCATGGTTCTCGTGGCTCTGGAGGGGGTGGCAATGCCATACCCAAGGCCAGAGAACAAGGGGCACTGGCTGGCCTTGCCCCTTGGGAGCTGTTTGAATGTGGCTCTTCAGGCCTGCTTGGGGGTCTGGGTGAATGGCAGTGTGGAGCCCTGATCACACGGCCTTGTCTGGATGTGGGGAGGAAGGTCCAGTGCTCTACCCATGACGACTTCTTCAGCCTGGGGTCCTTGGGTTTGGGGTCTGAAGTGGTGGCAAGCGGGTTTTTCTGGGTTGAGCCTGGTCACAGTTAACAGGCCATCCTCAGAGTCACTGCCAGCCACCAATTAGTCTGTAATCAGGCAGCTGCCAACTGTCCCTCGGGGTATGTGGGCAGCCTAAGGGGACATTCTCAGGTTGGGCGTGGGGATGGGAGGGGGCCCGTACAACCTGTCCTGAATCCAAGCACCACGTCTTCAGAGTTTGTTTAGGGCCCAGAGACCCCTGCAATGCCCTTTGTGCCACGCTGCCTGGATTAGGGTCTTGCAGCCCCGGGGTTCCACATTTACCTGGCTCTTTGCAGGGTTGGTTACACCTGGCTTCAAACTTAGGCTCTGCCACTTTGTGGCTGTGTGATAATCAGGAAGTCACTTCCCCTCTCTGAGTATCTTTCAGTAAAACGGCCGCACCGGCTAGGTCTGCTGGGAGCAGTCGGTGATAATGGTGGATCTGAGCTGCTGAGGTTGGTGCCTGACACAGAGCAGAGCTCCCTGGGCAACTGCTGACCTCAGGAGCCAAGCACTTGCTGGGGCAGGCAGGCGGGAGGCAGGTGCTGGGGACCCAGCAGGGAACACAGTCCCTTCCCTCGGGGCATGTGGTCTGTGTCACTGTCTTAACTATTCTCTCTCCCTCCTTCCTTGCTCACCCCGGGCTTCTGCTCTCTGGACATTAATTGGATTTTACTCTGTGGAGCCCAGGCCCGAAGCTGCCACCCTCTGGACTCCTCCTCCCTCTGCCCAGGTGCTGAGCTCTGTGGGGTCTGTCAGGGGCCTGGGCCATGTCTGCAGCTGCAGTAGCAGCTGGCCCTTTAAGGAGGGAAGAAAACAATTACTGGGCCTGGGCATTGCATCAGCTGGAGCCTGGAGGGTCCCTGGGGAAGGGGGGCAGGCTGGTGGTTGATTTCATTAGCACCATGCAGGAACTCTCACCTGAGTCTGCCCCCAGGCAACCGCAGCCCCAGTGCCTCCTCCCACCTGGGAGCACCACCTTGGAGGACGGACTGGCTCTCTGGGCACCCCCTGCCCATGTCATGGGCCCAGGCGGAGGTGGGCGTAGGGAAGCGTCTCTCACTTGGCCTTTTGCTGGCTACAAGGGTATCTCTCCTGCTGGCATTCTGCTGGCGTACTGGCATTTTGCTCCCAAGGGGGTGTCCCCCTCTTCGTGTCTGGCTGACTTGGGGGCGTTTCTCCCACACTGGTATTTTTTGACCCAGGGGAGGGGTGGTTTGCACTGGTCTCTCTCCAGCAGTGGGGTCTGCTACAATGGCAAACTGCATACCCAATGGGGACTGCGCCCGCTGGGGTGTCAGTAGACTGGGGGTGGCGGCTAGAAAGAGTGGTGCTCTGGTTGCAGGTGAACAGTGAGTCCTAGGGACTGGGTGGGTGGCCTGGGGCAGAGAAGAGACCAGGCACGTGGGCATCAGACAGCCCAGGGTTCAAGTGCTGTGTCTTTCACTTCTAGCCTGTTAGCACTTGAGGCGGTTGGCCTCTTCCCTGGAAGAACAGAAATGACTGACCTGAGCACTGCCCCACCCCAGGAAGGTGGCGAGGAAAAGCCATGGAGGAGGCGGCAGTGCAGCACCTGCCAAGGTGGCCCTCTTCCCTTTGCGGGCTTGGGCTCCGCAGACCTTGACTGTAAGATGCATGGACAAGGAAGAGAGTTGGGGAGGAACGGAGAGAAGGGGGAAAGAACGCCCCGCCCCTGCCTCTGTGGCAGGAGGGGGCAGTCAGTCCCTGGGTCCCTCCCCTAGACCAAGCGCTGGAAGCCGTGGCCCTCTGCCCCGGGGAGCTGGCATCCTGGCGGGCGCATGACCCAGAGCAGGTAATGACACCTGTGACAAGTGTTGAAAGGGAAGCTCCTGTCCCTGTCCCTGGCGGTGCTTTCCTGGCTGGTGACCTCTCCGTCTCCGCTGAGGTGTGAGAGGTGCCATGCCATTGTGGGAGGACAGAAGCAGTGGGGGAGGGGAGGACGGGGCAAGCCCAGACAGCCAGGCCAGGCCGGCCTGTTCTAGCTGGGTGCTGAAGGCCGGAGTTTATACCGAGGCCAACAGCGTCCCCCAGAGGGTTTTAAGCAGAGGAGGCCAGGCCAGGTTTCCAGGGTAGGGGCTGGGGCCTGTGGCCCTCCGGCTGAGGCTTCTCCCCAGCGACTTCTGCCTTCTCCTACCCCCTCCCCTGTGCACAGCAGCCTTGGCACCCAGGGAAGGGTTGTTTACGTGGCTCACCCCGGGAGGGAAAGGGGCCAGTCCCAGTCCCTCCGGCTCCTTCTCTCGGGGCTGAACGGCATCTCAGCACGGCCCTTGGGACCAAGTTCTCCCAACCTCCCTGGGGAAGCCACAGGGCGAGAGACATGCTGGCCCGTGTGCACATCCCAGTTCTGCTGTTCCTGTGCTGGGTGACCTTTGGCAAGGCACGGCGTCGCTGACCATGGCGGTGATGGTTACTCCCTCTTTGGGAAGGACAAAGTGAAGTTCTGATTGGGAATCAGAGCCGCAGTACAATGCCCACAGCCTTTTGGCTACTGCATGCGGGTGGCACTGACCCTGCATCAGGCCTAGGGCTTCAAGGCTGTGGTCACACGGGGTCCTGTGCCTAGAAGGATCCACGCTTGGTGGAATGTTCTGCTGTCACCATCTTGAAATTCTTGATACTTTGGAACACAGGGTCCTGCCTTTTCCCTTGCACACTGGGCCCTGCGCATTATGTAACCCACAAATCGGGTAGGGGGAAGGAAAAGGCACGGAGGGCCTGAGAGGAGGACGCACAAGGTGGAGGGCATGACTAACTGTCCTGAGGTGGGTGGATGTTAATAATAGCAACATTTATTTAGTGCTTACTGTGTGCTAGTTTAAGCACTTTACATACACATCTTCAGCCGCCCTGTGAGGTAGGTACTATCATCGTCTCTACTGTAGAGATGGGGACACGGATGTTATGTGGCCGGTCACGCAGCTGTCAAGAGGCTGGGCTTCAACTACAGCGTGCAGGCCCGGACCAGGGCATCGCCTGGGAGGCAGTGCCTGGAGGCCCAGGTGCAGTTTCCCCAGAGGGGACAAAGGTGCAGAGCAGAAGGGAACAGTGTCTTCTCTGTGGGTGGGTGATGCTTGGCCAGGAGACGGGGAGCCAGAGCCAGTTGTTCTGGGGCTGAGAGAGGCTGACCTTTGGATTTCGTGGTTCTGATTTTCCAAGCTCAGAGCTCCTGGGCCCTCAGTCTTCGGGTCTTGCTGCGGCCGTGGCTCCTCGGGGCTGCCTGAACCCCATCCTCCCCTTTTCACGGTAGTCCCTGCTTCTTCCCCACCCCCAGGTCATCCCATTCGCCTTCTTGACTTTAATGATCTCTTCTGAAGGTCCGAGTGCTCCCTGGACCACCCTCAGATGTCTCACACAGGCGATCAGCCTTAGGTGCAGAGCCCAGGGCCCCGGCTCCCCCCGCCCACCTCTGCTGTGCCTCCAGGTCCCCGGCTCCTCTCCGGCACCATCATCCGCCCACTTGCTCAAGCTGGGAAGCTGCAAGTTCTCCTGGACACCTCCCTCTCCCTCACCCCCACATCCTACAGCCAATCCTCAGCCAGTCCTGCTGGTTCTCTTTGGAGTCTGTGGGCTCCTCCTGCCCGCTGCCCCCCACCAGGCCCCTGTGGGCTCTCACCCGGCCTGCTACCTCTGCCTCCTACCTGTCTTTTGTACTCCTGCCCTACTTCATGCCATTTGCACGCTGTAGCCAGATGATCTAATAAAGCTAAACATTTGATTGTGTCATATCCCTGCTTAAAACATCCAGGACTTCTTAGAATAAACTCCAGACTCACTGACGTCTCCAAGGCTCTGTGTGATCTGGTCCTGCCTACCTTTTTGTAGCATCTTGTACCCTTCTCCCTCTCCCTCGGCTGCTGGACTCCACACATGTTGTCCCCAATCCTGAAACGCACGCCCCCTCCTCGGCCCTGCCAACTCCTACTTATCCTTCAGGCAGACACCAGCTCAGCACCAGCTTGCACGTCGCTTCCGCCGGGAAGCCTAAAAACCTGCGACTAAACCGCCCGCCTCCCCCTACCTCCATGGGACCTGGCCCTTCTTCAGGGTATTGGAATTGCTCACCTGCTGGACTGCACGCTCTGTGAGGTCGGGAAGGCTGTTCCGCCCAGTCCTGGCACACAGTAGGTGCGCAGTGAGCTGTCTAGTGAATGAAGGAAGGGACCAGCCGTTGCTGCCGTGCAGTATCTTCGCTGGGCTCTCTGCCTCCGGGCCTGCCTTTCCCAGTCCTCCCTGCGCACAGCCCAAAGCGATCCCTCCAAAACAGAACTGACCCTGTCACCCCCTGCTACTTAAAATACTTCAATAGCTCCCCATTGCTGCCAGGAAAAGGCCTCGGCTTCTTATCATGATATTCAAAGCCCGTTGTGATCTGCCCCGTCTCATCTCCCCTGCTTCCCCGCCACTCTTTGAACTCCCGGCAGTTCCTGTAGCATGCCAGGCTGTTTTGCGCCTCTGTGCATCTGCACTTGCTGTTCCCTCTGCTCGGGATGCCTCCCCACCCCGGCTTTGTCTCCCTGGAAAACGTCCTGTATTCCGCAGGGTGGGCTCAGCTGCCACCTTCCCCCGGAAGCGCCTTCCGACGCTCCCTGGTCAGAGTCGCCGGCAGGTCCATGGCCACGCTCCTTCGGGGGTCTACCTCTCTTCCTTGCTGGTTCCTCCAGTGCAAGCACAGTAACTTTTTTTTTTTCAAGATTGTTTATCTTTGTACCTCTAGCTCCCAATTTCTCTCCTGTCTTAATTAGGTCTTTGCTTATATACAGAAACCCAGTCAAACCAGCTTCAGTAATAAAGGAGATTTTTGTTTTGCTTTGTTTTGTTTTTTTTAATGAGGACAAGGATTCCTGGGAACTGAGGGGAAGCTAGGGTTTGGAAAGCCAGAAGAACTTGAAGCAGCCACTCTGTGCCCTCGTGGCCACTCTTGCCTTTCTGTCACTACAGACTGGATTTCTCTGACTTCCTGGTCCTAGGCCACCTGTGGTTCCTGTATTGTGTCCCTTGGTTCTAGCCAGATTCAAAAATGGAACTCAGGGCATGACTGATGCAATCTCAAGCTCCCAGAAGAGGATCCGATTGGCTGTGAGAGGGTCAGGTGCCCACTGTAGTCCAATCAGCTGTAGCCTGTGGGAAAGGATCACAGTCAGCCATGCAAACACGGCTACTGGTGCAACCTCAGAGAAAGGGCATCTCTGCTAGCTGGCCAAGGATGCCAAGACATCTCCTGGAGTCCCTAAGGTGCCAGGTGGGTGCAGCATTTTGGGTCTGAGCCCCAGCCTTTCATCTGGAGAAAGGGGGCCTGGAGTTGTGACTAAACCGGGAGTCTTCCTGGGGCGGTAGTGCACAGGGCAGGCTCTGAAGAACCTGTCACAGGTAACTCAGAGGCCTGAGCAGGAAGAGAGAGAGAGAGAGAGAGAGCGAGAGAGAGAGCCTGAACTTCCTTACCTCGCTTTGGAATGGGGAGGGGGAGAGGGAGGCTTGAGCAGTCAAAGCTTTTCCTTAGCAAACTTATTCATTCTCTAAACTTCATTCATTTCCTTTCCTCAGTGAAAACCCATCGCACACCTACCCCAGTTTCCCCAGCCAGGCATTCTATACCCATATTGACTTCATACATCCCAAGCACTGAACAGTTTTGATCACTTACTGTGTGCCGTGTTCACGCATCATCTCATTTAATCCTCACACCCTGTAACATGGGCATGTCCACTGTCCCATTTAACAGACAAGGAAACTGAGGTTCAGAGAGGTGGCATCCATAGGCCAGGAGCGCACAGCACAGTGACTCCAGAATGAAAGCTACTCATGGCTTTTACCCTCAGCTACCTACTCACTTGCCCATCGGGGTTAGGAGGGCCTCACGGGCAGATCCCCGGTCACCACTCTTCCTCTGGCCCCACTGCTCCGCCAGCCCAGAGCAAGGGCTCCCAACAGCGAGGCAGGGGATGCAGGTAGAATAGAAAAGGCAGGTGGGTGGGAGCCAAGGTTCTCCTCTTCATGGATCCACCCTCCTTGTGGAAGATGCCAGCTGAGCCCACCCTGCGGAATACAGGACATTCTGCAGGGAGACAAAGCCAGGGTGGGGAGGCATCCCAAGCTGAGGGAACAGCAAGTGCATGGTCCTGTGGCCTTGGACACATCTCTTCCACCTTTGAGCCTCACTTTGCTTATTCAGAAATGGGGATGACAATTCCTGCCATGAGGCTCACATTGGATGGGGGCTCTGATGCCAATTTGTAACTGAGAACTGAGCAGTTTCCCAAGGGTGGTTATTACCAGATGGGCTGTGGCAACCGGGTAGTAGCTGGCCAGGGGGTCCAGGCTTCAGCAAGAGGCAGGCAGGCCCACAGCTCCCCGGAGTGTACACTGCTACCCTCAGCAGGACCGCGGTGACGGTCAGTGACTCATGTTGAGTGACACTGGCTCGCGTGGTGAGGAAGCTTGTCCTTTTCAGCTCTGTCAAGTCCAAGATTGGCCCAGAGAGAAAATGTCAGTGTAGTTGCTAGTGTGTGTTGAACAACTTCCTAACACTTTCTGTCCCCACTTTCTAACCGAGAAAGATCTCGGACGAGGCTGGCAGCTTTGGCTGGCCACTCCACGCAGCTAAGATTTCATAGCATTAGCTTTATTTTTCACTGTATTTATCTTACTGCCCCTTTCTATTTATTAAAATGTTATATTGGCTTTTTCACTTACAGTAGCAATACCATTTCTATTAAAAATAGATGCGTTTAAGTTAAAAGTAGCCATGGCAGAAATTGTTGAGTGGCATGCGGTGTTGCGCGGGTGAGTGGTAAGTGGGGCGTGGTCTGGGGTGGCAGAGATGTGGGCTGTCACCTAGAGTAGACCCTGAAGGTGCCTTCCCCCCACCTGATGAGTTTGGGGGCCTCTCCTTGCTCTGTGCCTCTCTGCTTCTCCTCTGCTCACACAAGTCCAAGCCTGTACTCTGGTGTGATTGTCCTAAAGGAAGGAGAATTTGTGCCACTGTTCCTATAACCTGCTTGAGAGGGGGGCTCCTGGAGTTGGGGGTGCATGGGTGGGGGGTAGGGTGCCCCCTTATCTCTGAGGCCAGTTGTTGTTTGTTGTATGTCATGGTCTTTACACAGCTCCTGGGGTGGCTGGAGCTACAGACTCCATGGTTCCTCTGGTCCCCAGGCACAGCTGGGCCTCAGGGCTTCCTAGATGCCCAGAGTCCCAGAGAGCAGGGAAGCTTCGGGAGCTGCAGGTGAGGGCCAGGCTGTCCCTGGAGCTTCATGCCCTAGGCTCTGAAGTCTCAAAAGTCCCTGTTCCTGCTTTCTCCACCTCTTGGTGCCCTGCCTGCCTCCCTCTGGACACTGGGCACAGATCCCAGGAGCCCTAGTGGACACAGTGGATTCAGCCACAGGGCTGGGGACCAGGGCCAAGGCCGAGATGGGAGAGAGAGAGTCCCATCTGCCCTTTCCCCAGCACATTGTTCACTGTGAGGACGTGGCCTGGGCACCAGGACAGTGCCTGGGGCGGGGGGCGGGCAGGCCTGGACAGAGCGGATCCTGCATCCTTGCTGAGTGTCTGAGGTCTCTGTGAAGGCACTATGTGTGTGTGTGTGGGGGGGGGGGTGCTGAAAGTATTGTCACATGAGGTGTGTGTGGTCTCTATAACACAGTTTCTGTGACTTTGCATGTGCAGGGTATCTCCTGGATGTGTGTGTGTGTGATGTGTGTGGGGACCTCAGGGGTCTACATCTCCATGTAATGTGACTGTGACGTGTACTTGTGTGTCTATGTATCTGTGTCTGCCTGCCTCTGGTGCCTTGCTTGCTTGGGTGTGGGGTGTGTCTACTGCTTTGTGTACGTCAATTGTACAGCTTATGTCTGACTCCCTGGTCTGTCTCAGGGGCAAAGGGAAGGTGTGTGGCATGCACACGGGTCTGTAGCTGGAAAGGGTACACGGAATGCAGTGGCCTTCCAAGGGGCGGTGTCTGCGTGGGGGTGGGGAAGTCGCTGTGCTGGGTTCTCAAAGAGGGTCTCTAGGGCAGACCGCGGACGCGGCGGCGCCTTCCGGCCCGGCGCGGGGCTGGTAACCGGAGCCCTTGCCCCATGAAATATTGATCAGGGCCGCAGGCGGCCGGGCTGGAGGCGGGGTGTCAGGCAGCGCGCCGGCCGCTGTCCGTGGTGCTGCCACGCCTACCGGGAGTCGGTGTCAGGCCCTCCCACCGGCACCCTCAGCCAGGCCTCTGCCTCTCAGCATGAGCTTGCGTGTCCCTTCTCATCTGGCAAGGGAAGCAGAGGAACCAGATGGGCGTCTTATTGGGATCCAGTATCCCCCGTGGCTGGGGTGACCATATGGCTGGGTTGGCCTGGGACAGTCCTAACTCATAACTGTGGTATGGTGTGATTGTTAGTTGTGCCCCTGCTCGCTCCCCAAAGAGTCTCAGTGGAAGGATAAATTGTGCGCTGAGCAGCAATCTGGCTTCCATCCTTTGACTTCTCCCCCTACCGTTTCAGCTCTGCCCTGGGAGTTCCGTAGCCACTCAGGTGTGCAGGTGCATGTGTGTGTGTATGTGTGTGTGTGCGTGTGTGTGGGTGTTGTGCCCTTCCTGTACTAGGACTGAGCTGGAATAAGGCACTAGGGATCCTGTTGCAGCCCAGACCTTCCCCAGGGGTTCCAGCCCCCTTTCCCCCACTGCAACTTCTGCTTTCCTTTCAATTCCCTTTCAAACTGTGCTCCTTCTCAGCCCTGGGCTTCCCCTGCCCCTAGAGAGTCAGGGTATCTCCTGGCCTCCCTCCTGCATCCTGGACTGGGAGGCCTCTCCTTGGTCTGAACATCAGGGTGTTGTAGAGTCGCCAAATTGGCCATCTGTTCACTTACGGCATCTTCTCTGGCCTACATTTTTTTTTTTTAAGGCAAACAGACAAATAGACAGAGCTCCCATTTGTCTGCTGGTTCACTTTCCAAATGCCCACAATAGCCAGGACTGTACTAGACCAAAGCTTGGAGCTGGAATTCAATCTAGGTTCCCCCACTGTGGGTGACAAGGTCCCAGTTATTGGAACCACCATAACTGCCTCCCAGGGTATGCATTAGGTGGAAACTGGAGTCCAGGTCCAGAGCCAGGCACTCCAATGTGGGACACGTCTTCACAGTGTTTTAACCACTAGGCTAAAAGCCCACTTCTCCCCTACTTTTAACCACTGCTCCTCCCTGCTTGAGTGCATGCACTGTCCCCCTACCTGTAACTGTAGGTATTGCACCTTACGGCTTTCCTCATCTGTCTTCCCCTTTGGGCATTCCCCTCCCACCCAGCCTCGCCCTGCTTTGGGAAACACACCCAAATCCTGCCTGCTTGTGCTGCCCCGCTGAGCTCCAGTGGCCCTGCCTGCCCAGTGCCTCTATGTGGGAGCGCCACAGGTATCTCCGACTCCCGGGACTAAAGTGGGGGATTCTTCTTCCTCTTAAGCCAGGTTTTTTTCCCCTGGGACCTCAGGCTCTGCTGGTGGTGCCTTCCAGCCCCTGCTCATCATGTATAAGATCTTGGATTCCATTTTTCCCCTCTTGCCTACTCTATCCCTTTAATAACCCTAGGCAACCGCTAACACCACCATGACTCCCGGCCACCCCTTTCCACTCGTCACAGGCAGGTCTGGTCTGAAGCAGCGCGGCCCTCTTACCTGCAGGGTTACAGCAGCCTCCTGGGCTCTCCCTGCTGTCGGGCTTTCTTCTGGTTATGCGCTCAGTGTCAGATTGAGCTCTGGGAAACATCACATCTAAATCATGTCAGACTTCACTCCTGCAGGATTAAAGCCAAGCTTCTCAGCTCCGCGTCCAGAGCCTTTCATCGACTGTTCCAGCCTCCCTTCCCAGGCCCCTCCTCCACATCCGTACCTGCCTCCTGCTCCAGCTGCTCTGCTCTGCTCACCAGCCTCCGACACGTGTTCTTTCCGCACAGTCCCAGTAGTGCCCATCTCTTTCCTTTAGAGCTACTTCTGCCTCTCCAAGCCCCAAATATATAGATATATATACATAAATATATATATATATATAAAGGTTTATTTATTTATTTGAAAAGCAGTTATGGGGGGGGATCTTCTTTCCACTGGGTTCACTCCTCAAAAGGCTGTAGTGGTCATTTGCAAGGGTTGACCCAGGCTGAAGCCGGGAGTCTGGAACTCCATCTGGGTCTCCCGCATGAGTGGCCGGGGCCCAGGTACTTGGGCCAACTTCTGCTGCCTTCCCAGGTGCATTAGCAGAGAGCTAGATCAGAAGCAGAGCAGCTGGGACTTGAACCAGCACTCATATGGGATGCCAGTGTCACAGGTGGTGGCTTAACCTGCTGCACTACAGCGCCAACCCCCCACCCAACCCCATCTTTTGAGCTCCTTGGGAGGCCTTCTCTGCTCACTCATGTGCTGAAGTGTTTGCTCTTGCAGAACAAAGTATTTTATCTTTGCCTCTCGGTGCCTCGTGTGGTGCACGGACCTGTAGCACGGGCATCACTGGGAGCCTGCTGGAACTGTAGGTGCTGAGGTTCCACCTGTGAGCCCTGGGGTCAGAATCTGCATTCCCACAAGACCCTCTGGTCATTCGTGTGAACAGATGAGCTTGAGGAGCCCTGGATGGTGCTTTCATGGGGGCAGGGTCTTGTTTTTGTTTAGGGGTGGCCTTGGGCCAGGACTGGTGGTATTCCCAAGTGTCAAGTTTAGCAGCTAACAGGTGCCACACAACTATGGGATGGGGTGAGTGGTGGAGATGGCCAAGGGGATGTGTCCCCTGCCTGGGCTCCTCCCCTCCTGTAATCCACACCCCGAGGGGCCCCAGAGCGCCAGCTCTGTGAATCTGATGCCGGAAAGTCCTCTAGCGATGTGTGTAGCAATCAGTTAGTCATCCAAGAAGCAATTATTAAGCAGATAGCAGAACTTTTCCCACTTCACAAAACACATGCTGGTGGAAATGTCTGCTATTTTCATATAAAATAAAATATGCTTGAAAAGAAAAATATGTATTTTTGTTTTTTCATTATAGCATTAATATAGTTTCTAAAGTAGTAACTTTAGAAAACACAATATGTCACATCAAGAAAATAAAAATGACTCAGAGTTCTGCTCTCCAGCTCTACATGCTGGTGATACCGCCGTGCAGATTGCCACTCTCATTCGGCAATGATGTCCAGAGTCCCTGGCAGGCCTGGCCAGGGACGAGGTGTTGGGGTGTGGGAGCCGACATGGCTCCTGTGGTACAGAGCCCCCAGCCAGCAGGTGGGTTTGGGAGGTGGGCACAGAACAGGTTAAGGACAGCAAGCCTTCATTCTCAGGGCAGTTGTAACAAAGTGTCACACACTGGGCTTAAAACAACAGAAACTTTATTCTCTCCCTTTCTAGAGGCTGGAGGTCAGAGACCAAGGTGAGAGCTGTGATGGCAGATCTGGTCCAGGCCTGGTGACAGCTGGCATTCCTTGGCCTGTGGACACATCACTCCACTCTGCCTCCATTGTCACATGGTGTTCCCCCATAGCTCTGTCCCCATGGTCTTTCTCTAAGGACACTGGTCACGTGGATTAGGGACCTACCCCACTCCGGCCTGTCCTCGTCTCACCTAACCACATCTGCAGCCGCTCACTTCCCAAACAAGGCTACCTGCTGGGGTGCTGGAGTCCACCTCAGCCTGTAGCAGGCAGGGCCGTGCTGGAGTGCGGGGGCAGCACCACGGGGACCCCAACCTCATTGGGAAAACTCTCCTTGGAAATGGCCTCCAACCAGGGAACGGGCAGGTGAAGGCCCAGGGGCAGACAAAGGTGGGGCCTCAGGGCACAGGAGTGGGCATGGGCTGGAGAGCAGGGTTCTGCGCAGACAGAAGGCAAAGTGGCACTTTTTAAAAAAATTTTTAAAAGATTTATTTATTTATTTTAAAGTCAGAGTTACACAGAGAGAGAAGGAGAGACAGAGAGAGAGAGAGAGAGAGAGAGAGAGGTCTTTTCCATCCGCTGGTTCATTCCCCAATTGGCCACAATGGCCAGAGCTGGGCCGATCTGAAGCCAGGAGCCAGGAGCTTCTTCTGGGTCTCCCACGTGGGTGCAGGGGCCCAAAGACTTAAGCCATCCTCTACTGCTTTCCCAGGCCATAGCATAGAGCTGTATCAAAAGTGGAGTAGCCAGCCGGTGCCGCGGCTCTCTAGGCTAATCCTCCGCCTGTGGCGCCGGCACCCCGGGTTCTAGTCCCGGTTGGGTGCCGGATTCTGTCCCAGTTGCTCCTCTTCCAGTCTTTCTGCTGTGGCCCGGGAAGGCAGTGGAGGATGGCCCAAGTGCTTGGGCCCTGCACCCGCATGGGAGACCAGGAGGAAGCACCTGGCTCCTGGCTTTGGATCGGCGCAGTGCGCTGGCCTCAATGCGCTGGCTGTAGTGGCCACTTGGGGGGTGAACCAATGGAAAAAGGAAGCCCTTTCTCTCTGTCTCTCTCTTACTGTCTAACTCTGCCTGTCAAAAAAAAAAAAAAAAAGTGGAGTAGCCAGGACTTGAACTGGCACCCATATGGGATTCTGGCACTGTAGGCAGCGATTTTATCTGCTAAAGCCACAACACCAGCCCAAAGTGGCACTTCTGAGGAATGAAAAGAAACAAATGCGGCCGGAATACAGAGCAGGTGCAAGAGGCCTGGGACAAGCTGGGAGCTGGGAGAGGAAGACAGGAGCCAGGTGACACGGGCTGTGGGCCTTGCAAAGGGGTTTCTCCTTCATAAGGAAGGAGACGGGGAGCTACAGGGTGGGGTCAAGCAGGAGAGATTCACTCTGCTTTGTAAGCTCCTCCCAAGGTGGGGTTGTCCATGCTGCATTGTTCTTCTAAGTCCCAGACCAAGTCCTCAGGAGCCCCCTGGCTGAGGGAGGCCTGGCCATGACCCCTGAGGGTCAGCTTTGACTTCAGGAGCCTTGTTCTGAGCAGGGGCCAGGGCTCACCCAGCCATGGGTGTGCCTGACTCTTGGATGTCCTGAGCCCTTGCAGTCTGGGGACACAGGTTGGGACCTGGCCACACCAGCCCCTGCACTGCAGTGAGCATTGTGCCTAGGGATGCGTCCAGGGCCCCATGTCTCCCTGGGGCCAGAGATCCTGGTGCTGGAGCAAGCCCGGTGTTGGGTCTTACAGGGCTCCAGCAGCCTGCTCCCCTGAGGGCTGTGCTCAAGGCATCCCTTACCAGAGCCTCAGATGGGAGAGGACCCACCTGCCCGAAGCTGCCCGAGCCTGCCTTGCCCGGGCTGGGTGGGCCAGGCTGGGTGAAGGAGAAGTGGGTCAGCTTGGTAGCCATGGTGACAGCAGCTGCTCCCTGCCAGCCTTCTCGTCTCCTCGCCACAGACCTCACCGATGAGCTCCTTTGTCCAGGGTGGCAGAGACGGGGGCCCACGGGGTGAGATTGCGGGCTGCCGCGTGTCTGAGTGCGTGAGTGTTCAAGCTGGCGCAGCTGCCTGCTCCGAGCCGGTGCGTGCGCTTTCGCCGAAGCAGCCCGCGCTCAGGGTGAGACGCGTCCTGCTGCCCTGCCTTGGAAGCCTGGGGCCTCTCTGGGCAGGGGCTGTGGGGGTGAGTGTGTGCATTTGGGAATGCACTTGTGAGTGTGTGGGCGCCGCTAGCAGCTTCTCTGTGCCTCTATGTGAGTGGGTAGCTAGGAGAGAGGTGAGTATCTGCACATGTGTGATGGACACATGTCGTGTGTCACATGTGTGGCTGTGTGTGATATGCCCTGTGGTGGCTCTCCCCGTGTGTGTGTGTGTGTGTGTGTGTGTGAATGTGCAAGCCTGGACTGGGGTGACAAAGGTCCACACAATCGGGGTGCTGCCTACTCTGGCTGGGTGTGCTTCCATAGCCCAGCCTGCTCCTCCCGACCCACACCGACCCCCATTACTCCCATCTCTCACCGGGTGAGGAAGGGAAGCATTAGAGCCCAGAGGTCCCCCACGCCCCCTCTCTGGATGCAGGCCCTGACCTCTGACACAACCCGTGGGGGATGTGGGAGGTAGGCTTGGTGCTGGCTTAGGGGTGGGGCAGGAGTCTCAAATGCCAGACCCAGCAATCCAGCAAGGGATCTAGAGCTGAGAGGCTGGCACAGCTTCATGGTTCTCCTCCTCAACTGAGAGCAGCAGGACCCTAGTCCCACGCTGACCCGGCAGCACCTGGGGCTTCAGTGGGAGGCTGTCCTCTTAGTCTCTGCACCCTCCCCTAACATGGCTGCACCTGCTGTGGGTTTCAGACCAGTAAGAGCTAACAACTGGACAGTCTTTTACCTTGTGTAGGCTCATGGAGTTTGTTACAGAAACCCTCTGTCACGGCTTGTCAATGGCTGATCTAGGTTTTATTTCTTATTTAAGAAGCAGAGAGCAAGAGAGAGACAGACAGACAGACTTCTCATCCATTAGTTCACTCCCCAGAAGAGTGCAATGACCTGGATTGGGCCAAAGCCAGGAGCCAGGCCAGGAACTTCACCCAGATTTTCCATATGGGTGGCAGGAACCCAGTCCCTTGAGCCATCACTGCTGGCTCCCTGGATCCGTGTTAGTAGTAGGCTGGAATCAGGAGCTGGAGCCAGGCTTCAAAGCCGGGCACCCTGATACGGGATGCAGGAGTCCGAATGGCGACTTAACTGCTAGGCCAGTGCTGGCCCCAGATCTAGGTGTTTGACCCTGTCGTGTTTTATCTCCTCGCTGGCCCGCCTGATCCTGAGTCCAGCCTGGAAGGGTCGGGCACGGGGTAGTGGTTGCCATCTGATAGAACAGGACATGGAAGTTCAGAGAAGTTGAATACCTTACTGGGGGCAGAGCCAGGAGTGTCCCCTGCCCCCACTGCTGGGCATGTCACAGCCTCTGGGGAGAGACATGGACCTCACTAATCGGGGGGATACACAAAGGAAGAACAGGGTCTGGAGCCCCTTGGGGATTGGTCCTGTCTTAGTTCTTCCTGTGGAGTTCAGCAGTCTGACGCTAAAGTGCCGGCAGGGAGCCAGCGTTGTGGCACAGCGAGTTTAGCCACCACCTGTGATGATCCTGCCAGCATCGCGTGTGAGTGCCACCAGGTTCCAGTCCCAGCTGCTCCACTCCCAGTCCTTGGGCCCCTGCCACCCACATGGAAGACCTGGATGAAGCTCCTAGCTCCTGGGGTCAGCCTGGCCCAGCCCTAGCCATTGTGGCCATTTGGGGAGTGAACCAGTGGAGAAAGATCACTCTCTCTGTCTCTCTAAGTAACTCTGCCTTTCAAATAATAAATAAATAAATTTTTGAACAAAAAAATAAAGTGCCTAAAGGCAGATTGGGAGGGCCCAGATGTTAGACCACTTCCTTTCACAAAGGAGGAAAGAGAGAATCAGACACTTTAAATGATTTGCTCAGGGCCCCACAGCTATCTCCAGAATCCATCCAATACAATAGCCTACAGCTACTAGAAACCCCTCAGGACAAATGTCTTCCCTAGCCTTTCCTCTAAGCTCTACTCTTCCCTTCCAGACCCTTTTACCGGATCACCTCCTCCCGGGAGCCTGCCCTGACTGCCCTCACCCTGTTTCTTGAAGTGGGAGTTAATTGAAGCCTTGTGCAAATGCCTTAGTGGTGTGCTGCTGGGAGGGGCACAGCCCCCGTGGTGTAGCACACACTCTCAGGCTCCTCATTTCGGTGAGTTTGAGCTGTCTTCCAGGTGAGGGGGGTGGAGGGAGCACCAGACAGGTGACATGGGACCTAGGAGTCAGGGGACTTGGGTTGAAGCTCCCTGTGCAACCCTGAAGGCATCTCTTCCCCATTCTGGGCCTTGGTTTTCTTATTTGTTTTTATTGTTATTATTTATTTATTATTTATATTTATTATATATAATAATATACATTATATTATATCATATAGTATATTATAATATGTACTATATATTATAATATTTATTTTTATATGCAAATCAGAGTTACAAAGGAGAGGCAGAGGCAGAGAGAGAAAGATCTTCCATCTGCTGATTCACTCTCCAAAATACCCCAATGGCCAGGGCTAGGCCAGGTCAAAACCAGGAGGGGGCCTGGAGCTTCATCTGGGTCTCCCCTGTGGGTGTCAGGGGCCCAAGGACTTGGGTCATCTTCTGCTGCTTTCCCAGGCACCTTAGTAGGGAGTTGGATTGGAAGTGGAGCATCTGGGACTCAAACCAGAGCTCACATGGGATGCTGGCATTGCAGGCAGCAGCTGAACCCATTGTGCCACAGTGCTGGCCCTGGCAGAGCGATTGTCGAAGTGACTTTCCTGGAAAGGCTGTGGTTCATTGAGCAATGGTTAGAACCCCTAGCAGGTGACAGGCTGTATCCTCCGTCCTGCAGCCCTCTCCCCACTGTGCGCCCACCCCCCGCCTCCTCGCTTCCCCCTGCCCGTGGTCTCACAGCTTGGGAGTGACCGCACAGCTGGTTTGTTCTTCCTGAGCTCAACTGGCTGCCAGAGAAGGCGCTGGACTCCCTTCCGGAGCGTCCGCTGCAGCACAAGTTCATGCTCAGCTTTCCGGCCTAGAGGACTGAATCCGACTCCTTATAGCACACGGCTGAGGCAGCTGAGACCCAGAGAAGCCCCCTTTGGGGAAGTGGCCTGCAGGCAGGGTTCCCACAAGCACTCTGGAGTGCTCCAGGCCCCCTGCGTGATCCCCGGGTGTTTGAAGAGGCGCACACAGCGCCGGATGGTGCAGAGTCCTGGATGGCAAGCTGTCTCTTGTCAGTTTCATCCATTATTCATGAGGAAACACGAGCCCCCGGGTTGGCAGCCTTGGGAATTTTGTCCCTTTAGCTTCTCACCCTCTGGGGGTGGTGCGCTCAGGCTGCCAGGAGGCTGTGCAGGAAGCACTTGCCTCTCCAGCTGTGACCTGGGTGGGCTTTCTGCTGCCCTGGGATGCTCACCCCAGCGGTGGGAACCTGGCCCACAGCGGGGGCTTCTCATAGTAGACCCTTCCCTTGCAGTTTTCTCAAATAGTGCACAGCTGCTGGGCAGAGCATGAGTTTCAGGAAACGAGCCCTCTGGATAAAGCCCTGGGGACAGGGGCTGCTGAGGGTGTCGGTCTGTGGAAACAGGAGACCTGGGTTTGAGTCCAGGCCTTCTCGCTTCTTAGCTGAGCAGAACGGGCAAGTCCTTTGTTCTTGGAGAGGCAGTTTGCTCGTCTGCAGCGTGGTGAGAACTGTATGCCCCACAGAAATACTGGGAGGAGCCAGCTGGGTGTCTGCTGTGGCAGGTGCATGGTATCAGACCCCCCTGTCCCACCTTCTACCAAAGGGCCAAGCAGACACCCAAGAAAGCACAAGGACTGGCACTCGAATTGGAAACTGCAGAAAAGAGATTATCCCAGGCCAAGGTTCAGGGGCATGTTCCATTCGTGGTGAATCTGATGGGGGGCGGGTGGAGAAATACAATCCGGGTCTCTGCACACGGCACAGGCTGAGCAGGAACAGTCAGTCGGCTTTGACTCATCTCCTCTGTCAGCCCTAATTTGCCAGGCCTGCGGGAGCCAGGCTGACCTGGAGGCCAGGTGACCGCTCTCAGCTGCCTGGGGACTGTCTTGCTCCTCGGCAAGAGTGGTACCCTCCTCCCACCCCCGCCCCCGCCCCCAGCTTTCCTCCCTTGCTGTGTCCTTTGAAAAGTCAGACTCCCTCGGGGTGACAGGCCTGATGGCAGAGGGTCGAGCAGTGCCCATAGCCATGGGGTGGGCAGCTGCCCTGGGAGGAGCACTGGGGGCCGAGATGCAGCCTGGACGGCGCAGGGCACGGTGCACGCCCGAGCGGCTGGCTCTGCTCTTTGCTCTGTCCAGACAGCTGTGGACCCTGCTGTGGCACAAAGCAGCCAGAGACACTCGCTTCCCTGCTCCAGAGTGTTCTCAGAGGCCTCCGTCCTCCTCTTCCTGTACTTACGGTAGCCACCATGAAACACTTGTCTGTATAATTAGTTATTTACTGTCTGTCTCCAGACTGGAGCCTTTGGGAAGGCAGGACTGGGTCAGCCTGGTTCACTACCCATGTCCTTGGCACTCAGCATTGGTCTTGGGATTTCGGGGGCTTAAATATTTGTAGCTGAGGCTAATGGGAAGAGTACACCTCTATACTCTGGAAAGGAATTGGGAAATATGTTCCAAGAGCCCAAAGACTACTTAAGCCCTGGTACCAGGCAAGATGCTTTTGGATGTATCTGCTTCAAACTGGCCTAAGCAATGGAAAATAAATTATCTCTCAAAACTGGAGCTCAGAGAAAGGCAGACTCCAGGGATGGCCTCTGGCCCCTTCTGTCTGGGTGCTGTGCTGTCCTCAGCCTTACTGTATTGATCCTAGGGATGGGTCATCTCTTTGGGGAGGGCTCGTGGGGGAGAAAGAGGAGGAGGTAGGCAGAAAGACCCTCCCCCCCTCCCCGCAGGCATCGGATTTGAATCTTCCCCTAAGTCCAACTGAGCCAACGTGGTCATCTGTCCACCCTTGGACCCCAGGTGAACGCCATCCATTGATTGCCTTAAACTCATTAGGCTGGGTCACTACAACAAGCCAGGGGCTGGCATCTGGGCAAAGCCAGTGTTCTGCCAGGAAGCAGGCGGGGGCTGGATGTGCCAGGGAGGCTCCCAGTGGTACCCACACCTCCAACTCAGCCATTCCATTTCTAGACATCAGTCCCAAGGACATAAGCAGACAAAACCAGTGTGGAAAGGTGTTTATTGACATGTGTGTTTAAAAGAGAGGGAGGAGAGAACTTGTGTCTGATTCAGGAGATAACTATATTGAAATAGTTGTCAGTTGTGCTACCTCTATACAATGGGCTACTAGGGTGGCCTTAAATCATTTATACCAAGTGTTAATGACATTGGGGAATGCATCAGATGCAGTGTGCTGGGATATAAAACTGTTTTTCAGTACGATTGTTTTTATTTGAGTGAAAATTTTTTTTAAGCCTACAGGAGGAAGACTGGGGGAAGCATGTTAAAAGGCTCATATGAGGTGGCCATCTCAGTGGCATTGGGAAGGGTGGGTGGCTTTTCTGGACCATTCCCTTCAGGTGGAAGGACCCCTTCCACCATCTGCACAGGCTGGGGCAGGTTTTGTCCTCCCTGATGTCTTTCTTTCTTATTCTTTTTTCAATATTTTTTTTATTTGAAAGCACAATGATAGAGAGAGATGGAAAAACAGAGAGATCTTCCATCCACTGGTTCACTCTCCTGGTCACAGCAGCCAGGGCTGGGCCAACCCAAAGCCAGGAGCCAGGCGCCAAGAACTCCATCCTGGTCTCCCACATAGATTGCAGGGGTCCAAGTACTTGGGCCATCTTGTGCTGCCTTGCCAGGTACATTAGCAGGGAGCTGGATCAGAGGAACCCAGAACTTGAACTATTGCTCTGATATGGGATGCTGGTATCGCAAGCGGTGGCTTAGCCTGCTGCACTGCTGCACTGGCCCCACTGGCTGTTCTGATGGCCTGCTGTGAAGACGGCCATCCCTGGCACTTGCTGGGTACTTCTTTTACCTGCGTGGGTCCCAGCACGCTCCATGCACCATCTCATCTAATCCTCACTACTCTCCCAGGAGGAAGGGGTTGGAGTTCTCATTCTCCTGATGTGTTCGCTGCAACCGCAAAATGTCTCGTCACAAGGAAGCTCGTGGCCAGCATGTGGAGGTCCTGGGTGTTCAAGGCCTGGCCACCTGACTCCACAGCTCTGGTCCTCACAGACTAGGTCACCTGCCAGGCCCTCCCAGCCACGCGATAACAGGGCAGTCCCATTTATTGAGGCCGACCCTGTGCCCACCCTTGGCATGGCTTCATTGCTTGAAGCATTTCAGCTTCAAAGAGGCTCAGTGACTTGCCCAAGTTCACACAGCTAGGAAGTGGTGGGGCTGCCCTAGAGTCTCTGGGTCTGATGTGGGATCCTTTTGTCTCCCTCCTACCTTCAGGGTTGCCTGGGGCCCCGCCACCCGGGGGACCATGTTTAATGGGGAGCCGGGTCCGGCCTCGGCTGGGACCTCCAGGAACGTGGTGCGGAGTTCCAGCATCAGCGGCGAAATCGGATCCCAGCAAGCTGGGGCCGGGGCTGGGACCACCACCGCCAAGAAGCGGCGCAGCAGCCTGGGCGCCAAGATGGTGGCCATCGTGGGTCTGACGCAGTGGAGCAAGAGCACTCTCCAGCTCCCCCAGCCTGGTGAGGGCGTGGACATGGGGCTTGGGGCTGGGGGCACTTGGCAGTGACAGAATGCACAGGGATTGTCCTGTGCACTTGATCCTCACGGGGCTCAGAGAAGGAATGGATCCGGGCTCCGACCCTAGCATTTGGGCATCCTCATTCTCCTGCCAACCCTCACGCTGGGCTGTGTCCACACACAGACTCACATTCGCTGGGAACTACGTTAACGGTTTTGTGTTCCTCTCGGTGTGGGCAGTGACACCACTGTTTTCAGATACACAACCCTTCCCCCTCAAAGTTGTCTTTCTTTTTTAAAAAGATTTATTTGAAAGGCAGAGTTACAGAGAGAGAAGGAGAGACAGAGAGAGAGATCTTCCATCCATGGGTTCACTCCCTAAATGGCCACAATGGCCGGGGATGGGCCAAGCTGAAATCAGTAGCCCAGAACTCCATCTGGGTCTCCCACATGGGTGCAGGGCTCCAAGCACTTGGGCCATCTTCTGCTGATTTCCCAGAGGCATTAACAGGGAGCTGGATCCGAAGCAGAGCAGCTGGAACTCAAACCGGTGTTCATATGGGATGTAGGTGGCAGCTTAACCCGCTGTGCCACAACACCATCCTCCAAAAGTTCTCTTACCTGTGATCTCTCAGCCTCCTAAGTGCCAATAGTCACATGGATACCGTGACACAGTCACATGTGCACATTCTAAAGTCAAAGGGAGAGTCCCATGGAGATTCATGGCTCATACAATAACATCAGCGAGTGTTCTGCTGCTCACGCCGGCCACTCGCATTGCCAGGGAAGCACAGTTGTCATTCGCACTGTTCATGGTTGCAAAACCATGTCACGCCAGTCACACAAGCACAGATCCCACGGTACAGATGCATACCTCCAGATCGGAGACACGTCACACATGTGTACACATGTGTGTTCTCACACACCTCAACAGCCACATCCTGAGAAATGCTGTGTACCTTCTCAGGCACCTAGCGATGGAATCCCAGTTGTGCCCAGAGCCAGGCACCACCCACACTGTCACTCAGCCACCTTGGCCCTCACACCACAGAGGAGCCAGCCTTCCCCACCAAGCCCTTCTCACTGGGCGGCTTCAGCCCAGACACCAGCTGGTTTTACTCTAAAATCTCTTCCTGAATGTTTTGCTCGGAGTAACAACTTCCTCAAGAAACCTTCAAAGAGGAAGCTGGGATGGGGTGATGGGGCACCAGAGGATCCAGAGAGAATGGGCATTAAGACTTGCAGTTGGGGCTGGGGGTGGGGCACTTCCAGGCCTTAAAATAGATGATCACAGAACCCTGGATGGGGAGCACGGGGGATGGGCTTTTCCAGCAATCAAACTGTGGCGTAGTTTGTGGTTTGTGGAACGGCTACATGGGGAAGCGCCCTGGGGTGGGCATGGCCCCTGTGAATGGGCGGATGGAGATATGGATGTGGCTCCTGGAGCTGAGCCGGGACAAGGAGAGCTGGGATTAGGGATAGGGGATAAAGATCAGGAGGCTGAGGAGGTGTTGAACAGCAAGAGCCCAGCTCCAGGAGACTCGGCCCTGGAATCCATCTGATGCAGCTTCAGACCTGAAGCCTTTGTGCCCTGCAGTGATCTGGAGGGGCCGTCTCTCTTCCAAGGCCAAGGCAGGGGCTGAGTCCTTGGGAGACATCGCCATGATTTGCTGAGACTTCACAGCCAGCAGGCAGAGCCTGGAGCAGACACCAGGAAGACCTTTTGCCTCAAGAGGAGATGGGTGACGCTGGTGCTTCTGGATTGCTTGTCTCGTGGACCGGAAGGGCACGGCTGAGGGCCTGGAGCCTGAGCAGGGGACTCTGCTGAGGCCTGTGAATCATCCCATCACTGACTGTCCGAGCAGGAAGGGCCCCTTGAGATCCTCTGTGCAAGGTTCTCATCTGATCAATAAGCCTCCAAAGCCTGGAGAGAAAACGCTTTCCCAGAAAATGACCTCATGGTGGCCCCCTGAGCCACACCCTGTGCCCTGGCCTCTCCTAGCTGGAGGACTCAGGCTGGTCACTTTGCCCCTCTGAGCCTCCTTCTGTGTTTGCAAATGATGATGATAATGCATGCCTTGCAGAGCTGCCCAGGGTACACAGTGGCACCTGGTCCTATGCCTGGCATGTGACCAACACTGGGCAAAGTGTCAGTGCCATGACTGTTACCCCCGTCACAACTGAGTCCAAACAGAAGTGAGTTCTCTGGCCTCTAGCCCCGCCCCTTCTCTGTGGCATGCTCCTCTCCCATCTAGAGTTCCTTTCCCCTGGAGGATACCAGTGTCCTATCTCAGAGGCCCCTCCTGGACGGGAGAGTCTGGCACCAGAGGGATGTGATGGATTCACCATGGGCGTTGGCCCTGGAAGCTCTTCCTGACAAAGATCCTGGAAGAGTGCCCCCTGCTGCCCCAGGCGGGACGGCTCCATTCCCTGCAGGGCTGGGAAGTGAGGGACTGGCCTCTGGTCCTTCTTTATTTATTTATTTATTTTGACAGGCAGAGTGGACAGTGAGAGAGAGAGAGACAGAGGGAAAAGTCTTCATTCCGTTGGTTCACCCTCCAATGGCCACTGCGGCTGGTGCACCGTGCTGATCCGAAGCCAGGAGCCAGGTGCTTCCCATGCGGGTGCAGGGCCCAAGCACTTGGGCCATCCTCCACTGCCTTCCCGGGCCACAGCAGAGAGCTGGACTGGAAGAGGAAACCAGGACAGAATCTGGTGCCCTGACCGGGACTAGAACCCGGGGTGCCGGCGCCGCAGATGGAGGATTAGCCTAGTGAGCCGTGGTGCTGGCCCCTCTGGTCCTTCTTTCTCCTGCTTTTTATGTACCTTCCCTTAGCCAGAGCCCTGCCATCTCTCTTTATTGAAGGGCCTCTGTCCTGGGTCCAGCACTCATATTATCCAGCCTGGGCTACCTCACCAGCCTCTTCTCTAGTCCTCCTGCTTCGTGCCTGCTCCCTTCCAGTATGTTCCTCAAGGAACCCTGGAGTGGATATTTCCTGATATTTTAGAGGGCCAGTCCTGGCTCTGTAACTCTCCATGGGACCTTGATAAATTGCTTTCCTATGGGGGCCTCAGTTTCAACATCTGTATAATGGAGCTAAAAATGTTCTGTCCCAGCTACCTCCTAAATCTAATATTCTCCAAATTGTGGGGCCAGTAGGGAGGGTGAGGTCAGAGCTCTGGGGCACAAGTGAATGCTGCCCAGGCATTAGGCAGGGCCGACATAGGGCCCCTGGGGGCTGTAGTAGCCTTTGCTGATGTGGAGCTCATCCTTTCAGCACCAGGGACAGCGGCTTCCCCTTGTGCACCCTGGGTGAGGGTGGGCAGAATGTTCTGGACCATTCCAGAAGATGTTATGGTGACTGCTGCCGCAGGCTGTATCCTGTCCTCTCATATGTGAAGGGGCAGATGGAATGGTTCCTGGAGTCTTTCAGTCCCTAGGGACTACAGAATGCAAACAACTTGGCCTGGCTCCCAAGAGAGAAGCTACATACAGTTATTGCCCAGATCAACGGGGGTTGAGACTGGACAAGCGAGAAGCCAGCAGAGGAATTTTACTCAAGCTTGCAAGACCTTTCTCTTCACCCTGAAGACACGGATCACTGCTGAGTCACATCTCACATAGATGTGGTGCAGGGAGGGGACTGAGGAGCAGTGTGTCATAGACTGGGAGTCTGTGGGCCTGGGGTCTTGGTCCCAGTTCTATTATTAGTCAGAGCTCAGGCTCCCCATCTATGAAATGGGGGGGGGGTCCTGGTGGAGGTATCTCTAGCATTTCAGCATCCTGTGACTCCCCAACTCCAGGACTCATGTTGGGTTGGGCAAGTCTTATCTAAGAAGTCTGTTTGCTTCCAAATGGGTCAGAACTGCCCCCAGAAGAATGAAGGAGGGGGTGGCTGCTCGCCTGGGCCTCTAACTGGTGACAGCCAGTAGCTTCTTGGATACCTCCCATGTGAGTGCCACTTTCTCCCTACCACACCCCTCCAGCAGCCACGCCACAGCTAGGGGAAGTCCCTGCAAACCCTCACCCCGCCCCCCACCCCCAACCCAGGCCCCAACGAGTCTGGAGGGATTGCAAAGCAATGCCGAGGAAGTTGCTATGGAAACCCAGGCAGTATGGTGATGCTTAGAGAAGAAAGGGCCCTGGGTTCCCTACAAGGCTAGGGAGGGGTCCTCCTCACAGGAGTGGGCGCTCTCTGCACCGCTGAGGTCAGTTTAGGTCAAGCTCACGGACCCTCTCCTCAGTCTTGCTTCCCTAATGGCCTTTCCAGCTCCCCAGTCACCTGCCCTCCACCCCCGCCCCCATGGTCAGACCCACCTGGAGAAGGCAGGGTTGAGAGTGGCCAGCCTTCGGGGAGGGGTGTTGATAGGGCCTATCTGAGAAGGTGTCAGAGAGGTGGGAGGGTAACTGGAATAAGGGCGATAAAACTTAGAGAAGATGAACTTTCCAGGAGACAGAGGCAGGAAGAGCACTTAACCCCTGGGGCCAAGGCTGTTGAGAAGTGGGAGGGTGGCCTCATGGGAGCCCGGGGAGAACGAGGGTGAGGGCCGCAGGGCTGCAGGTCTGGGGCTCTGTCTGGCGACTCCCGCGGTCTCCTACCATGCCAGCAGTGAGTCCAGAACCCCGGATGAGCATGCTCTGTCTGCGCGGCTGGTCTAGGCAGGGGAGGGGGGCGGGCTGCAGAGCAGCTTTGAGCCCCTGCAGCAATGCCCCTGCCCTCCCGAGACGGTGACTTTGGCATTGCTCTCCGAGAAGCCTCCTCTGTGACCTGACCTTGTTTCCTCTCTGTGCTTGGTGCCGGGGTCGCAGAAGGGGCCACCAAGAAGCTGCGCAGCAACATCCGCCGGAGCACGGAGACGGGCATCGCCGTGGAGATGCGCAGCCGGGTCACGCGCCAGGGCAGCCGCGAGTCCACGGACGGCAGCACCAACAGCAACAGCTCGGACGGCACGTGCGTGCAGCCGCGCCCTTCCCTGGGCCCGCGCACACAGTCTGCAGCTGAGATGTCTCGGTTCCTCTGTGTCTCCCCAGGGCCCCGGGTCTTCCAGTTGTTCCCATAAGAGCACCCCCAGAGAGTCAGGAACGGTCAAGTCCCCCTGCACGCTCTGAAAGGGCCCCCTGCTCCCTACACGCAGCCCCGCCCTGGAGGGCTGGAAAGGGAACGTGACCCTCAAATCCTTTCAGGTCCAAAACCGATGTCAGGGCTCCGAGGAGCCGGGTTTTCGCCAGCAGGCTTGCTTGGGGCTTGAGGAAGGAGACTGGACTGGATCTGTGGTTTGCAAACTGCGTGGTGACTCAGGGGCAGGAAGTAAAGTTGGGGCAGTGGCTCAAAACCAGCAGCAGGAAAAGAAATAGACAACTTAGACCTGCCCCAGGAAGACACCATGCAGCCCCTTGCGAACTTGGATTTCAGTTTTTTAAAAGCCTTATTTAATTGAAAGGCAGAGTGACGGTGGGGGGAGGAGGGAGACAGAGACAGAGAGATCTTCCATCTGTGGGTTCACTCTCTAAATGTCTGCAATGGCTGGGACTGGCCCAGGCTGCAGTCAGGAGCCCAGAACTCCATCCAGGTCTCCCATGTGAGTGGCAGGGGCCCAAATACTTGAGCCATTTTCCGCTGCCTTCCCAGGCACACGGCAGGCAGCTGGATGGGAAACAGAGTAGCCGGGACTTGAACTGGCACTCTGATAGGGGATGCCAGGGTCTCACACAGCGACTTAACCCACTGCACCACACTGCCAGCCCTGTTTCAGTGTTTCTATGTCTAGCTGCACACAGGTCTGTAACTGGGATATGGTGTTAGGACTTCTTACACAAGAGCTGCAGCAAAAGATTTGAAAGTCACTAGTGGGAGATTCCTCCAGATCTCTAAATCTATGAGATTGTGGTTTGCAACTACGATTTTCTGCTTCAGTGTCATCAAGACCCCACAACCTCTAGTCCCAAGGTTCTGTGACTCCCTTACTTAAGATCCAGTGATTGCCGGCGCCACGGCTCACTAGGCTAATCCTCTGCCTAGCGGCACCGGCACACCAGGTTATAGTCCCGGTCGGGGCGCCGGATTCTGTCCCGGTTGCCCCTCTTCCAGGCCAGCTCTCTGCTGTGGCCCGGGTGTGCAGTGGAGGATGGCCCAGGTGCTTGGGCCCTGCACCCCATGGGAGACCAGGAGAAGCACCTGGCTCCTGCCTTTGGATCAGCGCGGTATGCCGGCCGCAGTGTGCCGGCCGCGGTGGCCATTGGAGGGTGAACCAACGGCAAAGGAAGACCTTTCTCTCTGTCTCTCTCTGTCTCTCTCTCTCACTGTCCACTCTGCCTGTCAAAAAAAATTAAATAAAAAAAAATATCCAGTGATCATGCATCCCACTCCCATCCAGCTGACCCCAGGGTCTGCCGGGATTGCCTCCAGGACCCCGCGAGGATACAAAAGTCCTCAGAGGCTCAAGTTTCTTCCTTCAAAATGGCAAAGTATACGCTTATAACCTATGCACACCCTCCTGCAGACTTTATCATCCCTAGCTGACATCTAATACCAAGCACCAGTGAAGGAAATGTAAACAGCTCAGGGAACCGTGACAAGAAGAAAAGGCCAGTACGTGTTCGGTACAGACCCGGTTGTTCTGAAGTGTATCTTGGATCTGCAGCTGGTTGAGTGTCCAGGGCGGAAGCACAGTATCCGGAAGGTCACCAGCACTCGCTACATCCCACTCCGCACAGGGCCTCACCCCACACCTGAGAGCCGAGATTCCCATGCTGGGCTCCCTGGCTGAGACCTGAGCTGGAGCCATGATCATTCAGTGCTTCCGCCACCCTGAGGGGTGTGGACACTGCTGCTCTACATTCTAGGTGGGGAGACTGAGGCATGGGAGGAGGGAGAACTTACCCAGAGTCACAGCTATTACCCACAGTGGAGTTGGGATTTGAATGAAGGCCACCCAACTCTAACCTTTGTTCATGATCCCTACACTCCATCCATACCAACTCCTAACATTCTGTGACTTTATGAGTTTAAGTTTCTTTACCTTTCTCAGACCCCATCATCTTAAGAATCTGATGTCTGGGGCTGGCTGTTGTGGTGCAGCAGGTCAAGCCACCACCTGCAATGCTGGCATCCCATATGGCACAGGCTTCAGTCTCAGCTGCTCTATTTCCAGTCTAGCTCCTTGCTAATGGCCTGGGAAGGCAGTGGAGGATGGCCCAAGTGCTTGGGTCCCTGCACCCACATGGGAGACCTGGAGGAAGCCCCTGGCTCCTGGCTTTGGCCTGGCCCAGCCCTGGTTGTTGTGGCCTTCTGGGGAGTGAACCAATGGATGGAAGTGCTCTTTCTCTTTCTCTCTTTCTTTCTCTCTCTCTCAAATAAATAAGTAAATCTTTAAAAAAAAGTATTGCGGACCATGACCAATAAAAGTGGCCTGGGCCTTGAAGCCCATTCCTGGGTAGAGAGGCTGGGCCTAGTGGAGGAGAGCATACTCGGCCTCTTCTTCCCTCCTTGCCTGTCCTTGGCCAAGGGAAACTCAATGCCAACCCGTCTAACAGGGATTTCTTCCTTGGACAGCCTTTTGTCTCTAGCCGGAGTGTGCACCATCCTAGGAGACCTGAGGACTTGGTTTGGTCCCTTGTAGCCCTGAGCAGAGCTGGGGCAAACCTCCCCCATATGTCCTTTCTCTGCTGGCCACACCCAAACCACCTGGGCTCGAGGAGGCCATCGGAAAGCAGCAGTCTCCCTTGAGGACAGCAGCAGCAGCAACCCCCACCGCCAGGCATTGTTTCCTGCTTGCCCAGAACCCTCCCTGCATCCCGTGCCCCAGTCCTCACCCTACCCCTCGGGACTGGGCATGGTCTCTGTTTTGCAGGCGAGACACATGGCTGACCTCTCCCAGTCTCTGTCTCCTCATGTGTCACGTTGGGCATTCGCTCCCAGCACGTAGAGTGGGTAAGGATGGAAGGATGCAATGCAGGCGGAGCTGCTGTTGGCGTTGTCAGCCCCTGGCCGGCTTTCAATCATTGTCAGCCTTTCCTGTCACTATCCCCAGGCCCCGCCCACCCTCACCTGCCATTCACCTCAGCCCCGTAATTGTTCTATTTCAGTCTCAGCTGCTGTTTTAGGCACCCTTCATGTGACTGACTGGGATCTCAAATTCATGGTCAACTCAAACCTCAGTTCTTGGAGCTTCCTCCAGGCGTTGAACTGTCTGGCCTTTGTCTCTGGGTCTCGGCACTGGTGTCCCCTAGGGAGGACACAGTCCAGCAAGCCCCACCTTTTAAGGGTCACCTCTGAAATCCTTGCCTTGTGGGTTTTATTACTATTAATTTCTTTTCTCTAAGGACAGCAAAATAGCTTTCTCCCATGTGCAGGAATGAATAGTTCTGTTTGTCCCATGCCCGAGTAGTGAGCTCAGACCAGCAGGGGAGAAACTGAGGCACAGAGGGATGGTCCAGGGCCCCAGTCCCAGAGTCCCTGCGTCGGACCTCGTCCCCTGACCGCACCCCACGGTCGCCTGAGCACCACTGGTCACGTGCCTCTCTGCCCTCCTGCAGGTTCATCTTCCCCACCACCCGGCTCGGGGCCGAAAGCCAGTTCAGCGACTTTCTGGATGGGCTGGGACCAGCCCAGATTGTGGGGCGGCAGACGCTGGCAACGCCACCCATGGGTGAGTCTGCAGGGCAGGGTGAGAGAGGTAAGGGCAGCCGCCCGGCGGGAGGGGCGCCCAGGGCCCCGGTGTCGCGGCAGAGAGTTACAGGAGCAGCACCCACCGCCTCCCTGCGTGGCAGCGTTCACGGCACACTCCTCCCCGCGCTGCGGTACCGAACAGCGGCAGTGCAGCACCCGCCGCCAGGGAGCTCATTCTGTCATCGACTCTGAACATGGGCAAGTCACACCCTCTCTTTGCACCTCAGTTTCCCTATCTGTAAGATGGGAATATGAGAATGCCAGTTCTGCAACCTAACAGCGGTGCTGGCTTGAACTTGTTGCTCCCAAGCAGCGCGTGGCCCCTCTCCAAGGGGCTCGGGGCGCCGCTCCCTTCTCTACCAGTCGGCCCTGAACAGCATCTGCCCCGGGGGTCCCCACGCAGCTCCCCGCCTTGGACCCTCACAGCCAAAGAGCAAGCTGCTGCGAGCCGAGCCTGCCTTCTAGAAAGTAGCCGCCCCGGAGCCCCTGCGTGCTGGAAGAGAGGTCCGTGGGGACCCTGGGCGGGAGAGGGCGCTCCCCTGGCTCCTGGGCCGGATTTGGTCAATTCCCAGCTCTTGCTTTCAGGCTCTGAAGCGCCCGGGGAGCCGGCTTCTTCCAGTCCTAGACATAGCCTCCGGTGGGAGGCAGGGAGAGGAGCCAGCCGCTGGCCCCGGCGAAGGCGCCCCGGCAGCCTCCAACACTTGTGTGTTGCGCCCCCTCGTGTCCAAAACTGGGGAGGACAGGCTTGTGCCTGCTCACCTTGCGGGGATGAAGTGACCGGCGGCACGCAAGGACCCCGCGCCTTAGAATGGGCCTAGAAATCGCATAGCAAGCCGTGACCCCACGCCTGCACTTCCGCAGCGGGGCGCTGTGCTTTGTGGGAGCACTGCAAGTTCTCAGGCTGTGGCAGCCAGGAGGTGTGGGGCCTTCCCTGCCGCCATTGCCCAGGGGTGCGCAGGCCCTCGCCCCAGGGCAGCGCCTCCTGTCCTGGCCAGGCCCAAAGCTCTCTGGCCAGTCGCACTGCTTCTCTGTCAACATTTGTTCCACATACATTTGGGGCAGGTGGCAGGGACAAGTTAGGGACAGCAGAGCCTCCCCCCGCCCCAGGGGCACTGCCTGACCCCGGAAGCTCTGTCCCGGACCTACCTTTTCTGCCCAGCAAGGCAGAGGCTGCCAGTGAGCCACCATCCGTGGGAGTTTGGCCGCCATTTGTGGTGACCTAAGCATGCCCTTGAGGGTCATGCCCCCAGCCCACACCAAGGGTCCCTCAGTGGGTTGGACACGGTCACCTGGGAGCAGCCTGGGGCACGTGCAGTTTGCCACACCTGTTCCCACTCCAGGGGTGTGGCAGCAGCCTCTGCAGACCGGCCTGTCCCTTGGCCTGGCTCTGCCTGGACTGTCCCCCTTCTCTCTTCAGGAGACGTGCACATCGGCATCATGGACCGAAGTGGCCAACTGGAGGTGGAGGTGATCGAAGCTCGGGGCCTGACTCCCAAACCAGGCTCCAAATCCCTTCCAGGTGGGGCCAAGAGCCTGGGAGGAGAATTTTGGAGATGGGGGGTCCTCTGGGGGAGGGAGGGGTACACAGCTGAGCTCTGAGCCTAGCAGGTTCTCAGCTCCCCAGTGGCCTAAATCAGAATTATTGACAGTGGAGTGATAGCCTGCCTGGAAGGCCGGCAGATGGGGCGGGGCAGGGCAGGGCAGGGGCAGGGGCAGGGGCAGGGGCAGGCGACTGGAGGAGGCAGCGTTTGCTCCCTTGCACTCCTCACTTCCAGGGTCACCTGGAGTTTGGGGGACCTGGAAGGCTGTGGCAGCCCCTCCTGACCCCTGCTCACCACGCTCTCCCTCATCCTGCAGCCACGTATGTCAAGGCTTACCTACTTGAGAATGGAGCCTGCCTGGCCAAGAAGAAGACAAAGATGGCCAAAAAGACCTGTGACCCCCTGTACCAGCAGGCTCTGCTCTTTGATGAGGGGCCCCAAGGCAGGGTGCTGCAGGTGAGTGTGATGGGTGAGCGGGCAGGCCCTCAGGGCCATTTAGGACTTAGCCCGAACCAAGCACCAGGCCAGGGGCATTAGTGCGCACTCTGTCGTATGAGTGCGTTTCTCATTCCTGTAACAAAACACTTGAGGCTGGCTAACTGTAAGAAAAAGGGGTTTATCCCAACCATAGTTCTGGGGCTTCAAGGGTTTGCATCTAATGTCAGCTGTCTTGCCGGCAGAGTCCCGACACACCACGAGGCATCCCATGGCTGGAGACAGGGAGCACCTGTGTGTCTGTGGCTGCCAGGATTCAGTCCCAGGGGCCACATCCTGATGACGTCATCTAACTCCAGTCACCTCCCAAAGGCCTCACCTTGAACTCCCAGAGTCCATTAGGTTTCCACTCTTGTAGAACCTCATGCTGGGGATCAGATTTCAACACAGGAACCCTCGGGGGACACACTCAAACCCCAGCACCCACTTATTTCCACGGCTCAGGGAGGTGTTTCTGCTCCCAGCTGCTTCTCAAGGAGTGCAGGGCCCAGAGGGTGGCAGGATCGTTTCCCAGCTGGCACAGCTGGCACAGCTGGCAGGCAGGGCTGCCCTCTCCTGCTACCTAGCACCACTGCTAACTGCACATCGCTCCAGGACCAGGCTGTGCGTTAGCTGCTTTCCAGACGTGACCTTGTTCTCTCCACCTTGCAACCGAGAAAGTTTCAGAGAGATGAGGCCACTCGCTTGAGTTGTCAGCTGGTGACCAGCTGAGCTGAACTGAGCCCGAGTCCTGGTGGCTGTCCTCCCAGTGACCCGAGTGGCAGAGCCCCTTCACACACTGTGTTGACTTCACTGCAGTCCTGGAGGGGAGGGATCACTGTGCCCATTTCACAGATGAAGACCCTGAGGTCATGTGGGAATAAAGCACAGTGGCGAACCCCTGGGTTCAAACTCCAGCTTGACACTCACTAGTGACGGGTCGTATGTGATGAGGGTTGGCCAAGAGTGTACACGTCGCACGTATGGATGCCTGGCACATAGATACCCAGGGTTAACAGTGTTGGCCTCGCCTGAGGCCCCATAGGTAGCAGGGAAGAGGTAAGAGCCAGGGCCTGCCAGGGCAGCTCCTCTGGCCTGTGGAGGTTCACGGCAAGGTCCCTTGGAGTTGTAAACTTGAACCTCAGCACCCTAGCTTAGAAAAGGCCCCAGCAATGAAAACACAAGTTTGAAAATCACTGAGCAAATCTCTTCCCCTCTCGCAGTGGGTGGAGAGGAACGCTGAGAGGCCCAGGGAGGGCGAGGGACTCACGTGAGCACCAGGCGGGCCAGCAGCAGGGCCGGCTCCTTCCTGGGGAAGGCTGTTACGTGGGATGCCGGGACGTTCTCCCGGTCAGATCCCAGCTCAGCTACAAGTTCTCGTGTATCTTTACGATGGTGAACTTGCCTTTGTGCGCTGCACGGTCCTCTGTGTGGGCACAGCAGCCCCGCCTCCATGATGTGTTACAACAGTTGACATCATGCACCTTGAGTCCCTGGGCTCAAGTCTGGCCCCTCTTACCTACTCAGTAACTGTTGCCCCAGATCGGCCTGAGTTTGGTTCCCTCTGTCCCATCTGTAGCCTGGTGAAGCCTGGAGGCTCCTGGGCCCAGGGAAGTGGCTCAGTTCCTCATTCTGCCTCCCTTCTGCCAGGTGATCGTCTGGGGCGACTATGGCCGCATGGACCACAAGTGCTTCATGGGCATGGCCCAGATCATGCTGGACGAGCTGGACCTGAGTGCGGCGGTCACCGGCTGGTACAAACTCTTCCCCACCTCCTCCGTGGCAGACTCCACACTCGGCTCCCTCACCAGGCGCCTGTCCCAGTCCTCCCTGGAGAGTGCCACCAGTCCCTCGTGTTCCTAAGGACCTCAGGAAAGGAGGCCAGGATGGCAGTGGGGGAAGGGGTGCCAACGGGCCCCGCCTCCCCTCCTGTACATAATCTCCATGTCTTTCTGGACCCTTGCCCTGCTGCATGCCTGTTGGCTCCTGGGCTCGCCCCAGCTGGCAGTGGACACCGTAGTGTGTGTGTCTGTGTGTGTGTGTCTGTATGTGTGTATGTGACCATGTCATATCTGTTCATTCGTCTGGGTACACAGTCGGTCCAGGAGAGTACCCAGGCTGAAATTCTTGTCTCTTTGTATCTTCTTGAAGAGAAACTCAGAAGAGTGTTGGGTGGCCACGACTCACCCCGAGGAGTCTCCTGGGCTGAAGTGCGGGACACGGCCCCTGGTGGAGCCTGCCCGGTCGTGTGCCTGTGCCTCCTCTCGGTGGTCTCTGGTTGGTTTTCTGTCTTGTCTTTTGTCCCACCTTTTGCCTCTCCCAGCACTGCTGCTCTTTCTTGAGGAATGTAGCATCCACTGCAGCTGGCCACACAGAGGCCCAGAGGGGCCCCTGTGCACCTGCCCCAGCCCCTGGCCGCTTGGCAGCTGTGCCCGCGGAAAGCGCTCTGTGCGTGTAGCACGCCCTTCCAGCACCCTGGCCGGGGCCGGGGAGCCCAGGGCTCAGAGAGGGTCCTCCTGGGGGCAGGAGCCACCGCCTCCTCCTCCTCCCAGCGGAGCACATGGAGTTTTGGTTCCCAGCGTTGCTGGCCAGATCCTCAGAGGGAGGCGCCAGGGGCTCACCTGGGCGCTTGCTCTTCCCAGCCCACCTCCCCGCCTCCTCCCTGCCAGCGCTGCCAAAGGGGCTCTGCAGTGGGCTCAGGGGCTTGGCCCCAGATGGGCTGCTCTCAGCCCTCCAGGGGCATCCCTGCGCTGAGGCGCTGGGGCTAGGGCTGTGGGCTGGAGGGAGGGGGCGGGGTGGACAGCCCTCCCCGACTTTCGGGGACTCGCTGCATGCTCTCGTTCCTTCGGGGCTCTATTTTTTGCTCATGTCCAAACCTGGGTCCCTGCGTGGGGGCTCAGACTCAGTCTGGCGCCCACTGCTGGCTCCACGGGCAGCCTGGCCCCGGGCTCTCGTCCCCGCAGTCACCAGCTCCGCACAGCAATACTTCGTGCTCTCGGCCCCCTGCCTTCGCTGCAGCCTGGCCTGCGCCAGGCCCTCCTCTGCCTCTGCTCTTTCCCACTCTCGTCCTGTTGACGCTTCTCCCAGCCACTGTGACCCCGACTTGACAGCTGGGCCCTATTGGTGGGGACCAGTGCCTGGACTGGACCCTGGCAGATGTATGCTGGGAACCTGAAAACTGGCTCAGGAATGCCCTCCCTGTCCCTCTCCCATCTCGGCTCTGGGGTAGAGGGTGAGAGGTCCCCCAGGAGAGACACAAAGCGGCCTCGGGTTCCTGGGTGGCAGGGAGGAACGAGGCAGTAGAGTGGTCAGGGCATGGGGAAGGCTGTCTCTCAGCCTGTTTCACAGACATCGCCCCCCAAATGCTGCCGCGGCTCCCACGCAAATGCCCAAGGCAGGGAGAGCTCCCTGGGCAGCAGTGGAGAGGTCTCGGGCCTCAGTGCTTAGGCTCTGTTTGTAAGCGAACCTGGAGGGGCACAGGAGGGACAGCTCCATGACACTCAGGCCACCAGTCCAAAGGGGCTGGAGCCAGAGTCCTGGGACCCCCCTCCCGTGGAAACCAGGGGAAGCTGCCAGGACCCCAGCACACCTGCACACAGAGTGTTTAGGAGGCAGCAAGGAAGGGAACAGAGCCTGCACCTGGGCTCCTGTCTGGCCCGAGCCTCCATTCTCGTCTTCTCAGAGGAGGGAGCCACCCTGGGCACGGGGAATGGGGAGGCGATGGCCAGGACGGGCTTCCTCTTGGGGCAGCAATGTTCTCCTAGTCCACTGCTTGGACTGGGCAATGCGTACATTTCTTGTGTTCCTGAAAACGGGGCAAAGGGCTCTGTACCCTTTGCCCTTAGCGGGGAGATGGAAAGGAATTTTCAAAACCGCATGTTCCTCCCGGCTGCTGCTGGACTCCCCTCTAGTGCGGCCACAGAGGGTGGTGTGAATTTGACCGCTTTGGAGTGGTGGGGTTCTGAGTGACCCATAGGCGAGACCCAGACCCTGCAGCCACCCCCTGGATGCAGGGTTTCTGGGTACCCTCCCTCCTCTAGGGGTCCAGGAAGGCGGTGGGAGAGGGTGGGAATGGCCAGCAGGGACAGGCAGCTGGCTAGCCTCTGGGGGAGGCTAGCACGGCCAGTTCCGGCCCAAGGAGGAGCCTGCTGTGCCGGGGACATGGGCTGCTTGCCTTTAACCCCAGCTATCCAAACTGCCCACGAGGTGGGCAGTCCCATGGAAGATCATTGCTTCCAAGTTGGCCTTGGGGAATCACTGTTTTTAACCTGGGTTCCCCCCAGGTTTCCCTCGAGAGGGAAGTTGTTAGAGGCTGCTGGATGTGAGCTGGGGAGTGGCTGGATCTCAGGTCTGTGTCCCAGCATCCTGGGAGCACCTTTCTTGGGGTTGGGGCAAGGGGAATCTGCCCTTTGTGGAGAGAATGGTGGGGGTGGGGGAGGTGGAGGAAGGAAACCATCCTCCAGGGTTCCCCCTACCCTGAGTCCAACTCACTGCCAGGTGCAGTGTCCCGGCTCCAAGCGCCCCTCGCCCCAGATGGACCCAGGTGGAGGCTGCCGGATGGGGGTCTGTGGCCTCCCCTCTGTTCTGGTCAGGCAGGACTCCCCAGGGATGCGACAGAGACCAGAGTGGCCTGGCAGTGAGCTGGGCCACAGCAGGTCGGGATGGGTGACTCAGAACGTCTGTCTGCACAGTTCTGTGCTGTTTGGTTTGCGCCGCTTTTGTCAGACTCCTTCCCTACGGGGAAGCCGGCCGTGGGCCTTAGGTAGGAACCAGGCTGCAGCGGAAGGGGCCATGTCTGGGTCTGATAAGGGTGACTGGATCCTCCAGGGAAGCTCCATCTCCGAAAGGACTCCCCACTCGGTCTCCTCCAGCACCTGGTTCCGCCAGGAACAGAGCACACGGGGGGCTCTGGAGGCCCAGCGAGTCCCAGACAATGCCAGCATCCACGGGGCAGCGCAAGCCTAGGGGAGCTCCCCGCTCACGCGTGGCACCACTGCCTGCGGCTGCAGCACTGAAGTCCAGCCAACTCTCCCCAGGGCTGTGACCCTCACAGGGAAGCGACCCGAGCTCTCCTCCACTGCCAGCCCTGAGGAGAGTGGAAGCCTCCGTTTTTAAAGACAACTGAGTCCTCCACGGGCACTTCTTTGGAAATGAAATGTAGCACAACCTCAGACTGCGTTACCAGGAGCCCTGACGCGTGCCCGGCGTCCTTCCTCCACACCCTGCGGCCGGGAGCTGCAGCGCCCTCTTCCCCTGGGCTTCTGAGCTCCTGATACCTCATACTCCCCCAGCATCCTGGGCCCAGAAGGCAGCACGGCTTCGGGACGGCTGCTCCTCTGTGTCTCTCCGATTGCTCCCACACTGTGCAAACCCTGTGCGCGAGATTGCTGCCTTTTGCCGCCGCCGTAGTCGAGTTGCTGTCCGCCCGGGTGGGGAGCGGTGGCACTTCGTTCAGGGCCCGGAGGTCGGCCAGCGCTGTTTCTGCAGTGGCTGCGGGGAGCCTGCCTCCTCCCACCTTCCTCTCCCCCTCCTCTGAGTTTTCCTCTCCGATATCCTGACACGTACCGAGGTTCTTTAACGTGCTGCTTCCTCTACTGGATCGTCTCTCACTGAGTGATCAGGGAAGAGATGGAAATGTAGACTCGCCCCCTGCTTTCTCCCTCCAGTCTGCTTCTCGCTCAGAAGAGACGGGGGGCAAAGCAATCATGACTGGAGAACGGGGGAGCCCCCTGCCATCGGGCCCAGCCTGATGGGGGGCTGGGCTGGCCTGGTCTGCCTGGGAAAGGGTTATTTTGAAAGAGTGCCTGAGCATCTCAGCGCAATGTCAGTGATGCCAAAGAGAGTGACTCGGCCTCCCCGGGCACCGGCCCTGCTGGCCGAGCTGCACACGTGTGGCTCAGATGCTGGCATGGCCAGTGGGGGGGCCTGGTTCTCTGACAAAGGGCTTAATCTTTCCATGTAGCAAAGCACCCCCTCCCCCACCCCACCCTGAGCTCGGGTTCCTCTGCTCCGAGCAGGCTGTGCCTGTGAGGGAAGCCTGCATTCTCTTGGGCGCCTCGATTGGTTTGGGCCATGAGTGTTACTGCTCCAGGAAAATCTTCGGGGCTCTGGTTGGGAACTTGCTCAGAAAGGCAGGGCCTTGCGCCTCCGTGAGTTCACATCAAACCCTGGGACTGGGTTCCAGACAGCTTGGCAAACAGAAATGGGGCCTGAGAATTCCAGGGCCAATGGCGCGTCTGTCCCATTAACCACCGACCTGGACAGCTGTCTACAGGGACTCGTGGGACCTGCTGCAAGTCTCTTCGCTCACCTGCAACACCTGACCATTAGCTGGTTGCCCTGTGGTCCCCTCCAGGCTCTCGGAGTCTTTGCTGCGGGGCTGCTGAGGTGGTGAGCCTGGTGCAGCTGATGCCCAGCTCCCCCGGGGCCCCAGCGGGCACAGGTCCACGTCTGCTCGTGCCCAGCTGCTGCTGCAGATGGGAACTCTAGGAATCCTAACAGACCCGGCTTTCACCTCGTTGTGGTTTGTTCCCCTCCTTTATTCTTGTGAGAAGTAATTAAGGGTTGCGTACAATGGACAGTTTTCAAGGTGCTGAAGTGATTGTCACAACTTCAGCTGCTTTCCGAGTGAGCGTGCGGTTCCTCATTTCTAATATAGATGACTCCAGTGGGTGGGCTGAAGACGGCAGGCGAGAGGGAACTCCCACCCCTTCCAAGTATTTTGCGTCTCAAAACCACTCGTCCCTGCAGAAGGTCTTTTACCAGCACCGTCTCTGAAGGCAGAGTGGCTGTTTCCATAGGGAAAGCAGACTTGATGGTTCTATCCGCTCCTTAGCGTGGCAGCTCACGGGAGGCAGGAACCCCTTGTTCAGAATTTCCAAATGCGTCCTGCAAAGACAGAGATCGCTGATATTGGCTGACAAGCACACTGTTTAGATAAGAAGCAATTAGCCTTTTCTATCCGTGCCCTCTACATTTTCTATGTGCAGCATCTTTCTGTGGTTCCTGGGTGGCAGGTGCACAGCTGGGAGGGACTGCCAGCTGTTTTGTACAACGTTCTTGCCAATTCCTTCGAGGAGAAAATTCTTCACATGGCTTCTGCATGTACAGTATTTGGGCAGCAAAAAAATGATTAAAGTCAGTTTGAAAATGGTCCCCTGTGTTTTCATTCTCTAGAGGGTTCTTAGTCCTGGGAGAGAAAAAATAGGGTTCTAAGTGACCCAAAGGAGGATGCTTTGGCCAAGAGGCAGGGGAGAAAAGGCACAACATGGGGCTGACGCTGTGGCATGGTGAGTAAAGCTGCTGCCTGTGGCGCCGGCATCCCATGTGGTGCTGGCTCGTGTTCCGGCTGCTAATGACCTGGGAAAAGCAGTGGAGGACAGCCCAAGTGTAGTTTGGGCCCCTGTCATATATATGGGAGACATGGATGAAGCTTCTGGCTCCTGGCTTCAGCCTGACCCATTTCCTGGCCATTGCAGCCATCTAGGGAGTGAACCAGTGGAAAGATTCTCTCTCTCTCTCTCTCTCTCTCTCTCTCTCTCTCTCTCTCTCCTTCCCTCCCTCTCCCTCTCTCTTTCTCTTTATCCTCTCTCTGTGGTTCTTTTAAATAACTAAATAAGTCTTAAAGAGAAAAAGGCACAGCAGATATGACCTGGGCCTCTGACCCCTATCCGGGAAACTCTATTGCCTGAGGACTGTGCCAAGGCCGTGGGATCTGACTACTCGAGGCAGCTGCCCAGCTCTCCCTTCCCATAGTCCCTGCTCCAGGCCCCCAAATCCTTTGGTTCCCTCTGACTCTACAAGGGATGCCCAGGTGGAGGGGAAGGTAAGATGGGGCTAAGGCCACTGCTTCCAACCTGCTGTTCATTGGCAGGAAGGTGGAATTGGGAGTGCAGCCAGAGCTCAGACCCAGGCACTCCAATATGGGATGTGGCCATCCCAAGCAGCATTTTTTTTTTAAAGATTTATTTATCTGGGGCCGGTGCTGTGGCGTAGTGGGTAAAGCCACCGCCTGCAGTGCCAGCATCCCATGTGGGCGCCGGTTCAAGTCCTGGCTGCTCCACTTTCGATCCAGCTCTCTGCTATGGCCTGGGAAAGCAGTAGAAGATGGCCCAATTGCTCCTGCATGGGAGACCTGGAAGAAGCTCCTGACTCCTGGCTTCGGATCAGCACAGCTCCAGCCATTGTGGCCAATTGGAGAGTGGACCAGCGGATGGAAGACCTTTCTCTCTCTTTCTCTCTCTCTCTGCCTCTCCTTCTCTCTCTGTGTAACTCTGCCTTTCAAATAAATAAATAAAAAAGAGAGAGAGAATGAATCTTCCATCTGCTTATTCACTCCCCAGTTGACTGCATTGGCTGAGGCTGAGCCAGGCTTAAGCCAGGAGCTTAGAACTCTATCCTGGTGTCCCATGTGAGGGGCAAGGGCCCTAGTACGTAGGTCATCTCCCACTGGTTTCTCACACTCATTAGCAGGGAGCTGGATTGTCAGCAGAGCAGCCAGGAGACCAGCTGGGGCTCATATGGGATGCTGGTGTCTCAGGTGGTAGCTTGTCCCATTACGCTGTGGTGGCTTAACCTGTTGAACCATGATACAAGCCCTGGCTACTCCACTTGAGATCCAGCTTCCTGTTAACACATCTTGAGGAGGCAGTGGATGATGGCCCAAGTGCTTGGTTTGGGCCCCTGCCACACACGTGGGAGACCCAGATGGAGTTCTGGGCTCTCGGCTTCGGCCTAGCCCAGCCCCAGCTGTTGCAGGCATTTGAGGAGTGAGCCAGTGGATGACAGATTTCTCTCTCTCCCCCTCCCTCCCTCTTAAATAAATCTTAAAATTTTTAAAAATATCCCTACATAAACCAAGATACAAAGCCTTACGTGGTTTAATAAACTCAAAATTGAAAAGTAAAATGTAAAGTTAATAATGTAATGAAAATGTAAGAGAAATATTTTTGTGAACTAAGGGCAAGGAAGAACTTTTAATTATTATTAATATGCAAATTAAATCAATCATGAGACATCACTTTATACCCATAAGAGATGGGCACAAATGACCAAGTTGGACATTGTCAAATAATGGTAGGGACATGGAGGTAAAGGGACCTCAGATTCTGCTGTAGAGAAGTAGATTGATGGAGCCATTTTAGAGTACAATCTAACGCGACCTGTTCTAATTATATGCAGACTCCAAGGCCACGAAATATGCATAGAGGTCCATTAAAGGGATACATAGAAGGATGTCTATTGAAGCATTATTTATGGTGATGGGATGGTCGGCAGAATAACGTCCCCCTGAAGACGTCCACATTCTGATCCCAAACTTGTGGATAAAGAATTTACATGGCAAAAGAGATAGACATGAGGGGTATCTGGGTTTTATCAGGGATATTACTGGGGCACTGAGATAAGATCCAGTCTAATGCCGTGGGTCTTTAGGAGTGTGCTCAGAGGGCCATGTGATTGCACAAGACTGGTCAGACTGATGTGGCTTTGAGGACAAGTCAGGGATGGGCATGAGCTAAGGAATGTGGGAAGCCTCTAGGAGCTACAAGGCAAGGAAGCAGATTCTCCCCTGTGGCCTCCATAAAGAACTCTTACAACTCAATCATAAACAACTCAATTTAAAAATGGGCAGGGGCGGGGATTTGATGTAGTGGAAGGATGCTGCTTGGGTGCCTGTCTGCCGTATCAGAGTTCCTGGGTTCCAGTCCCAGCTCCACTCCTGACTCAAGCTTCCTGCTAACATGCACCCTGCAAGGCAGCAGGTGATAGTCCAAATAGCTGGGTCCCTGCCACCCATGTAGGAAACCTGGGTTGAGCTCCTGGCTCCTGGTTTCAGCCTGGCCCAGCCCTAGCCATCATGGCATTTGCAGAATGAATCAGCAGACAGGAACTTTCTGTTTTTCTCTGTGTTTCTATCTGCCTCTCAAATGAATACATAGAATTTTTAAACAAATAGGCAAAGGCTCTGAATTGACATTTCTCCAAAGGTATACAGATGAGCAATAAGCACATAAAAAGATATTTATTAGCCATCAGGAAATGCAAACCAAACCATAATGAGATACTATAGGAAAAATGGAAGGTATTGTGTACATTTTTCATTATACTAGATGTAGCACAATATTATTCGAAGGTAGACTGTGATTACAGATGCATGGAGAATGGGTAGGTGTTGGGCATAGAGATTAGGATACCAGTTAGGATGCCCGCCTCCCACATCCGAACGCCTGGGTTTGAGTCTGGGTTCTGTTCCCAACTGCAGCTTCCTGTTCATGTGCACCCTGGGAAGCAGAGAGTGATGGTTCAAATAGTTGGGTCCCTGCCACTCATGTGGGAGATATGGATTGTTTTCAGCTCTTGGCTTTGGTCTGACTCAGCCCCAGCCATTGCAGGCATCTCTCTCATTCTCAAGGAAATAAAGAGCGAGCTAAATAAGACACAGAGTGTATAAACACTAGAAATAAAAAAAGTTAAATTAGCTAATAAACTAATGAAGATAAGGTACAATACTGAAAATAAAGGATCCAAAACAAGGTGAGAAAAGGCTAGAAAAGAAACAAAGAATAATAAGACAAGGTGAAAACCATATAATTGTCTAAAAATGCATAAAAATAATTTGAACAAATTCAGTACTCATTTACAACAACAACTAAATACTCTCAGCCAATAAGGAAGTTCATCATAGTGGAGAGAGAGACAGTCTGGTTGTCCGTCTGTCACTGGGGAAATGGATGAGTGTTATGTAGAAGAGATACCAAACCTGCAGTGCAGAATAGAAACACAGATGACCACTATACTCACAGAGACAGATCTTCACCATAGAACACTGGGTGGAAAGGTAGAAAACATAATAAAGTCTACAACACAATGTTGTGGACAACAATTCAAAACACAGTCCTCACAATAACACTGCATTTTACAAGAACACACGTGCACACATCAACATGTTTTAAGGGGGAGTATTATGAGGGGAGTGAAAGTGGGAAATGGGTATGCTATTGAGAAAAAAAAAAAAAAAAGAAAAAGAAAAAACAGCAGGCGAGGGGCCTTGCCCAGGGAATGACCAGAGCAAGCTGCGAACTGAGGGGTATATTTAGCTCACTCCTCTGCTCCTGAGGTTAAAAACGTTTCCTTGTCCCAAGATTACATGTACACATGGCTAAATGATCTCAACCGATAAATATGATATGGAAGTAAACAAGTAGATCTAAATCATTTTGTTTGGGCTATATAAGAAGGCAGGGAGGAGGAGGGTGTATGCGTAGTGGTTAAGACCTTACTTGGGAGGCCGGCATTGTGGCACAGTGGGTTAAGCTGCCACCTGTAACACAGGCATCCAATATTGAAATCCAGCCTCTTGCTAATGTGCACTGGGAAGCCGCAGGTGAGAGTGCAAGCTGTTGGGTCCCTGTTATCCACATAAGACCCCCCAGCTCCTGGCTTCTGGCCTGGCCCAGCTCCAGCCATTGAGGGCATTTGGGGGAGTAAACCAGCACATGGCAGTTTTCTGTTTGTCGCTCTTCTCTCTTTGCCTTTAAAATAATATACAATAAAATAACAAAATGAAATTCATAAAATAGGCAGGGATAAACCATAACTCGGTAGGAGCGTTCCATCCACATCATCACCAGGCTAAAGCTGCCACCCACTTCCATGGCTGATCAGGGTTATGGTGTTTGCGAATGTTGTGTGCGGTGGTGTCTGTGTGTGCGTAAGGCTCTCTGCATCTGATGCAATGAGATTAACAGGGATAATCAGAATTCAGAGTCCACTTGTAGTTTTTCTGTGTCTTACTCCCAATGGAATCTCCTATGGAAAAACAACAGAATCTTCATTAACAGTTTTTTTAGATTTATTTTTTACTTATTTGAAAGACAGAGTTACAAAGAGAGGTAGATATATATACAGAGAGGTCTTCCATCCACTGTTCCACTCCCCCAAATGGCCACAATGGCTGGAGCTGAGCTGATCTGAAGTCAGGAGTCAGGAGCTTCCTCCAGGTCCTCCACATGGGTGCAGTGACCCAAGGACTTGAGCCATCTTCTACTGCTTTCCCAGGCTATAGTAGAGAGCTAGAGTGGAAGAGGAGCAGCCAGGACTAGAAACGGTGCCCATTCTGATAACATCTGATGTAAGGGGTGGGAATGGAGGCACACGCTAAACTTAGTAAGAAAACAAAAACATGTTGGCGGCTGACAACCCAATATTGGTAAAAAGGTCCTTACCTGAGGGAGGTGGCCCTCTGGGTTGTATGCTCGCTGGTCACCATCCAGTGTGCACCATGTCCATCAGGTCACCAGGAGCTCTGGAATGTCCTGGGTGACTCACAGGTAGGGACATGGGACGCCATGACTGAATGTGGCAATCGTCAGTCGTGGTGGAAGCTGGCTGGGGTGGGTGTCCTTGCAGGAACAGGGACAGCCTATCTGGGCCCAAGGTCCATACAGCCAGGGGAAGAAGTGGGATGAGGAGAGGGGGGAGGGGCACAGGGAGGCGAGTGGGAAAAGAGAGGAGCAAGTCGGAAAGGGCGCCGGATGGAAGGGAGAGGGGGAGGGGGAAGGTAGGCGGGGGGACGGGCGAGGGTGGAGGTGACCCAGGTGGGGAGACGTGCAGTCGGGAGGGTGGGAAGAGGCGGGAGATGGTTGGGACAGGAAGTGGGAGGAGGACCGGGTGGGTCTGAGCGACTAGTGATGAAGGCAGGCCCAGGGTGAAGAGGCCGAGAAGTCAGAGGGACATCAGGCAGGATGGAAGGAAGGGAGGGAGCCGAAGGCCCAGCCGGAGCCACAGGAGAAGCGGAATGAAGAAGGTGAGCAGGAACAAGGCGAGCCAGCTTCTTCTGCATGGCTCTCAGCGGAGCAGTGAAGCTCTGGTTGACGGGTTCAGGGTTCTGCATTCTTTCTTCTCTTGGTTCCATTATGACTTAGATTCTGGTCAGAGTCCAGGATTTTAGGGCATCTTGAGTTGGAAGACACCTCTGAAATCCTCCAGTACACCTCTCTCCATCTCAGGCCTAGAGGGCTGTCTACAATCACCCACCCATTGGATGCAGTTTGCACAGAGCCCACAAAAACAATGCCAGGCTGCCGAGCAGTGGTCAGAGGAGTAAGCTCTGCAGGGAAGGGGGGGGGGGGGACCAGGCAAAGGAGACCACTCCCCTGTCATCCCAGAAGTAGCCTTCAAAGGCACCTGCTGTCCCTGTGTGGACATTTCCCACTGGGGGAAACCCACTGCAGAGGCATAGGAAAGAGAGTGAACGTGAAGAAAACACTAATACTGACCTCCTCACCAAGAAATCATTGAACTCAAACCCAGGCCTGGGGCTAAGGAATTCTGGAGCGGGTGGAGGGGTTAAGGAGGGTTGACAGTACCCTCCTACTGATTGCATGGACGCTCCCACATGGTTCTCATCCTTGTCTCATTAGAAGTTCACAGAGCAGGGGTATTACCTCCATTTCAAGAAAAAAATAAAGATATTAAGTTGCATGTTAAAAAAATGAGCCCATAAGTGTGCGTGTACATGTGTGTATGTGTGTGTGATCCGTTCTGACAGGGGAAGCACTGGGTGCTACGGAGGAGCACAGGGGGTTCCCACACCAGAGCTGGGGGGTCAGGAAAGAGAAAGAGACTTCTCAGCTGACAGGTATAAGAATGGGAATTCGCTGAGTTCATTGACAAAGCCAGTGGGAAGAACTAACGCTGCTCAAGACTTGACAGGACGGAGTGGTGGAGGTTTTGGCTGAGTTGACAAATTCATGAGGAGTGGAGTTTTAGGAGCTGAGGTCGGAGCAGCAGTCCCCTCCGTAGCTCCCTTTGAGAGAACTGCCGTCACTCCACGGAAGCTCTTAAGGAGAAAGACGTGCCGAGAACCACGCTGGCTCCGGTGTGCGGAATATGTGAAAGGAGGAGGCAGGAGCTCGGGGAAGAAGCAGTAGCTCCACGTCAGGAGAGAAAGGTTGTAGAGTGACCTCAACTGAACCAGTCAGCGGCATGAAAGGGACAATGTGAGACCAAGTAGGAGGTAGAGCTGGCAGGATGTGCCGACTTATTCGACGTGGGAGTGAAGAACAGGGAAAAGTCCAGCCTAAAACCCAAGTTTCCGGCTTAGGAGACAAGATGGACGGGGAGAGAGTGGAGGAGCAGGTCTGTTTGAGGGGAGAAGGGCTGAGAAGGTGAAGGGTCCTGCTCATGACTTATTAGAGTCGCGTGCTTTGTAGGACATCAGTTAGCCTTTGGGGTCTTCAGCTGGAAGCTCAGGAGAGAGACTTGAGAGGCATATGCAGAAATAAAACCCTCAAAAGCATGCTGCATGAGAAACGATAGCACCTAGGGCCAAGCAACAGCATCCATGGCCCAGGACAGACCAAGAGGAACCCACAAAGGAAGCAGGAAGTGAGGAGCCCAATGGCAGGAGGAGACTAGGAGCATGGACTGTCAGAACCCCAGGGGAGAGAGCCCAGAAACAAGCCCTCCTCCATTCAGTGGAGAAAGGACTTTCCAACAAATGGGGCTGAAACGGTGGCTCCTTCTGCAACAGCACATATACAAATTAACTCAGAACGGGTCAAAGGCCCAGCACCGTAAAACTCTTAGAGGAATACGCAGGGAAGGGTCTTCAGGACACTGGGGTTTGGCAAAGAGTTCATGAATACGACACCAAAGGCATAAGCAATAAACAGAAAAATAGACAAATTGAACTTCATCAAAATTTAAAAAGTTTTATGCACTAAAAGAATTATCAACAGAGTAGAAAGGCAGTGTGTGGAATGGGCAAAAATATTTGCAAATACTATGTATGATAAGGCATTAAGATCCACGTTATATAGTGAGCTGAAATTGAACAACAAAGAAACAAAACAATTTAAAAATGACAAAACACTTGAATAGACCTCCCTCTAAAGGAGATATTCAAAAGGCTAATAAACCCATGAAGAGATGCTCAGTATATCAGGAAATGCAAGGCAAAATTACAATGCGGGCCTGGCACTGTGTGCAGCTGGTTAAGCTGCTGTTTGCAACACAGGCATCCCATTGGCATGCTGCTTCGAGTTCCAGCTGCTTTGCTTCCAATTCGGTTTCCTGCTAAGGCATCTTGGAAGGCATCAGATGACGGCTCGAGTGCGTGGGGCCCTGCCACTCATGTGGGAGACCTGGATGGAACTCTGGGGTCCTGGCTTCAGCCTGGACTGTTGCAGGGATTTTGGGGAGTAACCCAGCAGATGGAAGATCTCTGTGACTACTCTGTATAATCTCTCTGTGACTACTTTGCTTCTTCAACTGGATGAAAATAAATTTAAAAATAGAAATTAAACAAATCATCTCAACAAAGGGCTGGTGTTTGGACGAGTGGTTAAGATACTGCTTGGGATGCCTGCATCCCATATCGGAATGCCTGGATTAGAATCCCAATTCTCCAGATTCCAACTTCCTTCCAGCACGTATCCTGCAAAGCAGCGTATGACAGATCAAGTAGTTGGGTTCCTGCTACCCATGTGAGAGAGCACTTGGGCCATCTTCTGCTGCTTTCCCAGGCACATTAGCAGGGAGCTGGATCAGAAGTAGAGCAGCTGGGACTCGAACCAGTGCCCATATGGGATGCTGGCACTGCAGGCAGCTGCTTAACCTGTTGTCACAGCACTGGCCCAGCTACAATGCTTTTGATTCAGCTTCCTGCCAATACACATTCTGGGAGGCAGATGATGGCTTGAATACTTGTTTCTCTGCCATCCATGTGGGAGACCCAGATTGAGTCCAGATTCCTGGCTATGGCTTTGGCCCAGTCCTGGCTGTTAAGGGCATTAGGGGAAGGAACCTAAGGGCATTAGGGGAGTGAACCTAAGGGCATTAGGGGAGTGAACCAGCAGATGGAAGACTTCTCTGTCTGTGTCTCTATTCTGTGGCTCTGCCTTTCAGATAAAGAAATTAATCTTCAGGACCAGCATTCTGGTATAGTGGGTTAAGCTGCTGCCTGTGATGCCAGCATCCCTTACAGGTGCTGTTTAAGTCCTGGCTGCTCCACTTTTGATCCAACTTCCTGTTCATGAGCTTGCAAAAGCTGTGGAAGGTGGCCCAAGTGTTTGGGCCCCTCCTACCCATGTGGGAGACCAGTTTGAAGCTCCTGGCTTTGGTCTGGTCCTGACAGGGCCATCTGGGGAGTGAACCAGGAGATGGAAGATCTCTCTCTCTGTCTCTCCCTCTCTCTCTGTAATTCAGCATTTCAAATAAAGAAATAAATAAACTGTTACCTGTTATGCCACAACACCAGCCTGGTGTGACTGTAGCTTAAATTAAGTCCATACTTGTTGCCTAAAATATCTCTTTAAGAAGGTCCAATCCCTTTCAGCAAGCACAGAAATGAAAATTTATAATAATAGCAGCAACAACAATGCTAATGTAGTTGTTCCCTGGCATCCAAGGAGGCCTTTGTTCTAGGACTCCTTTCTGAAAACCCAAATCTTTAGATATTCAAGTCCCATATATACAATATAGCCAAGTTTGTGTATAACCTATACACATCCTCCCTTATATTTTAAGTCACCTCCAAATTACTCACAATACCTAACAGTGTAAATGCTATGTAAGTAGCTGTACTGTATTGCTTAGGGAATATCAACAGGAGAAATGTGTGTACATGTTCAGTATAGATGCATTTTTTCTGAGTATTTTTGGTCCAAGGCTGGTTGACTCCTTAAATGTGGAAACCTAGACATGGAGGGCTGACTGTAATAGCCAACACTTATGTGCTTGCTCTAAGCCAGGTCTATGCTTAGGACTTGACATCATCTATTAGAAAATTTTGCCCCCAGCATTCCCACAAGGGAAATATGAAGCTCTCTTGTGTGCTCCCACCCTGCATCTCAGAGCTGACGAGAATTGTAGGGTTGAAGAAGAGTCTGGCTTCTTTGCTCTTCTTTTAAAAGATGTCTCGATGCTGCTAGGGGACAGGGCAGAGGGATTAATCATTCTGGAAAGAGTAAAATGAGGGAAATCCTGGAAGATGAACAGGATAGAGCCCTGAGCACAGGCCAGGTGGAGGAGTTGACCAAGACACTTTCATGGGCAAAGGATAGGAAGAATTAGGTACAGACGCATCTCTCTCTCTCTCTCTCTCTCTCTCTCTCACACACACACACACACACACACACACAGATTTATTTATTTATTTGAAAGGCAGAATTACAGAGAGGCAGAGGCAGAGAGAAAGAGAGCTAGGAGCATCCTCTGGGTCTCCCATGCAGGTGCGGGGCCCAAAGACTTGGGCCATAGCAGAGAGATAGACCAGAAGTGGAGCAACCGGGACTCGAACCAGTGCCCATAAGGGATGCCGGCACTGCAGGCTGCGGCTTTACCTGATACACCACAGTGCTGGTCACCTGGCTCTCTTCTTCTCTCAATAAAATCCACGGCAAAGTCATCAAACAAGAGTGAAGTGAGCTGCTGCTGCTTTACAGAAAGAGGAGAAAGTAATAAGAACAGCTCACGCCTGCTGATTGCCAGCTGCCCAGACGTCAGGTTCTGTTCTAAGTGTTTTGCTGGTGTCAACTCATTTAATCCTTAAGACTATTGTGTGAGTTAAGTCCCTTCTTGAGCCCATTACTCAGATAAGGAAATGAGGCACAGAAAAGTTAACCTGCCTGAGGTTACACTGCCACTAAGTGAGCAGTGAGAAAGAAAGTGAATGCAGGGGCCGGCGCTGTGCAGTGGGTTAAAGCCCTGGCCTGAAGCGCCGGCATCCAATATGGGCATTAGTTCTAGTCCCGGCTGTTCCTCTTCTGATCCAGCTCTCTGCTATGGCCTAGGAAAGCAGTGGAGGATGGTCCAAGTCCTTGGGCCCCTGCACCCGCATAGGAGACCCGGAGGAAGCTCCTGGCTTCGGATAGGCGCAGCTCCGACCGTTGCATCCATCTGGGGAGTGAACTAGCAGATGGAAGACCTCTCTCTCTGTCTCTACCTCTCTCTGTAACTCTGTCTTTCAAATAAATAAAATAAATCTTAAAAAAAAAAAAAAAGAGAGAGAGAGAGAGAGAAAGTGAATGCAAACTCTGCAACTTCAGGCATGTCTTGGAGAGCAGGTGGTAGGCTACTTAGTGAAACAGAATCCCTGGGTGATTTGGTGATTTTGAGTACGCTATCCAAAGTGAAGGGAGTTGTTAAAACTGAAGGTTTGGGGCAGGCGCTGTGGCGCAGAGGGTTAACGCCCTGGCCTGAAGTGCCGGCATCCCATATGGGCGCTGGTTCTAGTCCCAGCTGCTCCTCTTCCAATCCAGCTCTCTTCTGCGGCCTGGGAAAGCAGTAGAAGATGGCCCAAGTCCTTGGGCCCCTGCACCCATGTGGGAGACCCGGAAGAAGTTCCTGGCTCCTGGCTTTGGATCAGTGCAGCTCTGTCCGTTGTGGCCATCTGGGGAGTGAACCAGCGGATGGAAGACCTCTCTCTCTCTCTCTCTGCCTCTCCTCTCTCTGTGTAACTCTGACTTTCAAATAAATAAATAAATCGTAAAACAACAACAACAACAAAAAACCCTGAAGTGGCCAACAGGATACAATCAATGTAGAATGAGACTCAACAAGATAGAACAGATGTGAAATCCCAGAGGGGCCCGATCTCCCTAAGAGGGTCAACAAAGAAAATGGTCTTAGAATCTCTTCCAGGCTGGCGCTGCGGCTCACTAGGCTAATCCTCTGCCTGCGCCGCCGGCACACCGGGTTCTAGTCCCGGTCGGGGCACCGGATTCTGTCCCGGTTGCCCCTCTTCCAGGCCAGCTCTCTGCTGTGGCCCGGGAGTGCAGTGGAGGATGGCCCAGGTGCTTGGGCCCTGCACCCCATGGGAGACCAGGATAAGTACCTGGCTCCTGCCTTCGGATCAGCGCAGTGCGCTGGCCACGGCGGCCACTGGAGGGTGAACCAACAGCAAAGGAAGACCTTTCTCTCTGTCTCTCTGTCACTGTCCACTCTGCCTGTCAAAAAATAAATAAATAAATAAATAAATCTCTTCCAGAGTTCCTCAAACCCTCAGCTAGATCAAGGATCCTCAAAAAGGAGGAGAGAGAGGAAAGAGAGAGAGAAGCCAAAGGAGGAAGGGGTGGTGGAGGGGGAGGAGGGGGCAGTGGTCAATGGAGATTCTTCTTTGGAGAAATGCGGTGGGTGCCAAGCCGAGACTCCTCCCTCCACTGTGGTGGCATGCTGGGAAACCCTACCTTCTAACTCAACAGTGGTGAGAGAGTCTTCAAACTGCCCGCAGGACTGCTTTCAGTTATATTCCTTCTTGCTGCCTGAGCAAGCCACCAAGACAGTGGGCTTGAAATCTGGAGAGCTACAGGAGACTGACTGATCACCTGCTTTGCCCACACTGCATTGGGTCTCTTTCTTTGAACGGTCCATGGCAAGGAGCTACAGAATATGTCCTGGGAGCCAGAGGCTGAGAAGGAACTGGCCGCGTTATCGCGGGTCCTTTCCAGTGAGGCCGTCTGGAGGGGTGAGTGAGGGGAGTGAGCAGAGATGCTGGAGAGGTAGTTCTTGATGCCAGGGCTGAGGAAGGAATCATGAGCGCCCAGCGATAAGAAAAGAATTCCGAGAAGTCCTAAATTAAGGATGGAGGGAGGGAAGAGATAAGAGGAATTTATATCAAACTGACAGCTTTGGGGCCAAATCAACAGAGAAAAGACAAAAGCAAGTGCTCCACGTCCCTTTCCTGTGAGTCAAAGATTAGCCGTGGAGGCAGAGCACATCCTGCCTGCAGACCCAAGCGAGCAGCAGCAGCAGGCCCTTTTGTTCAGGGACATCCTCTTATCTCGGGACTGTGGGGCTTTGTATCATTGCGCCCCTCTTATCTATAGCCAGTGTAGGTTTGCTTTCATTCTAACACAGCCTAGGTTTTTAGAGCTCAGTGGACATTTTTCCAAATGCATCTGCCACGCTTCCACTGGCTTAGGAAATTTGTCCCAGAACTGGTCCTTTACAAGGGTGTTTTAAAATTTCATGGAAAAGGAATAAAGAGGTAGCTAATAAATTTTTTTAACTTACTTATTTCAAAGGCGGAGAGACAGACAGGAAGAAATCTTCTATCTGCTGGTTCCCTCGCCAAATGCCCACAACAGCCACAGCTGAGCCAGGCCAAAGGCGGGTACTGAGAACTCAGTCTGGGTCTTCCGTGTGGGTGGCAGGGATTAAACCACTTGAGGGGCCGGCACTGTGGTGCAGCAGGTAAAGCCACCACCTGCAGTGCTGGCATCCCATACGGGTGCTGGTTCAAGTCCCAGCTGCTCCACTTCAGATCCAGCTCTCTGCTATGGCCTGGGAAAGCAGTGGAAGATGGCCCAAGTGCTTGGGCCCCTGCACCCACCTGGGTGACCCAGAAGAAGCTCCTGGCTCCTGGCTTCGGATTGGCAAAGCTCCAGCAGTTGCAGCCAACTGGTGAGTGAACCAGCGGATGGAAGTCCTCTCTCTCTCTGTCTCTCTGCCTCTCCTTCTCTCTCTGTGTAACTTTTTCAAATAAATCTTTTTTAAGAAAATTTTTTTATTTATTTGACAGATAGAGTTAGACAGTGAGGGAGAGAGACAGAGAGAAAGGTCTTCCTTCCATTGGTTCACCCACCAAATGGCCACTACGGCTGGAGCTATGCCGCTCCGTAGCCAGGAGCCAGGTGCTTCCTCCTGGTCTCCCATGCGGGTGCAGGGCCCAAGCACCTGGGCCATCCTCCCTGGCCTCCCAGGCCACAGCAGAGAACTGGACTGGAAGAGGAGCAACAGGGACTAGAACCCGGCACCCATATGGGATGCTGGCACCAAGGCGGAGGATTAACCAAGTGAGCCACGGCACTGGCTCCCATAAATAAATCTTAAAAAACAAAAACAAAAACAAACACTTGAGTCTTCTTGGCTGCTTCCCAGCATGTGCAATAACAGGAAGCTGGAATGAAGAGCAGAGCCAGGACTTGAACCCAGCTCACTGATACGGGATGCAGGCATCCCAACGGGGTGGCTTAACCACCATACCAAACACCTGCCCCTAAAAGATAATTTTAATTTGCTGCAAAAATTATTTGAAACTCATACGTACAAGGAGTCTTCAAAAAGTTCAGGAAAATGTGTATTATGAAAAAGATATGTATGTATTTAACAATTTTTTGAACTAAAATTTATGCCTTTATTCTATTTTTCATGAACTTTCTGAAGTGTTCTTGTATTTTCTTTCCAAAGTCAGGTCCTCTTACTAAATGTTGAATTTCACAGACCAGAAATACAAAATAGAAGTAGAAACAGGCCCCACCAAGGAGTTCCAGGCCTGACTTCACATGACTCCTGCAGCAACAACTTGAATAGGACGAGAAGCAGCTACACCCCCAAGGTCAGGAAAGAAGGACAAGGATTTGGGTCCCGCATGCCCTGCGTCCCACCCAGTCTCTCCCAGACTAATAAGGAGCCACCCTGTGAAGCAGCACAATCAAGACACCTCCCCAGAGAAGTGCATACCGCCAGGACCGCGTGTGCCAGCGCCAGGGCAGCGTGTGCCAGCGGCACAGGCTCTGAGCACCACACATCGTGTAAGGAGAAACAGGTACAAAACCCGGTGCGGAGCCTGGGGCTTGGCAGAGTGCCCTTGGATTCTGGCGAGCATCTGTAACAGCTCGGTGAAACCCTATGACGTCAGGGGTCTCTTGGTTCTGCGTGTTTTGGTTGTAACTCCACCCAGAACAGAGATGCATGCATCGGAGTCAAGGGTCCTGAAGGAGAGACGGGTCCATGCTGAGCACCCTCTGAGTACCGGTCAGAGCACCGGGAAAACACCGATTTTATCCACCTGGGGCCCAGCCGGCGCATCGGCTCTCACAGAGGGCTTGAATCCAAGCTTCACGAGTCCCCGGACCCCTACCGCTTTCCTCTTTGTAACAACCTTTGTAATAAATGGTAAATCTGAATAATACATTTCCTTGCGTTCTGTGAGCTGCTCCAGCAAAGTCTTTTTTTTTTTTTTTTAACTTTTATTTAATGAATATAGATTTCCAAAGTACAGCTTATGGATTACATTGGCTCCCCCCACCCAATTCCAGCAAAGTCTTCAAACCTGAGGAGAGGTTTGTGGGAACGCTGATTTTTACCCAGGCTTACAGCCAGCTGGTCAGAAGTGCAAGGGGACGACCTACTTGTGCTTGGTGTCTGAAGTGGGAGGCAGACTGTGGGCCTGAGTCCTCAGCTGTGAGAACTGACACCAACGCCAGTGTCAGAATCGAGTATAGCTGTAGAACACCCACTCTGTGTCTGCGGGGGAATTGTTTGTTGTGTGGGGAACACCCCGTCCACACACACACGCATCTGCTGTCAAAGTGTTGTGTTGACTGCGTAGGAGAAGAAAATGTGTTTGTTTATCTCTTACACTACCCATATGGACTGATCAATTGGTTGCTCATAATAGTTTCTTTTTTTAAAAAAAAAATTATTTATTTGAGAGACAGAGTTCCAGAGAGAGGGAGAGACAGAAAGTCCTCCATCTGCTGGTTCACTCCCCAAATGGCTGCAACAGCCAGAGCTGGGCCTATCCGAAGCCAGGAACGAGGAGGGTCTTACACGAAGGTGCAAGAGCCCAAGCACTTGGGCCATCTTCTACTGCTTTCCCAGGCCACAGCAGAGAGCTGGATTGGAAGTGGAGCAGCCAGGACTCAAACTGGTGCCCCACATGGGATGCCAGTGCCGCATGCGGAGGCTTAGTTTCCGCATCACAGCGCTGGCCCCTCTACTGGATATCCTTCAAAAAATATCAGAACCCCATCTTAAGGTTTTCATATGGGAATCTGGGGAGTGGATATTTGGATGCTACTGCTTCACTCATTCCTATAACACCAAAAAAGAGGGCTTATTTTTGTGGGACCAATATCTTCTAACTTCATAGAGCAAAATGTTCCTGACAAAGAATCATTTATCAGTAAGGGATTGCTGACAATTGCAAGATTATTTTCATGTTCTTTAAAGAGTATTTAGGGAACATTATCACTGACCACAAGGCAGGATTACCAGTACTTTGACAACTCAACTTACTGCTCCTTGGCTATTCTCATAAGTGAAACGCTCTTCTTGTCTGCTTCCTTCATTTCTCTCAACTACTACCCAGGAAGCTGTGAGCAGGCCCCACTGTAATTTCCATGAAAAAGATTCTGAAAAGCCAGCCTCCAGGAAGCAGTAGTTCCTAAGGCTGGAGCTCGGATGCTCAGTCAGCCCTCTACACAGAAATGCTGAGTCACGGCCTCCTAGGGTGGAACCCAAGATATGTACTTTTTTTATAAATCATATTTTTAAAAGGTTTTTTTTTTTACTTATTTGAAAGTCAGAGTTACAGAGAGAGAGGAAGAATCAGGGAGAGAGAGAGAGAGAGAGAGAGAGAGAGAGAGAGAGATTCTATCCATTGTTTCACTCCCCAAATGACCACAATGGCCGGGGCTGGGCCAGGCCGAAACAGGGAGCCAGGAACTCCTTCTGGGTCTCCCACGTGGATGCTGGGACCTAAGCACTTGGGCCATCTTCTGCTGATTTCCCAGGCGCATTAACAGGGAGCTGGATGGAAAGCGGAGCAGCCAGGACTTAATCTGGTGCTCCAATGAGATGCTGGCAACACAGGCGGTGGCCTAACCCATTGTGCTACAACACTGGCCCCTAAGATAAGTATATTTGTAACAAGCTGTAGAGTTGATACTAATGCCTATCCACGTTTGGGAACCACTGATATGGATTCAGATGAGGGCACAAATTGCATTTTTATGTCACTCCATATGATGATTTACAGTAAATGGGGGTAATGCCGGAGTCAACACAGATTATTTTAGTGACATACAACTTATGCTGATGTTTCTAATATAATCTTTATTGCACTAAAGATAATGCGACCATTATCTTACTCTAACATAGGAACTTCTCATTCTGTTTCTTATTTATCATATATTGTAATAGATCCATAGCAGATTCCCATGGCATACCACACCATGTTTAATACTGTCTGAAGCTTTAGGGAAAACATATTTTAAAAGCTGCAATGTTGAGCCGGTGCCACAGCTAACTAGGCTAATCCTCCGTCTTGCGGCGCCGGCACACCGGGTTCTAGTCCTGGTCGGGGCGCCGGATTCTGTCCCGGTTGCCCCTCTTCCAGGCCAGCTCTCTGCTGTGGCCAGGGAGTGCAGTGGAGGATGGCCCAAGTGCTTGGGCCCTGCACCCCATGGGAGACTAGGAGAAGTACCTGGCTCCTGCCATCGGATCCTGGCTCCTGCCATCGGATCAGCATGGTGGGCCAGCTGCAGTGCACTGACCGCAGCGGCCATTGGAGGGTGAACCAACGGCAAAGGAAGACCTTTCTCTGTGTTCTCTCTGTCTCTCTCTCTCACTGTCCACTCTGCCTGTTAAAAAAAAAAAAAAAAGAAAAAAGAAAAAAAGAAAAGAAAAAGCTGCAATGTGGCTAATGTGGCTGCTTGTCCCTATGAGTTTTCAAATGCAGTCATCACACATCTCATCATGGGTGGCATCTGATAGCCAGGTGTCAATATTTCCTAAGGCCAGCTGATGTGTATTTGAGACCTCATGCATTTAACTTCCTAACTTCAGTCAATTTCTTGGTACAAACATCCATATCCTGTAGACTCAGCATACTAGCAAAACTGCCACGTAAGATCTTACTTTCCTTAGCCTTATGCAGACATGTCACAGAACAGTAATTCTCCAGCGTGGGTATACCTAATGGTCACTGCAAGGGCAGGGGATCTTACAAATACAAATCCTTGGTCTCCACACCACAGCCTAATTGTGCAGACAGAGGATGAAGTGTAGGAATCCACATTTTCACACGTGCCCCCAGATAAGTGTCTGTGCTGAAGTTCTGGCACACTAAAAACAGAAGTGCCTGCTGGGACTACTTACACTCCAGCACTCATTCTAACACAGGAGTCTTTGAGAAACAAGAATTCGTTGGTAACGTGGAAGAGGTCTTCTCAAGGTCAGAAAGAGAAGACACTTATCCTGGGAATGGAATGTGCTCACTGTTGCTTGCCTCTGAATTTCAGCTGTAGCCATTAGCTGCTGGCATGCAACTGATTAAGCTTCTGCTTGCCAGCACACAGCGGTGGTGTTAACCCTTGCCAGACAGCGCACAGCTCAGTAGGTGTGCAAAGGAAACATCACCAGTGACTGCGTACACATGGGCAGTATTGTATCAATTCCTATAGCTGCCCTGTAGCATTAGCATATCCAATCAAATGTAGGCATATAGTCATATAAGGGAGCCAAAGAAGCTACAAACATATATAAGAAAATATCCCTCTGTTCCAGGCTCAGGCTTTTAGATAAGAATCAAACTGAGCCTTATGCTGGCATAATAAAAGACTACTTCCTGTTAAAGGCCTGTTAGCAGGTAAAGCCGCTGCCTGCAGTGCTGGCATCCCAAATGGACGCCAGTTCAAGTCCTAGCTGCTCCACTTCCGGTCCAGCTCTCTGCTATGGCCTGGGAAAGCAGAAGATGGCACAAGTCCTTGGACCCCTGTACCCACTTCAGAGACCGGGAGAAGCTCCTGGCTCCTGGCTTCAGATCGGCACAGCTCCGGCTGTTGTGGCCATCTGGAGAATGAACTAGTGATGGAAGACCTCTCCCTCTGTCTCTACCTCTCTCTGTAACTCTGTCTTTCAAATAAATAAAATAAATCTTAAAAAAAAAAAAAAGTAAGTATGGGGCTAGCGCTGTGGTGTAGCAGGTAAAGCCGCCACCTGCAGTGTCCGCATGCCATATGGGTGCCAGTTTGAGTCCTGGCTGCTCCACTTCAGATCCAGCTCTCTTCTATGGCCTGGGAAAGCAGTGGAAGATGGCCCAGTCCTTGGGCCCCTGTACCCACGTGACCCACGTGAGAGACTAGGAAGAAGCTCCTGGCTCCTGGCTTTGGATTGGCACAGCTCCACCATTGTGGCCAATTGGGGAGTGAACCAGCAGTTGGAAGATCTCTATCTCTCTCTGCCCCTCCTTATCTCTTTATGTAACTCTGACTTTTAAGTCAATAAACCTTAAAAAAAAAAAAGTAAGTGTACAGGGGGCTGGCACTAAGCTTCCATCTGCAGCACAACATCCCATATGGGCGCTAGTTGGAGTCCCAGCTGCTCCTCTTCCAATCCAGCTCTCTGCTACGGTCTGGGAAAGCAGTAGAAGATGACCCAAGTGTTTGGGCCCCTGCACCCATGTGGGAGACGCAGAAGAAGTTCCTGGCTTCAGATTGGCCCAGCTCCTGCCATTGTGGCCATTTAGGGAGTGAACCAGCAGATGGAAGACCCACAAGAAGCCAGGAGCCAGGAACTCCATTCTGGTCTTCCACTTGGGTGGCAGGGGCCCAAGTGTGCATTACAAGGGTGCTACATCAGAAACGGAGCAGCCAGGACTTGAACTGGCATTCCCCTAGAGAATTCCAGCATAGCAAGGAGTGTCACAATGCTAGCCTCAAAACCAGAAGCTTTAAAACAGAGAAACAACAGCTAGAATATCCTCGGGGAAAACCATTCTGAATCTAAAGCTCTCTGCTCAAACTAGCGCTCAGGAATGGAGTAAACAGAAAGACCTTTTCAAACATGCAGTGACTCAGAAAATTTATCTGCAAGTTAAAAAATAAATCCAAGCTAATGGTAAATGTGGGACATAAGAAATCATGGAAAGCAAGGGCTCCCATAACAAATTAAGCTTAACTTAATCTCTGAGAAAACAGAAGCACACTAAAAGAACCATCATTAACAATTATAAATGGTTTCAACATAACACAGGACAGGGGGAGAGCAGGGGTGTGTAGGTGTGCATCAAGCAAGGCAAACTAAAAGCAAGCAATGGCCTTGTCTTGGTCTAGAGAATGAGACATTGCAAATACTGATCAACACTTGGCACTGATAGAAAAACATGACTTTTAAAACTTGTTATAATTTCAGAGGTAACTAACTGAAGGATAAAAAATAAGAGGTAAAAGGGCCAGCGTCGTGGCAAACCAGATAAAGCCACCGTCTGTGATGTCAGCACCCTACATGGGCACTGGTTCGCATCCTGGCTGTTCCACTTCTGATCCAGTTCCCTGCTAGTGACCTGGGAAAAGCAGTGGAAGATGGCTCAAGTGTGTGGGCCCCTGTTACCCATGTGAGAGGCCTGGAAGAAGCTCCTGGATCCTGGCTTCGGCCTGGCTGTGTCCTGGCCATTGTAGCCTTCTAGGGACTGAACAGACTGAACTGTCTCTGTCTCTCCTGCTCCCTATATAACTCTGACTTTCAAATTAAATAAATTTTCAATAAACATAGCAGGTAGAATTTTGAAATAATATTAGGGAGAAAAATTAAATAAGAAATCATTTAGAATACTCAAATAAGTGGAGAGATTAAACAGAAAGAACAAATATTAGGAATCAGACTAAGTATACTAATAATCACAGTAAATGTGAGTGGGCTAAATTCCACTCAGAGCCTTAAAGACCCTAAGATTACAACCTAAAATGCCAGCCATTTTCAGCTAGCAAGAGACAAAAATATCAGGTAATTAAAAGAAAACATGGAACCAGCGCTGTGGCATAGCAGGTAAAGCCGCTGCCTGCAGCGCAGGCATTCCCACGTGGACTCTGGTTTGAGCCCTGGCTGCTCCACTTCCAGTCCAGCTCTCTGCTATGGCCTGGGAAAACAGTAGAAGAGGGCCCAAGTGCTTGGGGCCCTGCCCCTGTGTGGGAGACCTGGAAGTGCAGACTCGAGCTATGAGGCCCGTGCACTGTCGGCATGGATGGGGCGACGGCGTTCTCCGACAAGAAGCACTGGAGACAAGTTTCGATGAATGTGTCTGCTTCATTAATGACCAAGTACACCTTTTAAAGGGCAAGCAGAGGGGGCATAGCTAATTCAGGGCAACACTAATTCTTTAGGATGAAGACAATATTGGGGCTGCCATGCTCCTCCAATCAGGTTGAAGGTCACGTAGCTAGGGTAGCTTTCCAGGTGGGCCTGGGCCAAATATAGCAATCATAAATTGTTAGAGCTGGCATTGGGGCACAGTAAGTTAAGTCACTTCCTGTGATGCCAATATCCCATACTGGAGTACTGGTTAGAGTCTCAGCTGTTCCAACTCCCTGCTAATGTGCCTGAGAAAAGCAGCAGAAGATGGTCTATGTACTGGGACCCCTGCTGCCCATGTGGGAGATCCAGATGGAGCACCAGGTCCAGCCCGGCCAGCCCCAGCCATTGTATCATTTGGGGAGTGAACCAGTGGTTGGAAAATCTCTCTTTCTTTGCGCATGTATCACTCTGCCTTTCAAACAGACAAAATAAATCTTAAAAAAAAAATTAACTCCAAAATCACTGTAAAAGTCTTTTCTGACCAGATATATTTGTAAGAATGTTAACTGAAGCACTGTAATACAGCCGAATTGGAATTAGCCTAAGTGTCCATCAAGATGAGATTAAATGAATTACGGTTCTCCTATACAGTAGAATATAATATAGCTTATTAAAAAGGGTAAGTTTTGGGGGCCAACAATGTGGCATTGTAGGTTAAACTTCTGCCTGTGGTGCCAGCATTCCATATGGGTACCAGTTCATGTCCCTGTTGCTCCACTTCCACTCCAGCTCCCTGCTTAATGGCCTGGGGAAGCAGCAGAGGATGGCCCAAGTACTTGTTGGGTCCCTGAACCCATGTGGAAGATCCAGAAGAAGCTCCTAGCTTTGGATTGGCAAACAGCTCTACTGTTGCAGCCATGGTGGAGTGAACCAGCAGGTGGAAGAACTCTCTCTCTGTCTCTTCCTCTCTCTGTCTGTAACTCTGTCTCTCAAATAAATAAGTGAATCTTAAAAAAAAAAAAAAAAAAGGATGAGTAAAAAAAAGGATGAGGTAGATCTGGATATACCGATGTGTAATGATATCCATGATGAACCATTAACTAAAAAATAATCATATTACAGAGTAAATAGAAAAATAGATATCTGGGCATGATGGGAATAATGTTAACATCATTGTGAGATTTGTCTAATTATTTGCTTAAGAAAACTTTCTAGAAGTAGAGTTGTTATATCAAAGGGCAATTACATCTCAGGTTTCTAACCATCATTTCTCCTGTCAATGGAAATAACTGTATGTCAGCCATTGCTCCAAGCACCTTAACCCACTGTGCCACAATGCCTGCCCCCACCACAAGCGAATTTTTTTAAAAGATTTATTTATTTATTTGAAAGGCAGAATTACAGAGAGAGACAGAGACAGAGACAGAGACAGAGAGAGAGGAGCCATGGAAAGAGAGATTTTACATCCACTGGGTCACTCCCCAAATGGCTGCAACAGCCGGAGCTGTGCCGATCAGAAGTCAGGAGCCAGAAGCTTCTTCCAGGTCTCCCATGCAAGTGCAGGGGCCCAAGCACTTCGGCCATCTTCTACTGCTTTCCCAGGCTATAGCAGAGAGCTGGATTGGAAGTGGAGCAGCCAGGACTTTTGAACCAGTGCCCATATAGGATGCTGGCACCACAGGCACCAGTTTTACCTGCTATGCCACAGCACCAGCCCCTACAAGTAAATTTAAAAAATTTTTTTAAATTTATTTAAGAGGGAGAGAGAAAGTCACAGAGACAAAGATCTCCTATTCACTTGTTCACTTCCCAAATGCTCACTACAGCCAAACCCAGGCCAGGTGGAAACTAGGAGCCAAGAACTCAATTCTGGTCTCCCATATGGGTGGCAGGTCTAGTAGCCCCCACTCCACCTTGGTGAAGTCCATGGCCACATCCTTCATGTTCCCAAAACACGAACAGGAATTTCTCCTCAGTGAGCAACCATCTATACCAATGTATGTGATTCAAAGGCTAACCCTGGCAACGTGAGAAAGGTAGACTAGAAACAAGGACTTCAGAGTTATGCCTCCAACTAGGATATCCAAAAGCACAATTTGAAAAACTTAAAAACATACATCAAACACACACACACACATACACACACACACACAAAATGCAGAGCCTCACTAACCCTAATAATTTGCAGAACTAATGAAAATGAATAAGAAAAGGATAAAAATAACCAGTTAAAAATGGACAAGTGGAAAATTATCTGAATGAGAAATCCCTAGGAAAAAAGCAAATGGCCAAAAACACATGAAAAGGAGGCCAGCGCCGCGGCTCACTAGGCTAATCCTCCGCCTTGCGGCGCCGGCACACCGGGTTCTAGTCCCGGTCGGGGCGCCGGATTCTGTCCCGGTTGCCCCTCTTCCAGGCCAGCTCTCTGCTGTGGCCAGGGAGTGCAGTGGAGGATGGCCCAGGTGCTTGGGCCCTGCACTCCATGGGAGACCAGGAGAAGTACCTGGCTCCTGCCATTGGATCAGTGCAGTGCGCCGGCCGCGGCGGCCATTGGAGGGTGAACCAACAGCAAAGGAAGACCTTTCTCTCTGTCTCTCTCTCTCTCACTGTCCACTCTGTCAAAAAAAAAAAAAAAAAAAAAAAACACACATGAAAAGGTATGCTGCTTCACAAATTGCCAATGAAATGGACACTGAGATAACACAGTCTCCCAGCCGCTGGGCAAAGGCTGAGACTTCTTACACCTGTTATGTGTGAGAGTGTGAGGAAAAGGATACCCTCATGAATCACAGGAAAGAATACACTGGAAGAAACTTTTGGGGAGAGGAATTTGACGGGACATGGAATCAGCTGATGAGTCACAGGCAGGCGCTGGGTCCAGCAGTTAAGCCCCCATTCGAGATGCCCACATTCCTTATCAGAGTGCAGCTTTGAGTACCAGCTCCAATTCCGCACTCTAGCTTCCTGCCAATGTGCACCCTGGGCGGCAGCAGGTGATGGCCCAAGTCCTTGGATCCCCACCACCCATGGGGAAACCTAGGTTCACCTCCAGCTCCCAAGGTTGGCCTGGCCCAACCCTGCCTGTCACAGGCATTTTGGGAGTAAACCAGTGAATGGAAATTCTCTTTCTGCCTCTCAAATGAAATAAAATAATTTTTTAACAAAGGAATCTAATTTGTTACAAAAAATTTCTGCAATTTTCAGCCACTGGTTCACTCCCCAAATGCCGCCCACATGGGAGACCCAAAAGAAGCTCCTGGCTCCTCTCTCCCCAGATGGCCACAGCAGCAAGGGGTAGGCCAAGCAGAAGCCAGGAGCCTGGCACTCCATCTGGGTCTCCCACATGGCTGCAGGGGCCGAAGCACGTAGACCATCTTCTGCCACCTTTCCAAGTGCATTAGGAGGGAGCTGGATTGGAAGCAGAGCAGCTGGGACTCAAACCCATGTCCATATGGGATTTCAGTGCTGTAGGCAGTGGCTTAACTGGCTGTCCCACAACACTGGCCCCAGGATTTAAGTTTTATACATTTATTAGAATTCTTGGCCGGCGCCGCGGCTCACTAGGCTAATCCTCCGCCTTGCGGCGCCGGCACACCAGGTTCTAGTCCCGGTTGGGGCACTGGATTCTGTCCCGGTTGCCCCTCTTCCAGGCCAGCTCTCTGCTGTGGCCAGGGAGTGCAGTGGAGGATGGCACAGGTGCTTGGGCCCTGCACCCCATGGGAGACCAGGAAAAGCACCTGGCTCCTGGCTCCTGCCATCGGATCAGCGCGGTGCGCCGGCCGCAGCACGCCGGCCGCGGCGGCCATTGGAGGGTGAACCAACGGCAAAGGAAGACCTTTCTCTCTGTCTCTCTCTCTCTCTCACTGTCCACTCTGCCTGTCAAAAAAAAAAAAAAAAAAAAAAAAAAAAAAAAAAAAAAGAATTCTTTATTAGGGTAAATTCTTAGAAGCAGAAGTGTTAGACCAAAGGTTATATTTTTCAAATTTATTACATTTATTTCAAAGGCAGAAATACAGAAAGACAGAGACAGAGAACAGAAAGAGAGAGATTTTTATCTGCTAGTTTATCCCCCAAATGCCAACAACAGCCAAGGCTGGGCCAGGCCAAAGCCAGGAGCCTGTAACCCAGTCTAGGTCTCCCAGGTGGTTGTCAGTGACCCAACTATTGGAGCCATTATCTGCGTTCTTGCAGGGTACACATCAACAGGAAGCTGGGATCCGAGCAGAGCCCAGACCTGAACCCAGGTACTCTGATACAGGATATGGGCATACCGAGTAGCATATTTTTTTTTTCAAGATTTATTTGTTTGAAAGGAAGAGTAACAGAGGGAGGGGAGGGGAGGGGAGGGGAGGGGAGGGGAGGGAAGGGGAGAGAGAGCGAGAGCGAGAGCAGGAGAGAGAGAGAGAGAGAAATCATCCATCCACTGGTTCACTACCCAAATGGCCACAACAGCTGGAGCTGGACCAGGCCAAAGTCAGGAGCCCAGAACTCTATCCTGGTCTCCCACATGGGTGGCAGGGTCTCAAGTACTTAGGTCATCTTCCAGTGTCTTCCCTGGCTCATCAGCAGGGAGCTGGATTGGAAGTAGAGCAGCCAGGACTCAAATTAACACTCCAATATTGGATGCCGGTGCTACAAGCTGCAGCCTATGTACAATTCTGCCCCCTCCTAAGTGGCATCAAAACTGCACCAAATGCCCACCCTGGACTTTTAAAGACTTTAACACCTATGTTGAAAACTCTCTAAAGTCTGTGACAAAATAATACTCAATTTTTTTTTTTTTTTTTGACAGGCAGAGTGGACAGTGAGAGAGAGAGAGAGAGAGAGAAAGGTCTTCCTTTGCCGTTGGTTCACCCTCCAATGGCCACCGCGGCCAGCGCGCTGTGGCTGGCGCAACACACTGATCCGAAGCCAGGAGTGCAGGGTGCAGGGCCCAAGCACTTGGGCCATCCTCCACTTACTCCCAGGCCACAGCAGAGAGCTGGACTGGAAGAGGAGCAACCGGGACAGAATCCGGCTCCCCTACTGGGACTAGAACCCGGTGTGCAGGCGCCACAGGTGGAGGATTAGCCTATTGAGCCGCGGCGCCGGCCCAATAATATTCAATTTAAAAGTACTTGAGGGGCCTGCGCCATGGCTCACTTGGCTAATCCTCTGCTTGCGGCACCAGCATCCCATACTGGCGCTGGGTTTTAGTCCTGGTTGCTCCTCTTCCAATCCAGCTCTGTAGTGGCCCGGGAGGGCAGTGGAGGATGGCCCAAGTGCTTGGGCTCCTGCACCCGCATGGGAGATCAGGAGGAAGCACCTGGCTCCTGGCTTTGGATCAGCACAGTGCACCGGCCGCAGCGGCCATTTGGGGGGTGAACCAACGGAAAGAAGACCTTTCTGTCTCTCTCTCTCTCTGTTTATAACTCCACCTGTCAAATAAATAAATTTTAAAAAAGTATTTGAGAGTTTTGCTTTTGCTTCTGTTAGGAGGTATTTTATTTTATTTTTATTTTTTTATTTATTTTTTTTTTTTTGACAGGCAGAGTGGACAGTGAGAGAGAGAGAGAGACAGAGAGAAAGGTCTTCCTTTGCCGTTGGTTCACCCTCCAATGGCCGCCGCGGCCGGCGCGCTGCGGCCGGCGCACCGCGCTGATCCGATGGCAGGAGCCAGGAGCCAGGTGCTTTTCCTGGTCTTCCATGGGGTGCAGGGCCCAAGCACCCGGGCCATCCTTCACTGCACTCCCTGGCCACAGCAGAGAGCTGGCCTGGAAGAGGGGCAACCGGGACAGAATCTGGCACCCCAACCGGGACTAGAACCCGGTGTGCCGGCGCCGCTAGGCGGAGGATTAGCCTAGTGAGCCGCGGCGCCGGCCTAGGAGGTATTTTAAATAAATATATCTCAGGGCCGGCAGTGTGACATAGTGGGTAAAGCCGCTGCCTGCAGTGCCAGCATCCCATATGGGTGCAGGTGTGAGTCCTGGTTGCTCCACTTCTGATCCAGCTCTCTGCTATGACCTGGAAAGCAGAAGATGGCCAAGTCCTTGGGCCCCTGCACCTGTGTGGGAGACCAGGAAGAAGCTCCTGGCTCCTGGCTTTGGATTGGCTCAGCTCTGGCCATTGCAGCCAATCAGGGAGTGAATCAGTGGATGGAAGCCCCCCCCCCCCCCCCCCGGCTTCTCTCTCTCTCTCCTCTCTCTGTGTAACTCTGACTTTCAAATAAACAAATAAATCTTTAAAAAATAAAAAAGAATATATCTCAATTTGCAGGTAGGAAAAATGCCATTTCATTATCTTAAAAAGAACATTTCTTAGAATTCCAAAGAAGCTAAAAAATAATAAACCAAACTGTAAGAGTATTTATAAGGTTTACAAAAAAGGTCAATACCATTATTTTATAAGAACAAGGAATCTCATCCAGTTAGAAACAAAGAAAAAGACTATTCTTTTCCCTATAACTATCAGGAAAAAAAGCAAAACCAAAACCAACAATAACCCCAGTGAGCTGGGAGCAGAGTGGCAGGCAGGCACAGGTCTGTCCCACAGTCACCGACCCAGCACTCCAGCCGAGTATGGATCCTGTGCCATCTGCAGGGTGGGAGCACGATCTGACCTGTGGCCTCTGGGGAACGGCAGGCATCCCACAGTAGTGGCATCCTCTAAGGTACAGGCACAAAAAGAAGCAATTTTTTTTTAAGATATTTATTTATTTGAAAGGTAGAGTTAGAGAGAGGCAAAGGGAGAGAGAGATAGAGAGAGAGAGAGAGAGAGAGGTCTTCCATTTGCAGGATCACTCCCCAGTTGGCTGCAATGGCTGGAGCTGGGCTGATCCGAAGCTAGGAGCCAGGAGCTTCTTCTGGGTCGCCCATGTGGGTGGAGGGGCCCAAGGACTTGGGCCATCTTCTACTGCTTTCCCAGGCCACAGCAGAGAGCTGGATTGGAAGTGGAGCAACCAGGACTCGAACTAGCACCCATATGGGATGCTGGCACTGCAGGCAGCAACCTAACCTGCTATGGCACAGCGCCAGCCCCAGAAGCAAATCCTTTCTGGAGAAAAACTTCCCATAGGTCTCAGGTAGATAGATAATCGGTGGCCTCACAGTTAAAGTCACCAAAGGTGAGTGTCAGCAAAAAACCAGACTACCAATGACTGCAGCTATTTAAACAATCAGATGCAGAACCAGGACAGCAACATGTGAGCTATCTGGGGAAAAAACTGCATTTGTAAGATGTAATTGGATGATCAGGCAATGAACTTATCTGGAAATGGGATGCAATTGTGAAACAATGACAAACTTCTAAACTGTTTCAAAGGGATTTCTAAAGAGTGTACATCAGGAAGAAGGAAAGTAATCCCAGAGGGAAAGACTAAGATACAAGCTAGAATGGTGAACAAATACGTGGCATGCACATGTATGAATCCAAACCTCATCTGTATGAAATAAGAATTCTAATAGCAATATCTAAATTTTAAGTTAAAAGAATATAATTAAAATTTACAAGTCAAAAGGAGACCTGATTAGTAGTAAGAAGTTTGAGTCCTCACATTACCCTGAGAGGGTTTATTTAAACTCAGACATTAGTCAAATATGCATGGAAAAATGTAAAGATAATGATCAAAAGAATACAGATTATAAATTTCAAATAAGTAAAGAGCGACCACTTAAAGAAGAAGAAATGAGAGGAAAAAGCAGGAAAATGGATAAATAAAATTGAAATATTGGGGCCAGCACTGTGGTGCAGCAGGTTAAAGCCCTGGGCTGATGCACCGGCATCCCATATGGGTGCCGGTACTAGTCCCGGCTGCTCCTCTTCCAATCCAGCTCTCTGCTGTGGCCTGGGAAAGCAGTGGAAGATGGCCCAAGTCCTTGGGTCCCTGCACCCGCATGGGAGACCCACAAGAAGCTCCTGGCTCCTGGCTTTGGATCGGCGCAGCTCCAGCCATTGTGGCCATCTGGGGAGTGAACCAGTGGATGGAAAACCTCTCTCTCTGTCTCCACCTCTCTCTGGAACTCTGTTATTCAAATAAATAAAATAAAATCTTCAAAAAAAAAATTGAAATACGGGGCCAGCGCTGTGGCTCACTTGGTTAATCCTCCGCCTGCCAGCATCCCATATGGCTGCCGGTTCTAGTCCTGGTTGCTCCTCTTCCAGTCCAGCTCTGCTGTGGCCCGGGAGGGCAGTGGAGGATGGCCCAAGTGCTTGGGCTCCTGCACCCGCATGGGAGACCAGGAGAAGCACCTGGCTCCTGGCTTAGGATTGACGCAGCGCACCAGCCGTAGCGGCCATTTGGGGGGTGAATCAATGGAAGGAAGACCTTTCTCTCTCTCTCTCTGTAACTCTGTCAAAATAAATTTTAAAAAATTGAAATATAAGATGGTAAAACACATCAAATATACCAATAAATACACTAAAAGCAAATGGACTAAACTTGCCAATTATAAAGGCAGAAAGGGATGAACGTTTGGTGCAGAGGTTAAGACACCACTTGGGATGTCTGCAGCCTAAACCAGAATCCCTGAGTGCAAGTCCCAGCTCCCGCTCTGTCTCCAGCTCCTGTGAATGCACACTCCTGGAGGCTGCACATGATGGCTCAAGCAGTTGGATTCCTGCCTCCACCGGAGATCTGGGTTAAGTTCCAGGCCGCTGGCTTCAGCCTGGCCCAGCCCCAGCTACTGCAAGCATTTGTATAGTGAACCAAAAGATGGGAAATCTCTCTGACTTTGTCTCTCTTTCCAATATAAATATAAATAAATAAAATTCTGTGAAAGCATGGAAAAGATAAACCAGGCATAACAACCAAAGGAAAGCTGGTAGGGAATGGGTGTGGAGGGTGGCACAGACATTTAGCCTCGCAGTAAGGCACCCACTCCTCATATCAGAGTGCCTGGGTTTGATGCCTGCCTCTGGCTTCTGATTTCAGCTCCTTGCTAATGCACACCCCAGTAGGCAGTGGTGATGGCTTGTGGTGGAATGAGAGGGCCATGCCAAGGTGGCCACTGGCAAGCGAGCATTAGTCACTCAGGAATGGCTTTGGAAACTGCCTGGCAACAGGCTGTGATTGGATGGCTTTGGAAACTGCCTGGCAGGCTGTGATTGGATGGCTTTGGAAACTGCCTGGCAGGCTGTGATTGGATGGGGCATAGACCACCCCTTGACCAGATTGGCTGGTCTTGGCTATATAAGATGTAGTTTCAACTGAAATAAACGAGTCTGCTGGCTGCTCGCCTCAAGCCTGCTTTCACCGGACTCCCTCCCGGGGTCTGTGTGGTGACTCCGTGCCTCTTGCCCCCACCACGCTGCTCCTCTCAGAAACGACCCACTGCAACATTGTTGAGAAATCAACGGCAACAATGGCTCAAGTAAGTGGGCTCCTGACATACCCACGGAGACCTGGACTGAGTTTCTGGTCTCTGACTCCAGTCCAGTCCATCCTGGCCATTAAGGGCACTGGGGAGTGAACCAGCAGATGGAAGTCTTTATCTCTCTGTCTCTCAAATAAATAAATTCTTAAAAGTTTTTAAAAGAAAGCTGGAATAGCTACATTAATATAAGATAGATTTCTAGAAGAAAAACATCATTAATGACTTAGAAAGTTACTACATATGGATAAAAAGTTCAAATCTCCATAGATATAACAATTCTAAACTTGTGTATATCTCATAAAACATTCTTAAATCAGATAAAGACAAAATGTGGGGGGGGGCGGTGGTGTCGTGTAGCAGGTAAAGTTGCTGCCTGCGGTTGGAGTTGCAGCTACACCACTTCGGATCTGGCTCCCTGTGCCTGGGAAAGCTGCGGATGACGGCCTGGGTGCTTGGGCCTCTGCCACCCATGTGGGAGACCCAGATAAAGCTCTTGGCTCCTGGCTTCAGCCTGGCCCAGCCCCCAGCCTTTGCTACTAAAGGGTAGTGAACCAGCAAATAAATGGAAGATCTCTCTCTCTCGCTCTGTTTCTCCCTCCCACTCTCTCTCTCTCTCTAACTCTGCCTTTCAAATAAATAAGTAAATAAATACATCTTTTAAAAAAATGAAAGACTACAGAGAGGAATTGACATAATTACCTCCCAAGGCGATTCTATATTCTTTTTCTCAAGTATTGATGGGTCAGGCAAACCATCAGTAACCATACAGAAATGTTCAGGAGTCAGGTCTTCTAGAAGTTGGCACCCACTGATACAGAATATACATTCGCCTGGTGGAAGCTTTTGAGCACAACATAGTGGAAGTGTCTTCTCTTCCGGTCTCTGGTCTCGGCCACAGAAGAGACAGGACGAAGGGGACGACATCACTTGGAAAGCGTTGCAATAAGACGCACACACTGGCTGCCGCTGTGCTCTGAGGCCTACCACTGTCAGAAGTCGACCTGTGGCAAATTGGCTACCTGGCCAAGTGCAAGAGAAAGTAGAACTGGAGCACCAAAGCTAGAAGATGAAATACCATGGGGACTGGCCAGATGAGGCACCTAAAAACCGTACACAGCAGACAGGCATGGATTCTGGGAAGGAGCAACAGCTAAACTCAAGGGGGAAGCTATTGCAGCATCCAGCTCATCTTGAGAATTTCAGTACTTAGTCATGCAATGAATGTTCTGGTTAAAAATATATATATACATTCCACTCTGGCTCAGATGAACTGTTATAAAAACTATTCACATGCTAAGCCATAAACAATTGTCAACAACAGAAGACTTGAAGGAAGTATGTAAGCTAACCGTATTCTTCTCTTTAGGAAATAAAAGCTCAAGACAGGCAATTGGCACAGCAGTTAAGAGGTGGCTTGAGATGCCTGCATTCCGTATGGGAGTGCCTGAGTTCAAGTCCCAGTTCCTCTTGTGAGTCCAGCCTTCCAATAATGCCCATGCAAGAAGTCAGCAGGTGATGGCCCACAGACCCTGCTAACCACATAAGAAATCTGGGTTGAGTTCCCTCCTCCCGGTTTTGACCTGTCCCAGTCTCAGTTGCGGGGCATTTGGGAAGTGAACCAAGGGGTGGAAGATCTTTCTCTGCCTTTCAAATAAAAAATGAAAACAAATGGGGCTGGCATTGTGGTGCAGCAAGTTAAGCTGCTGCCTGAGACACCAGCATCCCATATGAGTGTAGGCTCAATCCCCAGCTGCTCCAATTCCCTTCTAGCTCCCTGCTAATTCACCTGGGAAAGTAGCAGAAGATGGCTCAAGGACTTGGGCCCCTGACGCCCACGTGAGACACCTGGCTCCTGGCTTTGTCCTGGTCCAGCGCTGGCTACTGTGGCCAGCTGAGAAGTGAAGCAGCAGATGGAAGATCTCTCTGTCTCTACCTTTCTCTCTATAACTCTACATTTCAAATAAAATAAAATAAATTTTTAAAAATAAAAATAAATATTTTTTAAAAAGAAATAAGAGCTCACTTCCTTCAGAAAGTCTTCCTTAGTTTCCAGTTACCAGTTACAGAGTTTTCCCCTCTGACGGCACACCTCCAACTGGCACAGAAGAATGGCTTCTCTGCATTTTGTTTAACATGTATATTAGTAGCAGTCACTATTTCACACTCATCTACATAAGCCATCCCGTAGACATCACACACTTTGAAGGAAGAACTGTATCCAATTCTACCTGTGTGCTCTTATAAATGATTACAGAGTAGCCGTGATGAAGTGGATGAATGAAGGATCAACATGTCAGAGAAGAGACCAGACCCAAAGGAGGACACTGGGCAAGAAGCAAGCCTTCCCTCTGATTTCATGTCACAGATTCAGGCTCCGCTCTCTACAGGTGGACAATTTAAACCCAGCTCATGGATGAAAGGACATTCAATGACAACACATACAGAAGAGGCAACAGAAATAGAAATAAATCGTGGCTCCACCATTTATTTATTTATTTATTAAGATTTATTGGGGCTGGTGCTGTGGCATAGCAGGTGAAGCCATGGCCTGGAATGCCAGCATCTCATATGAGCGCCGGTTCAAGTCCCAGTTGCTCCACTTCCGGTCCGGCTCTCTGCTGTAGCCTGGGAAAGCAGTAGAAGATGGCCCAAGTGTTTGGGCCCCTGTACCCATGTGGAAGACCCAGAAGAAGCTCCTGCCTTCTGGCTTTGGATCGGCGCAGCTCCAGCCATTGCAGCCATTTGGGGAGTGAACCAGGATTGAAGACCTCTCTCTCTCTGCATCTCTGTAACTCCGCCTTTCAAATAAATTTTCAAAAAAAGATTTATTTATTGTTTCTTTGAAAGGGAGAGTTACAGAGACAGAGGGAGAAAAATCTTCCATCTGCTGATTCAGTCCCCAATATCCCAATGGCCACGGCTTGGCCAGGCCAGATCCAGGAGCCTAGAACTCTACTGATCTCCCACACAGGTGGCAGAGGTCCAAATACTTGGGCCATCTTATGCTGCCTTCTCAGGTAAGTTAGCAGGCAGCTGGATCTGAAGTGGAGTGATGCTTATATGAAATGCCAGCATTGCAAGAAGGAGCCTAATACACTGCGTAGAAATGCCAGCCCTGGCCCCACCACTTAATAGCTTAGTTGAACTTGACAAGTCTCAACCTTAGTGATCCCATTGCTACATCTTTAAAATGGAAATCAAGGCCAGTGTTGTGGCGCAGCAGGTTAAGCCTCCCCCAGCGATGCCAGCATCCCATATGGGTGCTAGTTCAAGGCCCAGCTGCTCCACTTCCGATTCCACTCCTGGCTCCTATGAAATCCAGGCCCAGCTGATGGGGCATTTGGAGGGGAGAGGTGTTGTGAACCAGTGGATGGGAGAGCTGTCTGTATCAGTCTCTTTGCCTTTCAAATAAATAAATAATACATCTTAAATTTTTTTAATTAAAAAAAGATGGGCTGCAGCTTACCGCAGAGGAATAGTTTCACTGGCTTTTCTTTGGCAGCATTGTTCTCCTGGGTCCCTATCTGTCCTCCAACAGCCAGAAACCCAGAGGGGCTCAATGTTACACCAGGATCCATACCTGGAGGAACTCAGGCTGGGAATCCCGATACAGGGACTTAATCCATTCACATTAGATTTTGCAGACTAAGCCCTCAATACACGGGTCTTTCCAGGATGCCCGAACTATTATCCAATAGTAACACCATCTCTTAGAAGTTAGTAGTGACCATGGGATTTGTTTCAACACAAGATATGAGCAGAAGTGATATATGCCACGGCTGGTGCTGCGGCTCACTAGGCTAATCCTCCACCTGCAGCGCCGGCACACCGGGTTCTAGTCCCGGTTGGGGCGCCGGATTCTGTCCCGGTTGTTCCTCTTCCCGTCCAGCTCTCTGCTGTGGCCCGGGAGTGCAGTGGAGGATGGCCCAAGTGCTTGGGTCCTGCACCCGCATGGGAGACCTGGACAAGCTCCTGGCTTCGGATCGGCGCAGCACGCCGGCCACAGTGGCCATTTGAGGGGGTGAACCAATGGAAGGAAGACTTTTCTCTCTGTCTCTTTCTCTAACTCTGCCTGTCCAAAAAAAAAAAAAAAAAAAAAAAAAAAAAAAAAAAAGTGATACATGCCACTTTCAAAAGGAGTCTTTTAAGAGCAAATAGAGGTTCTTGCGCGGAGGAGCATGCAGCCATGGTGCCCAGTCGGAATGGCATGATCCTGAAGCCGCACTTCCACAAGGACTGGCAGCGACGCATGGCCACCTGGTTTAACCAGCCGGTGCGCAAGATCCACAGGCGCAAGGCCCGGCAAGCACGAGCCCGCCGCATCGCCCCGCGGCCCACAAGAAGGTGGCGCGGACCATCGGCATCTCCGGAGACCCGCGGCGGCGGAACAAGTCCACCGAGTCCCTGCAGGCCAACGTGCAGCGGCTGAAGGAGTACCGCTCCAAGCTGGTCCTCTTCCCGCGGAAGCCCTCGACCCCCAAGAAAGGTGACAGCTTGGCTGAAGAACTGAAGTTGGCCACCCAGCTGACAGGACCAATCATGCCCATCCGGAACGTCTTCAAGAAGGAGAAAGCCAGAGTTATTACAGAGGAGGAGAAGAACTTCAAGGCTTTCGCCAGTCTCCACATGGCCCGCGCCAATGCCCGCCTCTTTGGCATCCGGGCAAAAAGAGCCAAGGAAGCTGCAGAACAGGACGTTGAAAAGAAAAAATAAGGCCTCGTTGGGGACTTACACAATAAATCCACAGTCTGCCCGGTAAAAAAAAAAAAAAAAAAAAAAAAAAAAAGCAAATAGACTACTTTCTCTGCCCCAGAGATTGTAACGTTCAGTGTGACAGTCTGCCTCTAAAATGCCCCTCCGTGATACCTTCCTTCTGTATTTAAGCCCTTGTGTAATCTCCCCTTGAGCGTGGACTGAACGTAATGACTCACTTAAAAAAAAAGTTTATTTATTTATTTATTTGAAAGAGCTAGAGAGGGAGAGACAGAGATCTTCCTTCCACTGGTTCACCCCTGCACCCTCCAAATGGCTGCAGTCTCCAGAGCTGGGCCAGTCCAAAGCCTGGATCCAGGAGCTTCATCCAGGTCTCCCACATGGGTGCAGGGGTCCAAGCACTTAGGCCATTCTCTGTTGCTCTCCCAGGCCACTGGCAGGGAGCGGGGTCAGAAGTGGAGCAGCCGGGACCAAAACTGGTACCCATATGGGATGGTGAGGACAAAACCCATCAAAAGACCTGATTTGCAGTCTTTTATCCTGTCTGGCTTGCTCAAGATAAAACAAAAAGTGCCATCAGAAGAGTGACATACCTAACTTGCTTTACAGTAAACCGGGAGCTACTCAGAAGGAATCGCCACTTCCTTGCTATTCTCATGGTAAGACTGGAAGCTTCCAAGGAGTGGGCCAAAGCTTTCTTATCCCATTAGAATGAAATCTCAACCTATTACATGCACAAAACTCAACACTGCCTCTCTGCTCCAGTCACTTTGGACTCCTTGGTGATACTCAACAGGCCAGGCTCTTTCCTTAGGAGGTGAATAAAAGGCATGGAGTGCTGGGCCCACCTCTTGCTCGCCCCTGCGCCTCTTGGCATGGGCGACTGCCTCTGGTGCCTGCTCGCCTGCGTGGCCCAGGCTGCTCTCCTGTCCACGTGTTCTCTTTCCTTTGCAGCCTCTGGTCTACTCCCTGGATAAGCCTGGTATGCAACTTCCTGTATAAGTTTCTAAACGTTTTATAAGGCCTCACTCTCTAAATCAATGCTAAACCATACCACATTGTCTGTTTCATTTACAAATAGTCAATGTTTAGAATTCTTATCTAAATAGATGGCAAAGACCCTTGATATATTAATATTAAAATAATCATTTTAAAATAAAGGTATACCGGCCGGCGCCATGGCTCACTTGGTTCATCCTCTGCCTGCGGCGCTGACATCCGATATGGGCGCCGGGTTCTAGTCCTAGTTGCTCTTCTTCCAGTCCAGCTCTCTGCTGTGGCCCAGGAGGGTGGTGGAGGATGGCCCCGGTGCTTGGACCCCTGCACCCACGTGAGAAACCAGAAGGGGGCGCCTGGCTCCTGGCTTCAGGTCGGCGCAGTGCAGGCTGTCACGGCCATTTGGGGAATGAACCAACGGAAGGAAGACCTTTCTCTCACTGTCTATAACTCTACCTGTCAAAATAAATAAATAAATATATAAAAATAAAAATAAAGGTATACCATTTCACTATTACTGCTGAGGGCAGAAGCAGGAAAAGAGCTAGGAAGGGAAGAATAAATGTTAAATAAAGCAAAATGACAACTACCAGGAGGAGAGAAAAGGCAGTCGAACTTGAAAGAAGCTCCCTCGGGGCCAGCGCTGTGGTGTAGCGGGATAAGGCCCTGGTCTGAGGCGCTGGCATCCCATATGGGCACTGGGTTCTAGTCCCGGCTGCTCCTCTTCTGATCCAGCTCTCTGCTATGGCCTGGGACAGCAGTGGAGTGCCCCTGCACCCACGTGGGAGACCCAGAAGGAAGCTTCTGGCTCCTGGCTTCATCTGGGAAGTGAACCAGCAGATAAAAGACCTACCTCTGTCTCTACCTCTCTCTGTAACTCTGTCTTTCAAATAAATAAAATAAATCTTACAAAAAAAAAAAAGTGAAGCTCCCTGCATTTGTAATTATTTATATTTACTCTTTTGTTGTTGACAAAGTGATTTAGTATGATCACCTAAATTTAATGTTGACAAAGTGATTTCTTAAGTTTAATGAGCACAAAATCTTAGGATGAAAAGACACAAGACTTAACTTGGATCTTTAAAGTCTGATTTTCAGAAAAATCACTTAAATTTTTACTCATCATCATCCTGTAAAAATGGCTGAGTGATGACAACTGCAACTTGCATTTTATACACTGAATCTAAAAATGTATGCTTGAAGGAGAGAAAAACTTGATTTTGTGAATTTAGGTTCAAGTTCAGTGTTATACCTAAGCTCCACAACCACTGAACAAGGAGCTTGAAGACTTAACATTGTCAAGCAGTACCTGGAATACAGAAGTGTCACTGAAATCATTGTTGGTTCAAGACTTTGAAGTTTATTTAAAGTTGCATAACGTCAAATTATAAAAGTTGCCAAGGAGCTCAAGGAAGCAGAAAAGCCCTTTTTGAATAGCTTGACATACTTTCATTAGTCAAATGGAAATTTCCCACTAAGCCTGAATATATACTTCTGAATTAACTTTTACTTATTTGAAAGACAGAGTTACAGAGCAGGGTGGTGGGGGGAGAGAATGGATCTCCCACCTTCTGGTTCACTCCCCAAATAGCTGCAACAACTGGGGCTGGGCCAGGCTAAAGAAAGGAGCCTGGATTTCCATTGTCTCCCATGTGAGTGGCAGGGTCCCAAGCACATCTTCTGCTGCTTTCCCAGAGACATCAGCAGGGAGCTGGACTGGAAGTGGAACGACTAGGACTCAAACTGCCCATATGGGATGCTAGTATCAAAGGCAGCAGCCCAACCCACTATACCACAACGCCAGTCCCTGAATTAACTTCTAAAGTCAAAGAATAATAATTGACCATCTTCCAGAGGTCTCTGCAAAACGCCACAAATAATTTTTCTAAACTAAATGTAGGACCACCTGTTACACAGTGCTGGATGTAGGCTTACTCTTACATATGTAGCTATCCCAGTGAAATGGGAGGTTATGTAACAGTTTACCTGAGGACATACTTCCTTTCCTGTACTATACGTTTAGAGGAATGGAGAACACAGCTGCTTGCTTTCTTTCAAGATTTATTTATTTGAAAGGCAGAGTTGGAGAGGGACGGAGGGAGAGTGGGAAACAGTGAGTGAGCGCATCACTCCATTGGTTTATGCCCCAAATGGCTGCAATGGCTGGGGTTGAGCAAAGCCAAAAGCAGAAGCGAGCTTATTCCAGGTTTCCAACAAGGGTGGCAGGGACCCAAACACTTGGCCCATCTTCTGCTGCTTTCCCAGTTGTATTAGCAGGAAGCTACATTGGAAGTGGAGCAGACAGGACTAGAACCAGCACCCAAAGGGATATTGGCATTGCAGGTGGCAGCTTAATCCCGTATGCCCCATCTTTCTTTAATGTCATATTAATCAGGATTAGTGCAAGCATACCTAAACACACATACTCATATTCTCTCTTCTTTCTCTGTCTTTGGAGCTTTGTACAGGGAAGAAAACACATTACAATGATCTAAGATGGGCAGAGGCATAAGACTACATAATTGTCCCTGACTTCGTTAAAAGGATGGTTAAGGGGCCAGAACTGCAGCATGGTGGGTAAAGCTGCCACCTCCAGGGCCGGCATCCCATATGGGCGCCAGTTCAAGTCCCTGCTCCTCTTCCGATCCAGCTCTCTGCTACGGCCTGGGAAAGCAGTAGAAGATGGCCCAAGTGCTTGGGCCCCTGCACCCATGTGGGAGACATGGAAGCTACTGGCTCCTGATTGGCCCAGCTCTGGCTGTTGCGGCTATTTGGGGAGTGAACCAGCAGATGGAAGACACTTCCTTCCCTCCCTCCCTTTCTCTCTGCCCCTGCCTCTCTGTAACTCTGCCTTATAAACCATATTCTTTCACTTACAGCTGACAATTACCCAAATGATGATTCCTAGGACTTGAACAGATAATTAAGGAATTTACCAGGTATACTTTTGAAAAATTTCATTTCTTTATTGTGGTAAAATATACATAGGTTTTGCTATTTCAGCCATTTTAAGTGTACAGTTTGCTGGAACTACACACTCATAATATTGTGCCACCATCACCATGACAGATATAATTTTGTATAAAGTACATAGGATGTATTTCAATCTGTGGTTATACAAAATTCTTAAGCAATGCAGATATTTCTATATTTGTATAAAGACTATTACTCAGAACACATTCTCCTATATGTAACTATTGTCAACATGAAGCCTCATTATTCATTTTGTCACAACTTCCTAAGCCTTATATGCATAGTAAAACTATTTATAACTCAAAAATTTGTCATCTTCTCAATAAAATCAGTATCACAGAATATGAATTTCAGAACGCTCTTTTCCACGTTTGTCCAGTTGATAGTGTTTTCCTCGTGATGAATTCTTTGCTGCTAAAAAGGCTACTTTTGCATCATCCCACCTTCCACTGTCTCATGACTCCCTGGAGGGAGAATGACATGTGTCCTCTGAGGAGGACTTCTCACGATGTTACATGTATTCTGCTGCTCTGCTAGATGAGTTAAGTAATGTTGCAAGAGATGGGACTTCCTGTTGAAGGCTTTGTCACATTTAGTGCATCCATAGGGTTTCTCGTCCAAATGAGTTCTCTGGCGCATGGGAAACACAGAGGAGTCAGCATGAGCTTTGCTGCGTTTGCGGTATCGGTATGGTTTCTCTCCTGCATGAATTCTACAATGTTTATAAAGGGATGAACAATACTTGAAGGTTTTCCCACACTGCTTACACTCAAACAAGTTCTCGAGTGTGTGAGATTTTATATGCTGATTAAAGGAGGAATGCCAAGTGAATGTTTTCCCGCACTGACTGCACTTGTAGGGTTTCTCTCCAGTGTGAAGTCGCTGGTGGGCCATGAGTTGGGTTTTCCGCATAAAAGCTTTCCCACAGTCATTGCACACAAACGCTCTCTCTACACCATGTGTTTTTTGATGAGCTACAAGGTATTCCTTATCGTCAAACATCTTCCCACAGTCACTGCATGCAAAGGTTTTGTTTCCCTTTGGATAATTTCTTTCTAGTTTAAAGGGATGAGCCTCCTCTGGGAAGGTTTTCTCATGGTCATCATGTTCACAGATTTCTTTCTTGTATGCTTTTTCCTTATACCTAATGAGATAAAACTTGTTTTTGAAAGCATTCCCACATTCCTCGTATTCACAGGCGCTTTCTCCATTATATTTTTTATTATAACTAAGTAAGTGTAAATTAGAATGCAAACTCTTTCCATTTGATTCATGTTGTTCTCGTCTTGAAGAGATAATGTTTGCACTCAGATTACAATTCTGGTCTCTCTCCTTAGACAGTGTTTTCTCAATGATGAACGTATGTTGATTAAAAAAATTGTCGTTGCTTCCCTCCTGTCTCTCTAACTCACGAAGGAGGCAAACAACTTCTAAAAAGAAGTAAAAGAAAACATTCTCAGTTACTTTTTCCAATATTATGTTATTGAAAGAAATTTTTAAAAGTTTCTGATTTCATGCAACGTGCTTTTTAAAAAAATATTTATTTATTTGAAAGTCACAGTTACAGAGAGAGAGAGAGAGAGTGTGAGAGAGAGACAGAGAAAGAGAGATCTTCCATCTGCTGGTTCACTCTCCAAATGGCTGCAACGGTTGGCACTGGCCCAAGCCAAAGCCATGAGCCAGGAGCCTCCTCTGGGTCTCCCATGTGGGTGCAGGGGCCCAAGCCCTTGGGCCATCCTCCGCTGCCTTCCCAGGTGCATTAGCAGGGAGCTGGATCAGAAGTGGAACAGCCAGGACTTGAACCAGTGTTCTACCCCCACAACGCTGGCCCCCATGCAACATTCTTGTGACTTCTATTCAACACAATACTAGAAGTCCTAGCTAGAGCAATTAGCAAGAAAAAGTAGCATCCAAATTGGAAAAGAAAAAAAAGTATCTTTGTTTACAGATGGCATGATCTTATATGTAGGAGACCCTAAAGACAACATAAAAACACTATTAGAACTAATAAATACATCAAGTTATGAGATATAAAATCAACTGTTTCTATACCCTAATAATAATCAATAAAGGAAATTAATAAAATAATTCCATTTAAAATAGCACCAAAAAGAATAAAATACTTAGGAATTAACCAAGGAGGTAAAAGACTTATACAACAAGGTAGGTGTTTGGACTAATAGTTAAGATGCTACGTGGGACCCCAGTATATCATACTGGAGTGCCTGGGTTCAAGTTCCAGCTCCACAGCCAAGCCCAGATTCCTGCTAACATACTCCCTAGGAGGCAGCAGGTGATGGTTCAAGTAGCTGTATCCCTGCCACAACATGGGAGACATAGACTGAGTTCCCAGCTCCTGGATTTGGCCTTTTGAGAAGCTCCCAGCAAATGGGAACTGTTTCTCAAATAGATAAAAAAATAAACAAATTTTAAGAAAGACTTAAAGACAAAAACTACAAAACATCACGAAATGAAACAAAAAGCAACACAGATAAATGGCAAGACATCCTGATATACTTTCCAAAGATTTCATTATTTTTTATTGTGGTAAAATATACATAGGATTTGCCATTTCAACCATTTTAAGTGTGTAGTTACCCAAAGTGAACTACAGATTCAATGCAATCCCCATCAAAATCCCAACAAGTTTTTGCAGAAATTTAAACATCTAAATCTACATGGAACCACAAAAGAGCCCAGTAAGTCAAACAATCTTATGAAAGAACAAAGACGGACACCTCACACCCACCAACTGCAAAAACACTTGTCTGGTTTTTTTCTCACTCACCTATCTGGCTCCAATATGGATCCTCTCTCTTCACCTTCCATGGCTTTTGCCCTTGCTCCACCTTAAAGATGACCTTTGTTTTAGTAACTGGAAACCCTGTTCATGGGAAAACAACACAAAAATGGGGAGAAAGTGCTAGGCAAAAAAGCCACCTCACAATTTAAGTCTCCTCCTTGAGTCTTAGGGCCTGTCAAGGGCTCTGGAGTGGGCTCCTCCTCTGGGAAGTAGACACAGAAACAGGCTATCTGACCCCAAAGGGGATTAAGGACCTCGGACAGCTTGAATTCAGGGCCAAACTAATGAATGCTTGAGAAGGCTCACAGCATTCCCATGATGCAAAGGAAGCAGTACATTCCAAGTTACCAGGAATGCTGTCCTCACCCAGTGAAATCAGGGTCCTCAAGTTCTCCAGCATCACATCACAATACAGCGTCCTCTGATCGTCAGCAAGCAGCCGCCACTCTTCTGGAGTGAAGTATATCGCCACGTCTTGGAGTGTCACTGCCTGCTGTAACAGCACACTCATCTTCACCCTGTAGTGAACACCACCAGGGAATGTGGAAGCAATTCAGAATGATTCCTCCGATTATGTTCACTGGGCAGAGTTGCAACAAGCTATACGGGATAACTGATAACTACTACGTACTTAACTCAGAATTAAAATCTGAAAAACAAAATCATGGGGCCAGCGCTGTGGCATAGTGGGTCAAGCTACTGCCTGCAGGGCTGGCATCCTATATGGGCGCTGGTTTGACTCCCAGCTGCTCCACTTCCAACCCAGCTCTCTGCTATGGCCTGGGAAGGCAGTGGAAGATGGCCCAAGTCCTTGGGCCCCTGCACCCACGTGGGAGACCCGCAGGAAGTTCCTGGCTCCTGGCTTCGAATTGGCTCAGCTCTGACCATTGTGGCCACTGGGGGAGTGAACCAGCAGATGGAAGACCTCTCAAAACAAAGTAGATGTTAAAAAAATCATATATAAATTGTCCCACTGTATATATGTATGTGTATATTTGTGCATATGAAGGCACTTCAAAATTTTCACTGAAAATGGAATTAAAAGATGACCTTATTTTGGTACAAAAAATTTTTGAAATCCTTACATAGTTTTTTTTTTTTTTTTTTTTAAATAATACACATTTCCCATGAATTTTCTGAAGACCCCTCATATGCACAGATATCAGAACTTTTTGTGCTGGGCAGTCAATGTGGCCCAGCTGCTTGCGCTGCTGGCATCCCATATCAGAGTGGAGGTTCGAATCTCGGCTACTCTGCTTCCAACTGATGCACTGAGGAAGGCAGTGGATGATGGCCCAAGTCCTTGGGCCCCTGCCAACCCCATGAAAGATGCAGATGGAGTTCCTGGCTCCTGGCTTCAGCCTGGCTTGCACTGGCTGCTGCAGTTGTATGCAGAGTAAACCACTGGGTGGACTATCTGTTTCTCCCTCTCTGACATTCTGTTGTTCAAATAAATAAATAAATCTTAAAAATTTTTTGTACCAAAATAACCTTCTCTTTCAATTTTCTATTCACTTTTTGAGGTACCCTCATACATATTCATATACATGAAGAGGGAGAGGAAGGAAGAGGGAGAGACAGAGCAGGGAAGAAAAGAAAAAAGGGAGGGAAAGAGAAAAAAGTGTTACGTTCTCCAAGCATTGCTCTGGCAGCACACATTCTGCTTATAAAAAAGGAACACTCTAAAACTAATCCTAGGATAACTGCTACATGTATAATAAGTTTCCTATATAAACATTCATCAAAATTTTTTCTTTAAAATCCTGTGCCAGGAAAATCTTTATCCATGTATTCTCTCAAACAAGGCCAATAATTTCACCGATTAAGTATTCTTTTTCTAAGACTCACAAGATTACATACAAATTGCATCTCAACATTATAAACTGTGCAGACCCTATGGCCTCTCATATCAATTTTATAACTTTTTATAGTCAATTAAAATATCAATCAATCTATATCTTTCCTGTTTATATTCCTACCTATTAACACTCTCCTAGTACATTTTATGGGGTCTTATGAGTCACTGCAAATTCACTGGAAAACAAAGTGGAACCTGAATGAACAAAGGGATGGATGGTTGAATGGATATCTGCTGTTCATGGAAAATATGGATTTATGAAAACAAGACTCGGGGGGTGCTCCCTGCCTTTCCAACGTAGAAACAAAGATCCATGCCAGCTACAGAAAAGGCTGTTGATAGAAAAACAACCTTTCTGGCCAGCGCCGCGGCTCAATAGGCTAATCCTCCGCCTGCGGCGCTGGCACACCAGGTTCTAGTCCCGGTCGGGGCGCCGGATTCTGTCCCGGTTGTTCCTCTTCCCATCCAGCTCTCTGCTGTGGCCTGGGAGGGCAGTGGAGGATGGCCCAAGTCCTTGGGTTCTGCACCCACATGGGATACCAGGAGAAGTACCTGGCTCCTGGCTTCGGATCAGTGCGGTGCGCCGGCCGCAGCGGCCATTGGGGGGTGAACCATCGGAAAAGAAAGACCTTTCTCTCTGTCTCTCTCTCTCACTGTCCACTCTGCCTGTCAAAAAAAAAAAGGGGGGGGGGGATTCTGATATCAATTATCAATGGACACCTGTACACTCTTGGGTAGAGTCATACATTTCTGCCCAATCGATCTGTTACAATTTATTGTCAATTTCTGATTTAGTGATTTCTTTTTTCCCAGAAATTTACCCTAAAGAAATAAAAATCAATACAAAATTTGAAAGCCTGAGCACTAGCGCTGTCATTATGACATAGCGGATAAAGCTGCTGCCTGCGACATCAGAGTCCCAGAGGAGCACCAGTTTGAGTACTGGCTGCTCCATTTCCAATCCAGCTTCCTGCTAATGCACCTGGGAAAGCAGCCCAAGTCCTTGGACCCCTGTACCCACATGGGAGACCTGGAAGAAACTCCTGGCTCATGGCTTTGGTCTGGCCCAGCCCTTGCCATTTCGGCCTTTTGAGACTAAACCAGGGGATGGACAATCTCTGTCTCTCCCTCTCTAACTGTGCATCTTCAAATAAATATAAGTAAACCTTAAAAAAAAAAAAAAAAAAAAAAGCCTGCACACTGGCGCCAGAGAATCTAGATGCAAATTCTGTTACTCCTCTTCCTAGTGGTATGACCTTGAAGAAGCCACCTAACCGCTCTAGCTCAGTTTTCTTACCTGCAAAATGGTGGTGACAATAGCAGGATGCCTAGCATGGGGTTTCTAGGAGGACTGCATAGTTAATACTTGTAAAGCATCCAAAACATATGGCACATGGCAAGCAGTCAATAAAACTGTTATTATTTTTAAAAAAGGGAGAGATAAAAAGTATTTTCAGACCTTTGCTTATAGTTTGAAAATAGACAATAGCCTAAACAAGTGCTGATCTAAAAAATCATGATTATTCAGAGGACAGAATGCTAAGTAGCACTTAAAAATGAGGCTGAAGGAGCAGCTGTTGGAACTGCAAGTAAGATGCCACTTGGGATGCTGGTGTCCATATTCAATTTGAGATTTTACAATCTGGAAGAGCTGATTAATCTAAAACTGAATTTAAAAAGATGCTGTAGAAAGACACGAAAAGCGGTTCCACTTATTTTTAATTTTATTTTTTAAAATATTTATTTATTGGGTTGGCACCACAGCTCACTAGGATAATCCTCCGCCTGCGGCACTGGCACCCCAGGTTCTAGTCCCAGTCGGGGCGCCGGATTCTGTCCCGGTTGCTCCTCTTCCCGTCCAGCTCTCTGCTGTGGCCAGGGAGTGCAGTGGAGGATGGCCCAAGTGCTTGGGCCCTGAACCCGCTTGGGAGACCAGGAGAAGCACCTGGCTCCTGGCTTCAGATCAGTGCAGTGCGCTGGCCACAGCGGCCATTGGAGGGTGAACCAATGGTAAAGGAAGACCTTTTTGTCTCTCTCTTTCACTGTCCACTCTACCTGTCAAATATATATATATATTTATTTATTTATGACAGGGAATGAGGGAGGCTCAGAGAAAATGATCTTCCATCCACTGGTTCACTTCCCAAATGGTTGCAACAGTGGGGGCTAGGTGAGGGTAAAGCTAGGAGCCTGGAACTCCAACCAAGTCTACCTCACACGGGGCAGGGGTTCAGCAGCTGGGCCATCTTCCCCTGCTTTTCCAGGCACATCCTTGGCAGGGAGCTTGATCGGAAGCAGAGCCGCCAGGACCTGCACTCTGACATGAGATGCTGGTGCTACATGCAGTGGCTTAACCTGCCGTGCCACGCGCTGCCGGCCACTCCACTTACATTAGTAAGCGAAAAAAGTACCTTTAAGGTACTTTTGACACAGTTCTGGTGAATTGCATGTCAAAATGTAAATAAAGATTGGAACTACAGGATTGCATGAAACTCTAAAATTGTATTCTTCCACGTCTTTGTACTTTCTAAATGGTTTATTCTGGGGCCAGCGTTGAGGCCTAGCCGGTTAAGCAGCCACTAGCAGCGCTGGCACCACATAGGGCTGCTGGTTTGAGTCCTGGCTGCTTCACTTCTTATCCAGCTCCCCGCTAATGCACCTGGGAAAGCAGTAGAAGATGGCCCAAGTGCTTGGGAGAACAGGCGTGGGAGAACAGGAAGAAGCTCCTGGCTCCTGGCTCTGGCTTGGCCCAGCCCTGACAGTTGCAGCCTTTTGGGGAGTGAACCAGCAAATGGAATATCTCTCTCTGTAACTCCGCCTTTGAAATAAATAAATTAATTAAATTGTTTATCTTATGTTACTTTTTCATCTCAAGGACATGTACAACATATTATATATGCATTACAATGCGTGCACTTTGCAAAGGACAATGAATACCTGTATTTTCCAAATACTTTCCAAGACACTACCTGTCTTTTGAAACAAAGGTCTACAAGGCCCTACACCACCTTGGGCTGACTTTTCTGATCTCATCTACTCCAGTCTTTCAATCCTCTTACTGCTTACTCTAATGAGCCACATGTTCCTCGACAACATCAAGCTGGATTACGCAGGACTTCTGCACATCCCTTTCACATGGGCTGTTCTTCCAAAGGACATAACCAGAGTCTGCAAGGCTTCCTCTGAATTCCACAGAGCTCAGTTTGCACTTCACTTACCAGTAAGACTGCTGACTGCCTCATACAGAAAGCCTCCCTCACTGTCACCTGACTCTGGATATCCTTATTCTAGCTTTAGCTCTCCCCATTGCACTCATCACCAAAGAGATTATGCATCTATTTACTTAGGTTCTTCAATTAACTAGAGAGGAGAGAGAAAGTGACAGCTCCTATCCACTGGTTCACTCCCCAAATGCCCTTATCAGCCAGGGCTGGGCCAGACTGACGCTGACAGCCAGAAACTTCATCCAGGTCTCCAAAAGGAGTGGCAGCGACCCAAGGACTCGAGCCATCAACACTGCTCCCAAGGTCTACATCAGCAGGAAGCTGGAACTAGTAGTAACGCTGGCACTCAAGCCCAGTCACTTGGACACCGGGTGCAGGTGTCTCAAGCAGCACCCTATCTGCGATGCCAAACACCTGCCCTATTTAGTTTTTCCCTCGCCCCATGAAAACAGGGACTTTGGTTTGTTCACTGTGGCACACCAAGTATCAGAACAGTGTATACTCAAAACAAACACTCAGCATACATTGGCTGGATGGATTACTGGATGAAACTCGTGTTGATCCTCTCCCTATTAGATATTTTCAAAAGAAACTTACTGAACAACTTTAGCTCAACTGAACAATGATGCAGGAAAAAGAATGATGTAGGAATTGAAGACTGGATTTCAGGTCTGACATATCTTCTAATAAACTGTGAGAATCTAGATATTCAATTACCATCTCAGGACTAGTTTTATTACTCTTTATGGCCGCTGGTTCAAGTCCCGGCTGCTCCACTTCCAATCCAGCTCTGTGCTATGGCCTAGGAAAGCAGCAGCAGATGGGCCAAGTCCTTGGGCCCCTGCACTTGTGTGGGAGACCCAGAGGAAGCTCCTGGCACCTGGCTTCAGATCGACACAGCTCTGGCCATTGCGGCCATCTGGGGAGTGAACCAGCAGATGGAAGACCTCTGTCTCTGCCTCTCTGTAACTCTGCCTTTCAAATGAACAAGTAAATCTTTAGGAAAAAAAAAAAAAGTGTCCCACATAAGAGCACCTGAATTTTATTCCCAGCTCCAGTTCCTGACTCCAACTTCCTGTCAATGCAGACACTGGGAGGTAGCAGGTGACTGCTCAGGTAGCTGAATTCCTGCCACCCATGTGGGAGACCTGGATGGAGTTCCCAGAACCCATCTTTGGTTTGGCCCAGCCCCAGGTGTAGTGGGCATTTAGAGCAGTGTTGATGGCTCGAGTCCTTGGGTCGCTGCCACTCCTTTTGGAGACCTGGATGAAGTTTCTGGCTGTCAGCGTCAGTCTGGCCCAGCCCTGGCTGATAAGGGCATTTGGGGAGTGAACCAGTGGATAGGAGCTATCACTTTCTCTCTCCTCTCTAGTTAATTGAAGAACCTAAGTAAATAGTAGATGGGAGCTGTCACTTTCTCCTCTCTCAAATTAATTAATTTAAAAAATTAAAAAGAAACAAAAATGATAAAAGCAGAACTACAAGACTCCTAAAAGTCCTTCTAGCACTGTGACTCTGTAAAAAACACCTGCATCTAGGTAAGGGGTGAGAAGTTATCAGTATACCCCCAGAGGCCATGTGTCACAACTGAAACAGCCTAGGGTCACTTGATCTTTTTTTTTTTTTTTTTTTTTTTTTTTTTTTTTTTGACAGGCAGAGTGGACAGTGAGAGAGACAGAGAGAAAGGTCTTCCTTTTGCCGTTGGTTCACCCTCCAATGGCCGCCGTGGCCAGCGCGCTGCGGCCGGCACACCGCGCTGATCCGATGGCAGGAGCCAGGTGCTTCTCCTGGTCTCCCATGGGGTGCAGGGCCCAAGCACTTGGGCCATCCTCCACTGCACTCCCTGGCCACAGCAGAGAGCTGGCCTGGAAGAGAGGCAACCGGGACAGAATCCGGCGCCCCGACCGGGACTAGAACCTGGTGTGCCGGCGCCGCAAGGTGGAGGATTAGCCCAGGGTCACTTGATCTTAAAAGAACTAACAGGGAATGAAGGGTATGCACTGGTTTTAATGTGTTTGTGACAGCCTACAATCAAGAGAGAAAAGGAGAGTGTGTGTTTTGGAAGGAATTTCGTCTGCAGCAAACCCAGATTCCTCCTTAACTACACCCTCCTTCTCTGATGAGTTCCCTTTCTTCATGGAGCCTAAGCATGCAGGCTCGCACCCCGCATCCTGCTCGAATTCTCCCTTCAAACATCAGGGACAACACTCCCAATGGACCCAGTACTTGATGGCCTCAGTACTTGATGGCCTCAAGGAATAATGCCTTGAGTCAAGCCCTGCTCTCTTTGGATAGAAGACCAGAGCTGACCCCTGTCTCTGCCTTCAAATGGGGTGAAAAGTTCCAGGTCAGGAGCGCCTCTTCCCAGGACTGCAGGACGGCAAAGCAACACTCCTGCAAATGGCCCGGTTCCATTAACTCACGATCAACTATGGCCCTGGGTTGGCGATTTCAGCCAGAGCTGCTGGAACGGGAGACAGGGCAGGAATATGCAAGACACCCGCGTGCTCAAGTGTTCTCAACACAATGATGAAGCTGGGACTGCCTCCTCAGGAAGAATAAAAGCTCTTTATTTTAGTCAGAGTTCTGTGCTAGGACAGAGCGAACTTCCGGGTAAAGCTACCTGCGCTACTTACTGGCTTTGTGAGTTGAAGCAGGTAACTGCCCACCTCTCTAAAAACATGAGCAAACTAGCCTCCCACGGTACGAGAACCAAAGAAACGCCCGCCACGCGCGCTCAACAGTGTCTGGCGCTGCGGGAACCAGGACTCTTCTCCCTGCCTTGCAGGGGTTTACTGCTGTCTGAGAGCCAACAGGCTCCTGGAACGAGACTGGGGACGGCTCACGCGCAGGTATGGGCTCCCTCGGAAGGACACACTTTCTCCAAAGCAGCACAGACTGACTCACCACACTCGAGAGAGACACGAGATCCACACCAGGACGGCAGGAGCCCTGTCCTCACCGGGCTTTCTCGGAGCCAAATACCCCCGCGCATAAGGGTTACCTAAGATTTCACTTCCTTCCCATGAACCACAAGTTGGCCTTTGTTCTTCAGCCGTTCCCCAAGCCCTTCTGAGTCCTCTGCTGCGCAGCGCACTCGCACGTCGAGAAACGCAGGGCTTGCTAGCTACTCCATTGCGCATGTGCGGAAGTGATGCGCCACCACGGTTTCCCAGAGTCCTCCCGGGAATCTACCTGAGACTCCATTTCCCATAAGGCTCTGAGATCTCGTGTCCGGAAGGCACCAGGGGTTTCCTTTTCCTCTACTGACGATTTCTAGTTTAGTTCGGTTTGGGCTCCCCGGGGAGTTCGGATAATATTGAAAGGAAGCGTGGGGCTCACGCCGTGGCGCGGCCGCGTAAAGCCGCGGCTCGCTGCACCGGCATTCCGAAGGACCGTAGGTTCGTGTCCCGGCTGCTCCACTTCCGTTCCAACTCCCTGCTAATGCGCCTGGGAAAGCAGCAGGGGATGGTCCAAGTCCTTGGGTCCCTGCCACCTACATGGGAGACCTGGAAGAAGCTCCTGGCTTCTGGCTTCCAGTCGGTTCAATTCTGGACGTTGGGGCCATTTGAGGGAGTGTACCAGCGAATGAAAGATCTCTCTCTGTAACTCTCACTTTTTCAAATAAATAAATCTTAAAAAAGAAAAAAGGAAACATATACGTAATGTTTACTTATTAAAGTAGGCATGAGAATTTAAAAATTTTTTGTTTACTTTAAAGGCAGAGAGAGATTTTCGCTCTCTCATTCACTAAATGCCCACAATACCCGGGCTGGGCCACGGTGAAGGGGGGAGTAACAGCATCCGTGTCCCCCGCGTGAGTGCAGGGGGTCTAACTACTTGCTCTCCCAGGGTCTGCATTAACAGGAAGCTGGAATTTGAGCAGAGGGGGGAAACTCTAACCCAGGCTCTGCAACATGCCATGCAGGTGTTTCCAAAGACATGTTAACCACAATGTCAAACCTCCTTCCTGCCATGCGATTTAAAAGATACTGGCAAATAGAAAACAGTAACTTAATAAAAGAAACTGCCTTTACCAAATATGAGCTCGTTCATTTTCTTTTTTAAAATAATTAAATTGAGTCGGCGCCGCGGCTCACTAGGCTAATCCTCCACCTAGCGGCGCCGGCACACCAGGTTCTAGTCCCGATCTGGGCGCCAGATTCTGTCCCTGTTGCCCCTCTTCCAGGCCAGCTCTCTGCTTGGCCAGGGAAGTGCAGTGGAGGATGGCCCAAGTGCTTGGGCCCTGCACCCCATGGGAGACCAGGAGAAGCACCTGGCTCCTGCCTTCGGATCCGCGGCCATTGGAGGGTGAACCAACGGCAAAGGAAGACCTTTCTCTCTCTCACTGTCCACTCTGCCTGTAAAAAAAAAAAAAATTAAATTGAGTAATATGGGGGTAAATACAAATGTATGAGAGCCCTGTTAAAAACTTTTTTATATTTCAGTCAGTCTAGGTATGAATATGTTTCTTTTATTACCTTACTTAAGGGAACACCAAGATAACACCCTCACAATTTCATTCACGTACGGGACTTAAATAGCATAGGAAGAGAAGGGTTATATAATCATTGTTGATTGGCTACAAAATGGAGAGTCATATTTATCCAACAGGCACCAGGATGAGTGAGAGAATCTCTCCTAGAACACATTAATTCCATTAATTTTAAAGTTACATATAAGGAATGATCATTTTTCCCCAATAGGAAGTCATGAATTAGAGGATGCGAAAATATTTCCCTCCCAGACCTTGTATAAAACAGCTTTTCATTTACAGGTTTCTTCAAGATAGCTTCCTTCCACTCTCCCCACCTTCACATGAGTGTGGACTGTCACACTTTATTCTAGGCATATATCTGATATTCAGCTGAAACATGCTGATCTCCTAGTGTGTAAGCATTGTTTTAGGTATTGAGTAGTTAACACAAAAATACGAAAGTGACTGTCCTTATTCAACTAATGTTCCGTGTGCTTAGATCTTGATAAGTATTATGGAGAAAAGGAGCACAGTGACTAGGGATAGGAAGTAGGGGAGGAATTCTATTTTTTAGAAGGTAGTTAAGGAAGGCCTCACTTAGAAGGAGATATTCAAGAAAAGACCTAAAGGAAATGAAGTTGCAAGCCCAAGCCAGGTGGAAAAGAGTTTTTGGTAGCAAAAACAACAAAGGCAAAGAAAGGGCCAATCAGGCTTCAATGATAGCAAGAGGGCAAGATGTGGCAATAATATGCTAGAAGGGTCAGGGCCCAGACTGAGGAGGAACTTACAATCAATGTAAGTACTTTGGCTTTTACTGAAGTGAAAAATGGAAGTCTTTAGAGGATTTTGAACAGAGGAATGGCATGATCTGACTCAACTTCTTTTTTTAAACTTATTATTTTTGTTTATTTGAAAGAGTTACAGAGAGAGGTAGAGCCAGAGAGAGGTCTTACATCTGCTGGTTCACTCCCCAGATGACAGCAACAGCCAGAGCTGAGCTGATCCAAAGCTAGGAGCCAGGAGCTTCTTCTGGTCTCCCACACAGGTGTAGGGGCCCAAGAACTTGGGCCATCTTCTACTGCTTTCCCAGGCCATAGCAGAAAGCTGGATCAGAAGTGGAGCAGCTGGGACTTGAACTGGCACCCATATGGGATGCCAGCATTGCAGGCCAGAGCTTTAATCCACTGGGCCACAGTATGGGCCCCCTGACTCAACTTATAATAAGACCACTTTGCTTTATGGAGAATTAACTGGAGGAGTGCAAAGATAGAACAGGTTAGGAAGCTATTACCATAATCCAGAAGTGAAATCATGGTGTTTTGGATCCAGTAGTATCAGAACTAATGAGAAGGAATTGAATTCAAATTTGAAGGTAGAGTTCAAGGACTTTGAATCATATGTAAGGTATGAAAGAAAAGGGGGACTCAGATGTTTACCAATTTGGGGTTTGACCCATTGAAAGGACAGCATCCTTATCAACTGAGAAAGAGCACATCAAAGGGAGAGACAAGGACATCATGAACTCAGTGTTGGACATGTTGAGTTTGAAATGTGTATTAGAGACATCCAGGTGGTGATGTTGGGCAAAATACTTGTGTTCAAGGGCAGATGTCCTCAAGAAATATTATATAGGTAGACTTTAAAACGATGGGACAGATGAGATTACCAATCAGGGGAGGGTAGAAAGAGAAGTCTAAGGATTGAGTCCTGCCATATTCACAGCTTAAAAGGAGGTAGAGATGAGAAGAAATAAGCAAAGGGTGGGAAGGAAAAATCCGTGAAATAAGAAGAGAAATAAGGGGATGAAATACTCTATAGGTAAAGTTCAAAACAATTCAAAAGAGAAATGAGTGATATATTGTATCTAAAATTGTTGATTTTTAAGACTGACAACTATCATCAGATATAACAATTAGAATTGTGTTAGTGACCTTGACATGAAGAATTTCAATGGGGTAGTCAAGAGAACACTTATTTGGAATATTTGAAACCATGGCTTATTTATATTTCCTGATTCAAAACTTACTACAAAGTTATGGGAATTAAAAAACTGTGGTACTGACATAAAGACAGGATATAGACCAATTGAATTGAATAGGAAAATAAACCCTCACGTAAATGTCAAGTTATTTTTTACAAGGATGCCAATACCATTCAGCAGATCTCTATGATGAGAATTACAAAACATTAAAATAAGAAATAGAAGAAGATACAAAAAAATGGAAAACTCTTCCATGTTCATGGATTAGAAGAATCAATATCATCAAAATGTCCATACCACCAAAAGCAATTTACAGATTCAATGTGACACCAATCAAAATAACAAGGACATTCTTCTCAGATCTAGAAAAAATGATGCTGAAATTCATGTGAAAACACAGGAGACTCCAAATTGCTAAAGCAATCTTATACAACAAAAACAAAGCCAGAGGCATCACAATACCAGATTTCAAGACATACCGCAGGGTACTTATAATCAAAACAGCCTGGTACTGGTACAAAAACAGATGGGTAAACCAATAGAACAGAATAGAAATTCCAGAAATCAATCCACACATCCACAACCAACTTATCTTTGACATAGGAGCTAAAATCACTCCCTGGAGCAAAGACAGTCTCTTCAACAAATGGTGCTGGGAAAACTGGATCTCCATATGCAGAAGTATGAAGCAAGGCCCCTACTTTACACCTTATACAAAAATCCACTCAAAATGGATTAAAGACCTAAATCTACAACCTGATACTATCAAATTATCAGAGAACATTCGGGAAACCTTGCAAGACACTGGCAGAGACAAAGAGTTCTTGGAAAAGACTCCAGAAGCACAGGCAATCAAAGCCAAAATTGACAATGGGATTACATCAAAATGAGAAGCTTCTGTACTACAAAAGATACACTCTGCAAAGTGAAGAGGCAACCTACAGAATGGGAGAAATTATTTGCAAACTATATAACTGATAGAGGCTTAATAACCAGAATATATAGAGATCAAGAAAATTAACAACAAAGCAAACAACCCAGTTAAGAAATGGGCTAAGGACTTAAACAGGCATTTTTCACAGGATGAAATCCAAATGGCCAAGACACATGAACAAATGCTTAGGATCACTAGCTGTCAGGGGAATACAAGTCAAAACCACAATGAGGTTTCACCTCACTCCCATTAGAATGGTTTTCATACAGAAATCAACAAACAACAACTGCTGGTGAGGATGTGGGGAAAAAGGTACCCTAATCCACTGTTGGTGGGAATGTAAATTGGTAAAGCCACTATGGAAGACAGTATGGAGATACCTCAAAAATCTGAATATAGAACTACCATATGACCCAGCCATCCCACTCCTGGGAATATACCCAAGGGAAATGAAATTAGCATATGAAAGAGTTATCTGTACCCCATGTTTATTGCAGCTTAATTCACAATAGCTGAGATAGGGAATCAACCCAAATGCCCATCAATTGAAGACTGGATAAAGAAATTATGGGATATGTATACCATGGAATACTACACAGCAATAAAAAATCAAAATCCAGTCGTTTGAAACAAAATGGATGAAACATCATACTTACTGAAATAAGCTGATTCCCAAAAGACAAATACCATATGTTCTCCCTGAGCTGTGATAACTAATAGAGCACCTAAAAGGCAATCTATAAAAGTGAAATTTACACTTTGAGAATCAATGACTTTGAACAGCCCTTGTCTTGACTGTTAAGGAACAGTTTTTTTTTCCATACTATTTGTTGAACTCTTTACTTAACATAGAGTTTATCATATGTGTATACAGTTAATTGAAACTAGATCATTGTAAAAAATAAGAATGGGAATAGGAGAGGGAGGAGGAAGAGGAGTGGGAGATTGGGTGGAAGGGCAGGTACAGTGGGAAGAATCACCATATTCTTAAAGTTGTAATTATGAAATGTATGAAGTTTGTATTCATTAAATAAAAGGTTTCTGGGGAAAAAAATAAATTCATCTAAAGAAATTAAAGTCCTGTAAAATCACCTAACAAATGCAGTGGAAAATCCTAGTTGGATCCTGGATTGGGAAAAAAAATAAAAAGAATATTATCAGTACCTGTATTGTATCCTAAAACAGAAAGGGAGCATTCATGGTAAAAAACTACTGGGATATGAATAATGTCTGGAGTTCACATAATAATGACTCATTATTATTGGATTTGTCATTGCATCCTGATAGTATAAAATGTTAACAGTGGGAGAAATAGGTGAGGGGTGTATGGGAAATCAATGTCCCTTTTTTTTAATTTAAAAAATGTTTATATTCATTTACTTGAAAGACAATGTGACAAGACAACACACACACACACACACACACACACAGCCCTCCATATACTGGTTCATAACATTTAGGGTTGGGCCAGGCCCAAGTCAGGAGCCAGGAACTCCATTTGGGTTTCCCATGTGGGTGACAGGGGCCCAAGTACTTAGGACCCTGCCATACACATGAGAGACCCAGATGAAGCCCCTGGGTCTCGGCTTCAGCGTGGTCTAGCCCTGGCTGACAAAGTGAACCAGCAGGTGGAAGACATCTCTCCCTTTCTCTGTAACTCTGCCTTTCAAACTTTAAAAAAAAAATTATTAAAAATTAATAAATAAATTAGGTGTAGGTGTTTGGCCTGGTGGTTAAGATGCTGCTTGGGATGCCCACATCCCATACTGGAGGAACTAGGTTTAAGTCCTAGCCCTGCTCTGCTCCCAGTTCCAGATTCTTGCTGATGCTCACCCTAAGAGGCAAAAGGTGATGGCTCAAGTGGTTGGATCCCTGCAAACCCTGTGGGAGACCTGGGCTGAGTTCCCCGTTCCTGGCTTTGGCCTGGTCAAGCCCTAGCTGTTGTGTACAGATGGGATATTTCTTGTCTCTCAAATCAGTAAGATAAATAAAAAATAAATTAGGGGTGGGCATTTAGCATAGCAGGAAAGATGCTCACGTCCCCTGTCAGAGTGCCTGGGTTCAATCCTGGCTCTGGCTTCCTGCTAATACAGACCTAGGAGGCTGTGATAATGGCTCAGTTGTGCTCCTGTCACCCACATGGGAGTCTGGATTGAGTTCCATGCTCCATCTTCATCCCAGTCCAGTCCTCGCTGCTGTGGTCATTTCAGGAGTGAACCAATGGATGGGAGTTCTGTCCATCTGCTACCTCTTACATAGTGAGAAAAAAAGAACACGGCTAAAGTCTGTAATACCAGCAATACGAAATGCTGACGAGAATGTGGAGCAACACTACCTCTCACTTACGGCTACTGAGAATGAGAAACGGTAGAGCCATGTGCTTTCTCCCCACAGGTGTTATGTGCTACAAGCTTGGTCCCCTGTGTAATGGTGTTGAGAGGTCGTGGAACCTTTAAGAGGCAGGGCCTGGTGGGAAGTGATTAGGTCATGTTGGCACCACCCTTGGAAGAGATTACTGGCCATCTCACAGAAGTAAGGACTGGATTAGTTATCTTGGAGAAAAAGCTGTTAATGAGCTGAGAGCAGGTTGTTGAGAAGCAAGTCTACCATGGGGCTGGCACTGTGGCATAGTAGGTAAAACTACTGTGATGCCTGCATCCCACATGGGTGCTGGTTCATGTCCCAGCTGGCCTATTTCCAATCCAGCTCCCTGCTAATGGCCTGGCAAAGGCAGCACAAGATGGCTCAAGTGTTTGGGCCCCTGCCACCCATGGGAGAGACCCAGATGAAGCTCCTGACTCCTGGCTTCAGCCTGGCTCAGCCCTGGCTGTTAAGGCCATCTGGAGAGTGAACCAGTGGATAAAAGCTCTCTCTCTCCCTGTATGTGTCTCTCCTTTTCTCTCTGTAGCTCTTTCAGGTAAATTAATAATTTTTTAAACATTTTATTTATTTATTTGAGGGGTAGAGTTACAGAGAGGGAGAGACAGAGAGAAAGGTTTTCCATCTGATGGTTCACTCTCTAAATGGCTGCAAAGGCTGGAACTAAGCTGATCTGAACCCAGGAGCCAGGAGCTTCCTCTGGGTCTCCCACATGGGTACAGGGGCCCAAGCAGTTGGGCCATCTTCTATTGCTTTCCCAGGCCATTAGCTGAGAGCTGGATTGAAAGAGGAGCATGCAGGACTTGAACCAGCGCCCATGTGGGATGCTGGCACCAGAGGACAAGGCTTAGCCTGCTACACCACAGTGTCAGCCCAATAAATTTTTTTAAATGCAAGGCCACCCCATGTGTTTGTCTTCTTTTGTACATGCTACTCACCCACCATGTGAGAATGCAGCAAGAGACCCTTTGCCAAGTGTGGCCATCAGAACTCAGACTTTTTATCCTCAAAACCCATGAGCCAAAGTAAATCTTTCTTTATAAACTGCTCAGCTTTAGGAATTTCATGATAGCAATAGAAAACCGACCAAGACCAGCTATTTTGGAAAACTGCTTAGCACTTTCTTATTCTTACCATAGGATCCAGAAACTGCACTCCTTGGTATTTAACCCAAAAGAGTTGAAAATATGTCCACGCAAGGACCTGTAGCTTTATTCATAATTGCCAAAACTTGGGAGCAACCAGGATGTCATCTTGTAGGTGAGTGGATAAACTGTGGTACACTGACAATAGAACAATATTCAGCACTTAAAAGAAATGAGCTATCAGGTCATGAACAGAGAAGAAACTTAAATGGGTATTACTAGTGAAAGAAATGACCTACATGAAAGATTTCTGTGAGTGAGATCCCAGTGGAAAGAAGGAGCCATCAAAGAAGGAGGTACCTTTCTCTGAAGGGAGGCGAGAACTTCCACTTTGATTATGGCCCTGTCTAAATAATGTCGGAGTCTGTGGACTCAAGAGGCTTCCATAGCCTTGGCAGCTCATGACAAGAGCCTCAGATGATCACTGACATCATAAATAAGAGTGTCAATTGTTAAATCAACAACAGGAGTCACTGTGCCCTTGCTTCCCATGTAAGGACCGCTGTCCTTAATGTGTTGCACTATGAGAATTAATGGTAAAACTAGTCCTCAAACAGTACTTTATACTTCGTGTGGGTGCAAACTGTTGAAATCTTTACTCAGTATAGAGTTGATCTTCTGTATATAAAGAATTAAAAAGGAATCTTAATGAAGAATGGAATGGCAGAGGTTGCAGGAGGTGGGATGGTTTGGGGGTGGGAGGGCAGGTATGGGGGGAAGGACCACTATAATCCAAAGCTGTACTTATGAAATTTATGTTTATTAAATAAAAGCTTTTTATGAAAACTGTTATTACAAAAAAATGATGTAGAGGAATTCAAATACTGATTGGATATTTATATTAGTAATTTTTGTTAGTAGTGATAATGTTAATATGGTAATGTGATTTTAAAAGAATCCTTAACTTTCAGAAATAAGTTCTAAAATATTTATAAATATTTGGGACTTACTTCATTGATAATCTAGGAGTGCACACTTACAAGAGGTATAAAAGGAATTCATTGTACTATTCTCTTTGCCATTGTGTATGTTTGAAATAGTCTATAATTTGAAGAAAACAAAAACAAAACTCCTAAAGCTGAACTAAAAAAAAAAAAAAAAACCACTGGGGAGGGTGAGTTACGCTGTTATTTGGGACACCTGCATCCCACATCAGAGTTAGAGTCCCAGCTACGCAGCTTCCAATCCAGCTCCCTACTAATGCACCTGGGAAACAGCAAACAATGGCTCAAGTACTTGAGTCCCCACCATGTGCGTGGGAGACAGCAATGGACTTCCAGGCTCCTGGCTTTGGTCTGGATAGGCCTCAGCTGTTGTGGGCATTTGGGAAGTGAACCAGTGGATGGAAGATCTTTCTCCATTTCTGTCACTCTACCTTTCAAATAAATTAATAAATAAATCTTTAAACAAATATAATATTAATACTATAGTTCCTCCTACCACTCTCCTTCACTTGATAAATTCCAGACTGTGCTTAAACAAGACACCCTGCAGAGGGGGTTGAAGGCTCTACTGCTTCCCATGTATGGTGAGAGCTCCAAGAGCTGCTGCTTAAGTTAAAAGGCACTAAGCACCTAATGGTCTGCTCCAGCTCACTGAAAATACTCTTAAGATGCTTTTAGTTTGTTTGGTTTTTTGTTTTTTGGTTTCCAGAATTTGGCTTTATTTTGCAGTACAGAAACCACTTGCAAGCCACTTTGAGACAAAGTGAGGCTCTGTCAAATCAATACTGCAGTGCATCTTAGTCCATTGAAGAAGCCACACCTGGGATAGAAAAGCTGAGTCTACATTTTACCTGCTTCATGACAGAGTCCTTTCCCCTTTCCTCCCACTCATTCCATTAGGTTAAACCACTACATACCAGCTTCCTCAAATGACTCCCTGAGTCTGGAGTTTCGTTAGACTTTTATGCCCACATAAGCCAGACCTGGGGCTATACTATTTGGGCCCTGCATTAATAGCTGACATAATGCAAAAAATATAAAGTTATAGGAAAAATGTGGGGATGCTGTTCCAAATTATGGACTATTCAGTATAGAATCTGCTTACTGTCATGAGGCTAGATGTTACACAAACTGTGGGGATCCAGCTGTTGAGCAGCAAAAGCACATAATTGCAAAGGCTATGCTGACTAAGGCACAAATACTGTATCAAGTATCAGAATGTTTGTTTAAAACTGATCCTTCACTGCGGGGAGGAGGCAGTTTGGTTACAATGAACAGAATGTGGAACCTGACAGTCCTGAAGAGCCACTCCGAAACAACATGATACCAGAAAAAGGAAGGCAGGACTAGGCAACTGTACAGTGCTCTTCAACCCCTCCCTTCTGATTACAAAAGCAGGACTTACAAGACTGATTCCACACAATACGCATCATTTGCCCAGTTTTAAATCTGTCCTAATTAGATAACAAGTACTGTTAGTCTCCCCTCCCCCTGCCCCATGCCACTTTTCTTGTGTTCCATTTTCTCAAAGTCAGATTCTGATGCTGTCATCCTCAGTGTCATCACAAGGTCTCTCACAGGTGGTTGAAGCATCACACATGCGGGAAATAAAGATCCGGCTTTCTTTTCCCAAATCTTTTGGCATGAGGAAGTCACTGATGCTAACACATTTCAGTTCAGCTGGTTCCGAGAGCTACAACGCTGGTCTGATTTCTTAGGCTCCTTGGTTTCTACAGTTGTACTGACTATGGCAAAGAATTTCCCTTGTGTGTGCAGAGGAGATCACGAAACATAGGTATCTTTCCGTTGACTAGCTTTTGTGGACTAACCATCGTGGGTGTTCTGGATGGGGTGGCTAAGGATGCACATGACCTGGATCACCTGGCCCACTCTCTCCACCCATTCCTTTACACAGCTGCAGCGACAGATGAGCCGCTGACAGTGAGCGACCTCTCCTTCAGATTTTACACCACTCCTCCATTCTGCACAATTTCTTCAATAGACTTATTCAGCATACAGGTCCTTCCGCAAAGAGCACTGAGCCCTGCAAATCTTTCTGTTTTAAAGATTTATTTATTTATTTGAAAGTCAGAGTTACATAGAGAGAGGAGAGGCAGAGAGAGAAAGAGAGGTCTTCCATCCAATGGTTCACTCCCCAATTGGCGGCAACGGCCAGAGCAGCACCAATCCAAAGCCAGGAGCTTCTTCCTGGTCTCCCACATGGGTGCAGGGGCCCAAGGACTTGGGCCATCTTCTACTTCTTTCCCAGGCCATAGCAGAGAGCTGGATCAGAAGTGGAACAGCCTGGTCTCGAACCGGTACCCATATAGGATGCTGGTGCTTCAGGCCAGGACATTAACCTGCTGCGCCACAGCGCCAGCCTTAAGCCCTGCAAATCTTTGTGGCAGTTCTCCAAGGCTACAGGGTGGATAGAAATATGGGCTTTTGCCATATCATGCCAGACTCATTGTAAGGTTTAATCCTATTGATGTATTCACAACATGATTGATCTAAGAAGTCATCAGTTCTGTAGTGTACAAGACCATGACCTGCAAAAGCTATAACATCTCGGCCCAAGTGAAATTTCTTTTCTTTCTTTCTTTTTTTCTTTCTTTTTTTTTAGAATTATCTATTTATGTGAAAACTTTGAGAGAGAGGAAAAAAAAATCTTCCATCCACTAGTTCACTCCCCAATGGCTGAAATGGCCAAGGCTGGGGCAGGCCGAAGCCAGGAGCTAGGAACTCCCTCCAAGTCTCCCATACGGGTGATAGGGCCCCAAGCACTTGGGCCACCTCCCGCTGCCTCCTGAGGTGAGTTAGCAGTGTTTGGACCCAAAGCAGAGTAGCCAGAACTCAAACTGGGGCTCATATGGGAAGCAGGCATTGCAGGTGGAGACTCAACCTACTGTGCCCCTGTTCTGGCCCCCCTGAATCAAATTTCTTATACACATCTCACATTGCAGTCTTCGTAGGATCAAAACCTTCAAAACTTCTAAGCTCTTCTTCACTGAAGTTGGCAACATACACTAGGAATGTTCTGAAGCAACGTTTTCCAGTCCCATGAAGTATCTGCTCCAGTGGAAGGAAACGTGTAGATTTTTCCTCTCCTACAGACACAGCTTCCTTCAGTCACTCTGAAATCCAGATAATGAGTAACCTCTGTATAAAATAGCATCTTAACCAGTGGACCGTTACCCATAAGGCAATTGGGAATTCAGTCAACATTGCAGTCTCTTCTCCCCATGGCCGACAGTGGTGATCCTGGTGTTTTAAATCTTCAGTGTAAATCTCCCAGTGGTGTTACAGATGCATGTTCTCCTCCGTAGAACAGGTTTCCATCCACATGAAGAACGAACTTGCCACTCACTGCCATCATACCTGACAGGATACACACATGCCCGGCACGATCACGTCCTAGTCCTCCTTGCTGGCAGGGCAAAGCAAGGCAGAGGAGCAAGAAAGGAGAAAGCTAAGGGGCGACGTGGCCTCCCTAAGGAGGCGGGAGGAGCTCAGGCCACTGTCAGGCTGAGGGAGAGGGAAGGCGGTAGGAGATGAGAAATGGAGCTGATGAGGTGAGGCTAGCAGGAACCTCAAACAGGAAGACAGGACTGGGGAGGGAGAGGGAGGGTGGGGAGGGCAGCATGCAAGATGTTTTCAGTGTGTGCAGGATATTGGTGAAGAGTATAACATATTTGCAGATATTGATATATTTTATTTATTTCTGACTGTTTTGTTATTTATCATACCCTTTTCTTTATGATTTTCACCTTTCCTGCTCCGTTGAATCTGTTATTCATTTTATGTTATTTGGGGAGGAGGGAGAGAAGGAGAAGGGGAGAGAAGAGAGAGAGAGGGAGAGAGGGAGAGGAAGAGAACCAGAGAGGCTGACTCTCCCATCCATTGGTTCACTCCCTAAATGCCCACAGTGGCTAGGGCTGGTGCCAGGAAAGCAATCCTGATCGACATGTGGTAGGAACCCAGTTACTTGAGGTAACAGCCAGGAACCAATGCTTGGAACTGAAATCAAGTAATCTGGTGTGGGACACGGGCACCTTAAAAAAACTTGTCTGAGGGATTGATGTTGTGGCATAGCGGGTTGAGCCTCTGCCTGCAGTGCCGGCATCTCAATTGGGCACCAGTTCAGGTCCCAACTGCTCTACTTCCGATCCAGAAAGCAGTGAAGGATGGCCTGGCACTTGGGCCCCTGCATCCATGTGGGAGACCTGGAAGAAGCTCCTGGCTCCTGACTTTGGTCTGGCACAGCCCTGGCCACTGTGGCCATCTGGGGTGTGAACTAGAGGATGGAAGATTTCTGTCTTCCTCTCTTCTCTCTCTGTAACTTTGCCTTTCAAATAAATAAATCTTTTTTTAAGATTTTTATTTATTTATTTGAGAGGCAGAGTTACAGACAGTGAGAGAGAGAGACAGAGAGAAAGGTCCTCCCTCCACTGGTTCACTCCCCAAATGGCCACAATGGCCGGAGCTGTGTCGATCTGAAGCCAGGAGCCAGGAACCTCCTCCCGGTCTCCCATGCGGGTGCAGGGGCCCAAGGACTTGGGTCATCCTCCACTGCCCTCCCAGGCCACAGCAGAGAGCCGGGCCAGAAGAGGAACAGCAGGACTAGAACTGGTGCCCACATGGGATGTTGGCGCTGCAGGCAGAGGATCAACCTACTGCGCCACGGCGCCGGCCCCAAATAAATAAATATTTAAAAAATTAATTAATTTTTTAAATGCGGCTGAATGCCCACTTCTCTGTTGGGTTTATTGAGTTTTCTTTATTCTCCTTTTCAGATTTGAAAGCTTCACATTCTATTTCTATGCTTTTTCTAATTTCTTAATTCTTTTTTACAACTTGTAAAACTTACTTTACCTCTTTGCTTTTCCAGAACATAGGGACTCCTAAACAAAGATCTCCTGTTTCTATATTTTCTGTTCTTTCATTATTTTTTTGTATTTGATTTTTAGAAATTACCATATACTATATTGTTCACAATCATGGATTATATAGTGTATAAACAACTAGAAGAAGAAAAAAACCTCAAAATCAGGAGCTGTAGGCTCCAAACAAAACAAACAACATAAATGATATAAAATGAAGTTTTATGGAGAAAAAATGTTAATCTACCACTTCTATAAATAAAAGAGAAAAATGGTATTTTTAAATGATTTTTTCATAAATTAAAAAAAGAAAATCTTAGGGCTGGTGGTGTGGCACAGCAGGTTAAGACACTGCCTGAGACAGTGGCCTCCCATATGAGCACTGGTTCAAGTCCTGGCTACTCTACTTCCAATTCAGCTCCCTGCTAATGTTCCTGGGAAACAAGCAGCAGATGGCCCAAGTACTTGAGCCCCTGCCACCTTTGGGAGACCTGGAGTTCTTGGCTCCTGGCTCCAGCCTAGCCCAGTCCCAGATGTTGCAGCCATGTGAGGAGTGAACCAGCAGATGGAAGATCTCTCTGTGTCTCCTCTCTCTCTTTGTAACTGTAACTCTGCCTTTCAAATAAATAAATCTTTACAAAAAGACAATCTTGTGATATAGTTTCTACCGAGACCATGTATGGCTGTTTCAGCTACAGAGTACAAGGATGCTAGGGGGTTCTGGGAATGCAAGATGTTTGGATAGAACTAAACACAGACTTTTGGTTTTCCTCTAGTACATCCTAAGAAGTGAATGAGGCCGGGGCCAGCGCTGTGGAGCAGCAGGTTAAAGCCACCGCCTGCAGCGCTAGCATCCCATATGGATGCTGGTTCGAATCCCAGTTGCACCATTTGTGATCCGGCTCTCTGCTATGGCCTGGGAAAGCAGTAGAAGATGGCCCAGCTCCTTGGGCCCCTGCACTTACATGGGAGACCCAGAAGAAGAAATGACCCTGGCTTTGGGTCAGCTCAGCTCTGGCCATTACGGGCATTTGAGGAATGAACCAGTAGAATGGAGGACCTCTCTCTCTGGCTCCACCTCTCTCTCTAACTTTGTCTTTCAAATAAATAAAATAAATCTTAAAAAAAAAAAGTGAATGAGTGAATGAGGCCAGTGATGGAAACCCCCTGGGTGGCGGTTTGTATTAGTCCAGCACTGGAAATATATTTAACTTATTCTACAGTAGTCTTCCTTCCAACTAAGAAAGTAAGCAGGCAAATTTAAGAAACGCAGATTAGGTGTGCCCTGATATATTACAGTTAAAATTTCTTGACTCCATCTTATTCCTAGTGAGGTAAAGCAAGCCACTGTACACTTCTTGCCACTCTGACCTACAAGGTTGCACTTTCAAGGGTATTTCATACCACACTGCAAAATGGAACCCCCCTGGGCCTTTTCCTGTGGTCTCTGTAGTTTGGGCAGGGGAAGGAAAGTTAGCGTGGGAATGCTAAGCACTAAGTTGGATGCTTAGGAAATGAGAGAAAAATGCTGAGCTAAAAAATGGCAAGTCCTGCAACTATAAACACCTAGATTTTGGCTGGCAAACTGATTCTGAAGACAATTCCAAAAAAAAAGAGGTTCCAGAAACTTTTGGAATAACTACATAAGTGAAATTAGCATATAGCCTCCTAAAATAACTTGGAATGACAGTATTTAATTTAGATCTCTAAGTTCTAGTGTGCTTCTTCAAAGAAGCGCATATCATTCATTTATAGACACTATTCAACATTACTTTCTGAAAGAGAAATCAAGCAACATAGTTCTAATTGACCTTAAACCTAAAAGTCTTGATTTCTGAATTCAGGTTTAACCTGAGTTTTATCACAGCTCAATAAAAGACATTAAAGTTTTTTTTTTTTACATTAAATCCACTGAAGGGAATATGTAAAACACACAAAATGTCAAATTCCAAAGTAAAGCTAAGCGGAAAAACTTGCTTATTTGAAGCAACTTGATTTATGATGGCTATGCTGACCATATGGAAAATTCCAAGTATCCCATCGAAGTTAATCTATCAGTTTCTCAAAAATAACAATGTGTGTGTGTGTGTGTGTGTGTGTGTGTGTGTGGTGCTGTGGCATAGCAGGTAAAACTGTTGCCTGAAGTTCTGGCATCCCATATGGGCACCAGTTCAGGTCCAGCTGCTCCACTTCCGATCCGCTCTCTGCTATGGCCATGGAAAGCAGCAGAAGATGGCCCAAGTCCTTGGGCCCTGCAAACATGTGGGAGACCCAGAAGAAGCTCCTGGCTCCTGGCTTCGGATTGACACAGCTTTAGCCATTGTAGCTATCTAGGGAGTGAACCAGTGGATGGAAGACCTCTCTTTCTCTACCTCTGCCTCTTTGTAACTCTATTTTTCAAATAAATAAATAAATCTTTTTTAAAAAAATTACAACTGGGGCTGGTGTTGTGGCATAGTGGATAAAGCCATTGCCTGTGATGCTGGCATCCCATATGGGTGCCAGTTCGTGTCCTGGCTACTCCACTTCCAATCTAGCTCCTTACTAAGCCTGGGAAAGCAACGGAAGATGGCCCAAGTGCTTGAGCCCCTGAGACCCACGTAGAGACCTCAAAGAAGCTCCTTGCTCCTGGCTGTTGTGGTCATTTGGAGAGTGAACCAGAGGATGGAAGATCCCTTTGTCTCTTCCTCTCTTTCTCTGTAACTCTGCCTTTCAAATAAATAAAAATAAAATATTGAAGGTGCTAGCGCTGTGGCAGAGCGGGTAAAGCTGCTGCCATCCCATATAGGTACTGGTTTGAGTCCTGGTTGGTCCACTTCTGATCCAAATCCCTGCTAATGTGCTTGGGAAAGCAGTGGAAGATGGGCCAAGTCTTTGGGCCCCTGCACCCATGTGGGAGACCTGGAAGAAACTCCAGGCTCCTCACTTTGGATTGGCTCAGCTCGGACTGTTGCAGATATTTGGGGAGTGAACCAGTGGACAGAAGACTCTCTCTCTCTGCCTCTGCCTCTCTGTAACTCTGCCTTTCAAATAAATTAATAAATAAATCTTTTTAAAATTCTTTAAAAACAGTAACAACAACAAATTGTGGTGGGCATTATGACACTGCACGTTAAACCATCATTTGGGATGCCCGCATCCCATATCAGAGCCACTCTGAGTCCTGGGTAGTCCATGCTTCCCATCCAGCTTCCTGCTAATGTGATGGGAGGTTGCAGATGATGACCCAATTACTTACATTCCTGCCACCCATGTAGGAGACCCACATGGCATTTCTGCCTTCTGGATTTAGCCTGGCCCAGCCCTGGCTATTGCAGACATTTGGGAAGTGAACCAGAGGATAAAAGATCTCTGTGTGTCTCTCCCTCTGTCACTTTCAAATAAATAAATCCTTAAAAAATAAAAGAATACAACAACCAAATCCCAAAAGATGCAAAGTATCAAGACACCCTATTTTATTACAGTCAAATACATATAATAATTTAAGTACTATTTGAGCTATGCTTATATCTTTTATATATATGCCAATGAAAAAGAACATGAATACTTCAAGTAGAAATGTTTTAAATACTTAAAAACTTCAATATTTCATTTCCTCAACTGAATACTTACTGTAATACAGAATGCAATTGCCTTCCTTCTCCTCAATTGGCTACTTTGTTAAACTTTGCTTTAGTGCTTATACACATAGGAAATCATATTTGTAAGTTTTACAAGTCTTCTATAATTAAAGGGGAGACTGGTATTCAGTAACACTGCCATGCCCATTAAAAATGCCAGTAAATGAATGAAAATATTACTGAAATTCACACTATATGTTAAATCACATTTTCTCACTTGATTAATTATGCATATACTGCTATTAGAAGAAAAATAGTGATATTTATTGCAGGAACTCTTGATATAACTTAATATAATAGGTAGGCATATATTTTATACTAACATCTGCATTATATTATTTGATATAAAAATTAAAAATCAAGAAGGACAGATGTAGTCTTCACTGACTCCTTGACTATTTGATTTATGCTTACTGTCCAGGCTCTATGTTCTATTATTTATTGTTCAATGTTTTCTGTGTTCTTTTAAAAATTTGTTATCAGATTCATTCAAATTGTGGATTTCTACCCACCACAAATTATCTGCAATTTAGTAAGATTTATCTAACACTTAAGGACTTCTCATAGTCATAAAGTGAGTATTATGTATGAGTTTTCTGGTGACACTAAGATTGGACTTCTGGGAAAATGCTTTTCCACATCTGTTACACTCATAGGGCTTCTCTCCTGTATGAGCTATCTGATGTTTAAGGAGATGACACTTTTTGATGAAGGCTTTGACACATTCAGTACACCCATAAGGTTTCTCTCCTGAATGAATCCTTTGATGTGTAACAAGCACGGACGTGTTGCCAAAGGCTTTGCCACATACAGTGCATTGGTAGAGTTCCTCTCCTGTATGAAATCTAGAATGTTTATGAAGTGATGAACTATACTTGAACGTTTTCCCACATTCCTTACACTGAAATGAGTTCTCAACTGCATGAGATTTCACATGCTGGTTTAAGGGGGAGCTCCACATGAATGTTTTTCCACACTCACTGCATTCATAAGGTTTCTCTCCAGTGTGAAGTCTCTGGTGGACCACAAAGTGTGCCTTTCTACTATAGGCTTTCCCACAGTCACTGCATTCAAAGGGTTTTTCTCCTGAATGATTTTTTTCATGTCTAATAAAATCAAACTTGTTTTTGAAGGCTTTCCCACATTTACTGCATTCATAAGTGTTTTTTGCAGTATAACTTCTGTTATAATTAAGTAAGTCTAAGTTAAGTTGCAAACTCTTCCCATTTGATTTGCATTTATATGATTTTTTTCTTGTAGGATTAAGATTTGTGTTCATATTATAATGACGGATTCTCTCCACAGTCAGAATTGTATCTTTGCTTTCCTGGTGCTTCTCTGGTTCACCAACAACTGAACAATCAGCTTCTAAAAAGGAGTATAAATAAAACATTCCTAGTTATTTTTCCCCAATGTATTATAGAAAGAAATGTCTATGGTTTCAAATACAGTCTGTCATTCTGAAGCAAATCCTCTATTTGCCTTGCTCCTCCTTAGCTTTAAGAAGAAAACCGCAAAGAGGAAATGGGAGCAGATGACCACAATGAGAACAGACGGCTACCTTGTGGCTTGTGGCAAGACAGCAACCTACACAATGTAGAATGTGCAATAGGAAGGTGTGATGTGGAACGGACAAGGGAAAGTACGAAGGAAACAAAGTGAAGTAGCACCTTGACAGTAGGGACTGCATTTTGGAGCACTTGAGACTCCATTCTGGGAAAGCAACCCCCGCCTGAAACTATGATCTCAAATAGTCGGACAATAGCAGTGCACTACATCACCCTTGGTAGAGCACAGAAACCCCCTAGCATGATTGCTCAAGCTTGAAAGTAGAAAGGTTGCACCTGGGTTAATGATAAAGATGTGATTTGTCTACGTCTTACATATAATTAAAACTAATAATTGGATTAATGTCAAGATCATAATTGATAATTGTTAAGATTGTAACTGGTATTGTCAAGATTATAATGGATATTAATTTCACTTAGGTCTTAGGTTATCTTGACCCCAGTAACTATGTACTCTCTTTTGATCTTAGCAACCACGTATTCCCCCTCCCGATTCTGCAGTTTTTGCCTTTATAAACCCTGTAGCTTTGGGCCTCAGGGTCGGGAGTTCTTTGGGGCATGAGCCCACTCTCAGCTGCTGGCAATAAAGGACTTTTAAAACTTTTTCAGTGTGTGGCACTCCTCTCTCAGCACTCGCTCAGGCACAACAAAAGGAAGTCAGAAGGCTGCTTAATCGAGGTACACGATTAGCCCAGAGAACGGGGCAAGTCCATTGTAGAGATGTGATAAAAGGATAGAATAGCCGGGGCAACAAGAGACAAGTGAGTTAACGGGCAAACATCAGACTTTGGCTGGGTTCCGAGGAAGCAGGGAAGAGGCAGAGTTCTCACTCCCTAATTCCTAGATTAACCTGGTAGGATAGCTCTCTCTCATTTACCTCTTTTTCTTTCTTTTTTTTTTTTTTAAGATTTTATTTATTTATTTGACAGGTAGAGTTACAGACAGTGAGAGAGAGAGAGACAGAGAGAAAGGTCTTCCTTCCATTGGTTCACTCCCCAGATGGCTGCAACAGCTGCAACAGCTGGCGCTGTGCCGATCCGACGCCAGGAGCCAGGAGCCTCCTCCTGATCTCCCATGCGGGTGGGGCCCAAGCACTTAGGCCATCTTCTACTGTTTTCTCAGGTCATAGCAGAGAGCTCGACTGGAAGAGGAGCAACCGGGACTAGAACCGGTGCCCATATGGGATGCCTGCACCACCAGCAGAGGATTAGCCGGTCCCTCATTTACCTCTTTTTCAAAACTCTTAACCCTGAAAAATATCAATTTCCTTTTGAAACATTCTTTTAACTCCTAGTCCTCTAATCCTATCCCGACCACAACTGATGGGTATCTGGAGACAGCGCTCTGCATTCTGACTGCCAATAGCTGCAATTCACTCTCACGCATGCCCATGAGCCCAGGAACAAAAACCACCAGTGGGCCATTCAAGGGCAAGTCATCCTTAGCTCAGGGATTCATTCTGTCAATTTGCTATCATTTTTATTCTGGCTAGGTTTCTGTAAGGGACAACTACGTATTGTGTTTGATTTTGACAAGTACTGTTTTTTATATTTTTTTTCAATCTGCTAACAAACAAGTTTCCCAAAAGCTGCTTTACTTCTCATTTTTTTTAAAATTATTTTTGACAGGCAGAGTGGACAGTGAGAGAGAGAGAGAGACAGAGAGAAAGGTCTTCCTTTTTGCCATTGGTTCACCCTCCAAGTTCTTGGGCCATCCTCCACTGCACCTCCGGGCCACAGCAGAGAGCTGGCCTGGAAGAGGGGCAACCGGGACAGAATCCGGTGCCCCAACCGGGACCAGAACCCGGTGTGCCGGCGCCGCAAGGTGGAGGATTAGCCTAGTGAGCGGCAGTGCCGGCCCAAAAGCTGCTTTACTTCTAACACCAGTTTTTCACTCCCATCCTCAAAATTCTATAATTCCAAATCTGTTGCTCCATAAAAAAAAAAAAAAAAAACCGGAGGAAGTAGGTTATATATATCTCGAGGTTTCCACCCTGTAGAGTGTTAGTAAAACAAAACACTCCTACATTTTTGCCTTAGCTTCTCTGTGAAACTGGACTGAATAGTGGCCTATAGCCTTTAGTACACATTTATTTATTTTTTAAGATTTATTTTAGTTATTTGAAAAGCAGCATTACAGAGAGAGATAGAGACAGAGAGGTTTTCCATCTGCTGGTTCACTCCCCAGATGGCCGCAAAGGCCGGAGCTGTGCCAATCCAAAGCCAGGAGCCGGGAGCTTCTTCCAGGTCTCCCACATGGGTGCAGGGGCCCAAGGACTTGGGCCATCTTCCACTGGAGCAGCCAGTAGAAGCAAAGCAACCGGGACTAGAACCAGCGCCCATATTGGATGTCAGCGCTTCAGGCCAGGGCTTTAACCCACCACGCCACAGCACTGGCCCCTAGTACACATTTCTTTATAGAGGGATTCTCAGTATGGGGATTTGGTTCCTTTCTTCTTTCCTCTCTATCTCAACCAATGGGAAGCAGCATCTAACATTACTACTACCAGCAACAGCCAATTGAAAAAGCCAGGGTACTCAGCCTGGTAAACAAAACCATGCAAAATACAGATTCATTCATGGAATCTAAGCAGGCATTCCACTACACAACAAATGCCTTCTATTTCATGAATGGATTCTAGACTCCTAAACACAGGTGTTCCTCAACGTATGATGGGTTTAAGCCCCAATAAACCCGTCATAATTTGAAAATACATGTTGAAAATGCATTGAATACACCTATTCTACCAAACTTCCTAGTTTGGCAACACAATGCACTGATGAGTATCAGGTGTTTGTAGCCCACGATCACATGGCTGACTGTGAGCTGTGCCTGCTTCCTGGGTGAGAAAACAGGGCCAAGGCATAGACGGTATTAACAGCCATTTAAATACCACAGCAGAGATTATGAAGGAATAACCTACATCTCACAGGAGACTGACAAGAAACATGGAGTAATGCGGGTAAATTTCAGAGGAAGATGTAAGATAAACCAGAAAACAGTATGGAACCGGCAAAACAGGAACATGAACAGTCCAGGCACAGAATTAGTAATTAAAATTCACTTGGTTTATGTCAAAAGAAGTTGGGGACCCAGCATACATACAGTATATATAAAACATTATACTTAATTGGTATCTTAATCATTTAAGACATTCTTTTTTTCTATGGTCTCTATGGAAAGGGAAACTTTTGAGTCAGTTGTCATTAAACTAATAGCTGAAATCAATAGCAATAAGTCACCACAGTAGGAAAGGAGAAACTATTGTGAAGAAAACAACAGATTGTGTACTACAGTGATTTTGAGACTGCGAAACAGTGAACCCGTCATTATACTTTACTGTAAAGATACAAGTGAGGTGAAGAATTTAAAAGATTAGTTACTCTGAAAAACCAGAAAATAAGGCAAGGTAGGATAAAATTACAGAATGAAAAGCTGGGGAGATCAAGATGCTGGCGACGGCATAAAACAAGTAACTTGAGTCTTGAGGGTGATGAGGCTTCTGGGGTGTCACTATGGGGAGAAGTTGAGGAGATGAAAGGGAAGTCAAAAGCAGTATAGATTAGCAAGCACACACCAAAAATAAAGCTGGAAGAAGATTTCCAGAAGATAGCAGTATTATCAAGAGAAGCAGAAAGATGCACCAGAACATGGACAGCCCAAGTTAGCAGCCAGACAAAACACAAGCAAGGGCGACATGGTGAATTCTTGTCGTTCTCCATTGCCTTGGCATCCACTTTGACGATAAGTTTACTTTTCTCACACCAGGAGCAGGGGTCACTCACCTTTTTCAGTTCCTAGTCCAACACCTTCCCCTCCCCCCATTCTGCCATGTGGTCGATCCAGTTTTCTGCCTTAGACAACTGCTCCCTGGTGAGCATTTTCCCCAGGGACAGCTGGAAGCAGCCCCAAATACCTGGCCCCACAGACCCTCATACTGCATGGAATGTTCAGAGGAGCCACAGGGACTTCCTGACAGTTACATGTGACCCCTGGAACTTGTGCCAGCTTGCTGTAAACCCACTGATTCTAATTCTCAGTGGGAGATCTGCTTGGCTAATACCCCAGATCCAACAAAGGTGCTGGCCTGTTCTTCGTGCACTCCCTGACCTCAGTGTGTGTGGCCTCTAGGCATGCCATGTACCCATCACCCATAGTAATAAAGTCTTTACTTCCACCTGTGTCTCTCCTAGTCATTGGAAGGGTGCTTCCCCCAGAACCTAAATTAAAACAGTGGCATCTATGACATAAGAAAAGGAGTTGGGGCTGGTGCTGTGGTGTAGTGGGTAAAGCTGCCGACTGCAGTGCTGGCATCCCTTATGGGCACTGGTTCAAGTCTTGGCTGTTCCATTTCCAATCCAGCTCTCTGCTTTGGCCTGGGAAAGCAGTAGAAGATGGCCTGAGTCCTTGGGCCCCTGAACCCACACGGGAGACCTGGAAGAAGCTCCAGGCTCCTGGCTTCGGATTGGCTCAGCCCTGGCCGTTACGGCCATTTGATGAGTGAATCAGAGGATGGAAGACCTCTCTCTCTTTGCCTCTGCCTCTCTGTAACTCTGCCTTTCAAAATAACAAATAATTTTTTTCAAAAAAAAATAAAAGAAAAGGCGTCAGTTTAAAAACATGGGAAATATAGCATGATGCTACTAAAATTTTGGGAAAAAATAACAGATTTTTGTCAAATAACTGAAATATATTGCATGTTTTCACTCATTAATCCTTATAGGATCTTGAAATAAGAACTAAGAATATTTGTTTTATAAATAAAACAAACTGTGCTTCAAAATAATTTGCCCAAAGAGAATGATTGGTGGAGTTACAGTAAGGCTTCAAATCTATACAATCTGACTACATTATAAAGATTATAATAGAGAAAAGGATCAGAAATCTGTAGAGAAGGGAAGAAAAATGAGCATTTTGGGAAATAAGAGACCAGAATAAAACCAAGGAGCTTGATAAAATAGGCAGTGTGAGGAGCCAGGGCCAGGAGAGAAAGACATCCCTTCGTACCACAGTTGACCAAAGACAGAGCCCATGTGGGGAGAGTGAAGGTGAAGACACCCGTGGGAATCTGATGACATGTCAAGTGAACCCACTCACTTTCAAAGGTGAACAGCATCTAAGAGGTGCTTCTTGAAAAACATAAATGTGGGCCCGGCGCCCTGGCTCACTTGGTTAATCCTCCGCCTGCGGCGCCGGCATCCCATATGGGCACCAGTTCTAGTCCCGGTTACTCCTCTTCCAGGCCAGCTCTCTGCTGTGGCCCGGGAGTGCAGTGGAGGATGGCCCAGGTGCTTGGCCCCTGCACCTGCATGGGAGACCAGGAGGAAGCACCTGGCTCCTGGCTTCGAATCGGCGCAGCACTGGCCATTGCAGCCATTTAGGGGGTGAACCAACGGAAGGAAGACCTTCCTTTCTCTCTCTCTCTCTCTCTCTCTCTCTCTAACTCTGCCTTTCAAATAAATAAATAAATAAATCTTAAAAAAAAAAAAAACCATAAATGCGTGTCTCACTGTAAAACTGGGATCTCAACTCCAGACTCCCTTCTGATTTTCTCTCACTCACCCAGAGAGCTCCATTGCGGACTCTTTCCCTTCATCATCCATGGCACTTGCTCTTGCTCCACCTTGAAGATCATTTTCACTTTGCTGACAGGACACCCTACTGATGGAGAAACAACACAAACATGGGGACAAAGTGTTAACAACAATTCAGTCTGCCTCTGAGTATCAGGGCCCTTAAAGGAGGACATTCAGTCTTTAGAACACTAGAACTGTCTCCAGTTGGGAGAAAGCAGCATAAACAGGCTACACGATCCCCAAAAAGATTAAGAATCTTTCATCACAAAGATTCAGGCCAAGGGCTGGCATTGTGGCGTAGTGGGTTACCCATTGCCTGCAGCACCAGCATCCCATATGAGTGCCAGTTTAAGTCCTGGCTGCTCCACTTCCAATCCAGCTCCCTGTTAATTCGCCTGGGAAGGGAGCAGGAGATGGCTCAAGTGCTTGGGTCCCAGCATCCACGCGGGAGACCCAGAAGCAGCTCTTGGCTCCTGGCTTTGGTCTGGTCTAGCCCTAGCCATTGTGATCACTTGGGGAGTAAACCAGCAAATGGAAGATCCCTCTCTCTCGCTCGCTCTCTCTCTCTCTCTCTCTCTCTCTCTGTGTATCTTCCTCTCTATATATAACTCTGCTTTTTTTTTAAGATTTATTTTATTTATTTGAAATACAGAGTTACAGAGAGAGGCAGAGACACACAGAGAGAGGTCTTCCATCTGCTGGTTCACTCCCCAGATGGCCACAACAGCCAGAGCTACACTGATCTGAAGCCAGGAGCCAGGGGCTTCCTCTGGGTCTCCCACGTGGATGCAAGGACCCAAGGGCTTGGGCCATCTTCCGCTGCTATCCCAAGCCATAGCAGTGAGCTGGATGGGAAGTGGAGCAGCCGGGACTAGTACCAGCGCCCATATGGGATGCTGGCACTTCAGGCCAGGGCTTTAACCTGCTGCACCACAGTGCCAGCCCCAACTCTGCCTTTCAAATAAATAAAATAAATCTTTAAAAAAGACATTCAGGCCAAATTTAGTAACATTTCTGAATGTTCATAGCTTTTACACATCTTAAAGGAAAGGCACCATTAATATATTGAATTGCAGTGAAAAGTGACCAGCCTTGTCCTTACCCACTGAGAGGAGGTTTCTATAGTTCTCTTGCATCACATCCCAATATTGGATTGGGATCACATCAAGCAGTTGCCACTCCTCCAAGGTGAAGTCCACAGACACATCCTGGATTGTCACTAATTCCTGTAACTAAATAAAGCATGTATCTTTAAGGGGCTCGCAAGAGAATCATGGCAGCCTCTTTTATTATGTTCATTGCTGAGTTTATAGAAAATTATATAGGGTAAATACTATATAACTGACTCAGAAATACACTGTGTGATAGAAACATAAATCCTATTAAAAATACCCAGGGTAGGCATTTGGTGCAGTGGTTAAGTGATATACACGTCCCATACCAGAGTGCTGGTTGTCTGGCACTGGAGTGTCCCAGATACTCCACTTCCAACCTAGCTTCCTGCTAGTGTGCCTGGGAAGCAGCAGATGATGGCTTGAGTGCTTGAGTCACTGCCACTCACCTGGGAAACCTGGATTGCGTTCTGGACTCCTGGCCCGGGCCTGACTGTTGCGGGCATTTCTCTTCATGTCTCTTCCTCTTGGTCACTTTTCAAATAAATAAATCTCTGTCTCTCTGCATTTCAAATAAAAAATGAAAATAAATAAATCCTTTTTAAAAATCAACTAGTGCCTGATGGCGCCACGGCTCACTAGGCTAATCCTCCACCTGAGGCGCCGGCACCCCGGGTTCTAGTCCCGGTTGGGGCAGCGGATTCTGTCCCGGTTGCTCCTCTTGCAGTCCAGCTCTCTGCTGTGGCCTGGGGGAAGGCAGTGGAGGATGGCCCAGGTGCTTGGGCCCTGTACCCGCATGCGAGACCAGGAGGAAGCGCCTGGCTCCTGGCTTCGGTTCGGCACAGCGCGCCTGCCATGGCGGCCATTTTGGGGGTGAACCAATGGAAGGAAGACCTTTCTCTCTGTCTCTCTCTCTCACTGTCTAACTCTGCCTGTCCAAAAAAAAAAAAAAAAAAATCAACTAGTGCCAGAAACAATGCAAAGGGGAAAAGTCTTTTCTTCTGACGGCACTGAGACAGATGAGAAGACTTCCTACCCATATCATATCAGATACAAACTGAACTACATAGATCAGGACCTAAAAGTGAGAATTAAAACAACTGAAAGCAAACAACGGAGAAAAGCTTCATGACCTTGGATTAGGCAGTGGTTTCTTAAATACAAGAAAAAAAGATGTGGTAAAAGAAAAAATAACATGAGCGCCTCAGGAAGGCTGAACACTGACCTTGGTCTGCACTCAACTCACTCCTTCACTTTCCTACTTGCTGGCAGTTTTCCCCACAGTTGTGTAAGATTTTATTCCTACAGTAAATCCTTGAGTACGTTAATACTCATGGTGGTTTATCCTTCCTATTTTTTTAAAAGAATTATTTATTTATTTATTTGAAAGACAGATTACAGAGAGTGCAGGGTGCAGGGGCCCAAGCATTTGGGCCATCTTCTACTGTTTCCCAGGCCACAGCAGAGAGCTGGATCGGAAGTGGAGCAGCTGGGACTTGAACCAGTGCTCCTATGGGATGCCAGCACTGCAGGCAGTGGCTTTACCCACTACACCACAGCACTGGCCTTTATTCTTCCTATTGGAACTAAGACTGATAACACAGGTATACTATACTTGTCCCATTATTTGTGTTTCTAAAAGTCATAAACAAGCTAAAATTTTGAAATCATTTTTAATTTAGAAGGAATTGTGGGGGGCAGTGTTGTAGTGTAGCAAGTAAAGCTGCAGCCTGCAGTGCCGGCATCCCATATGGGTGCCAGTTCAAGTCCTGGATCCTCCTCTTCTGATCCAGCTCTCTGCTATGGCCTGTGAAAGAGTAGAAGACGGCTCAAGTCCTTGGGGCCCCTGAACCTGTGTGGGAGACCCAGAAGAAGCTTCTGGCTTCTGGTTTCGGACTGGGGCAGCTCCAGCCATGCAGTCATCTGGGGAGTGAATCGGTGGATAGAAGACCTCTCTCTCTGTCTTGTTGCCTCTCTGTAACTCTGCCTTTCGAATAAATAAAAATAAATATTTTTTTAAAAAAAGAAGGAATTGTGAAACTCTTATGGGGGGTCAAATTTATTTTTTCCCACTTAAAATACTTCATTTTTTATGGACAAATAAAACCTGTACATATTTATGATGTAAAACATGATGTTTTAATAGATTCATATAATGTGAAATGATTTTTAAAAATTGGAATTCATCAAAACCAAAAGGTTTTATGCTTCATAAGGACATTATCAACAAAGTGAAAAAAAACCCTACAGGAGAAAATATTTGAAAATCATATATCTGATAAAATAATTTTATCTAGAATGTATAGGGAATTCTTAAAATTCAACAATAAAAAGACAACTCAATTCAAAGTGGGCAAAGAGAGGAGAGCATTGTGGCCAAGTCAGTTAAGTCGCCACCTGCAACGCTGGCATCCCATATGGGCATTGGTTCCAGTCCTGGCTGCTCTATTTCCAATCCAGCTAATGCACCTGGGAAGGTAGTGGAAGATGGCCCAAGTATGGCCCCTGCCACCCATGTGGGAGATCCAGATGGAGCTCCAAGCTCCTGATTTCAGCCTGACCCAGCCAATGCGGCCATTTAGGGAGTGAACAAACAGATGGAAGATCTCTCTCTCTGTAACTCTACCTTTTAAAAAATAAATAAAACTTTAAAAAAGTCAAATGATTTGAATAAATGTTTCTCCAAAAACATACAAGGGGCTTCAAAAAGTCCATGGCCATTCACCGCTGCTTTCCAGGCACATTAGCAAACAGGATGGGAAGAGGACCAGTTAGGACACAAACCATTACTCCAATTTGGGATGCCAGTGATGCATGCAGCAGTATCACACACTGTGCCACAAGACCAACCATTAACTTTTTAAAGAACCCATATATATGGCCAATAAGCACATGAAAAGATGCTCAACATCATTAGTCAGTAGTGAAATGCAAGTCAAAACTATAATAAGAGACCAGTTCACACCCACAGGATGGCTAAACACAAAGGCAGACAATTACAAGTTGTTAACAAGGATGTAGAGAATTGGAATTCTTTTTTGTTTTTGTAAAACATTTTTTAAAGATTTATTTATTTTTATTTGAAACTCAGAATTACACAGAAAAGGAGCGGCAGAGAGAGAGAGAGGTCTTCCATCTGCTGGTTCACTCCCCAATTGGCCACAATGGCCGGAGCTGCGCGGATCAGAAGCCAGGAGCCAGGAGCTTCCTCTAGGTTTCCCATGCAGGTGCAGGGGCCCAAGGACTGGGCCATCTTCCACTGCTTTTCCAGACCACAGCAGAGAGCTGGATCGGAAGTGGAGCAGTCAGGACTTGAACTGGCACCCACATGGGATGCCAGCACTGCAGGCAGTGGCTTTATCCACTAGGCCACAGCGCCAGCCCCAAGAGAATTGGAATTCTTATTCATTGTTGGTAGGACAGCAGAATGGTGCAGCAACAATGGAAAACAGTTTGGCAGCTCCCCAAAAATGTTAAATATCATATGATCTCAACAATTTCACTACTAGGCATATACCCAAGAGAATTCAAAACATATATGTCCACACAAAAACTTGTATGTAAATATTCACAGAATTACAGTAGCCCTAAAATATAAATAATCTGGTATCTGGTATTAACTGACAAATAGTTGAACAAACTATAGTATATCCATATGATAGACTGTTATTTGGCAATAAAAAAGGAACGGGGTGGTGTTTAGCCTAGCATATAAGACATGGGTTTGGATCCACATTCTATATTGGAGCACCTGAACTTGAGTCCCAGTTCCACAGTCAATCTTAGCTTCCAGCAGATGCAGATGCGCATACTGGGATGTAGGTGGTGACCTTTTTTTTTTTTTTTAAGATTTACTTATTTATTTGAAAAGTCAGAGTTACAGAGATCTTCCAGCTACTGGTCCACTCTCTCCAGATGGCCACAATAGCCAGGGCTGGGTCAAACTGATACCAGGAGTCAGGAGCTTCATCTGGGTCTCCCACATGGGTGGCAGGAGCCCAAACACCTAGGGCATAATCTGCTGCTTTTCCCAGGCCATTAGCAGAAAGCTGGATCAAAAGTGGAGTAGCTGGGACAGAAGCTGGTCCTGGTTTTTACTGGTTATGCCACGACAACAGCCCCCAAGTGGTGGCTTTTTACATAGTTGGATTCCTGCCACCCATAAGGGAGATCTGAATTGAGTTCCTGGTGTCTAGTTGTTTTGGGCATTTGGAGAGTAAACCAGCTTATGGGAGTTTTCTGTCTCTGTCTCTCAAATAAATAAATAAACATTAAAAAGTAAAAAGGAACAAAATGCTGATACATCTGCAACATGGATAAACCTTGAAAATACTGTGCTGGGTGAAAGAAGTCAGTTAGAAATTGTATGTTACCATTTGCACGAAATGTTCAGAATAGAAAAGCTATAGAAACAGAAAAATGGATTAGGATTAGAGGGTAGAAGGAAAGGGGAGTAATTGCTATTGGGTATGTAGTTTCTTTTGGGATGTAGTAAATGTTCTGAAATTAGATACTGGCAATGGCTGTGCAACTCTGTGAAGGTACTAAAGCCCATGGAATTATATACATTGTAATAAGTCTCTTTTTTGATACATTAATTGTATTTCAATAACACTTTTAAAATACTACTTATGTATTCTTTGTTCATTCACTCATAAAATATTTAATGAGGACCTACCAGACCCTATACCAGTGATATTTAAAGGAATAAAATTACTGCTCCTAAAGGAGATCTTACAATCTATTAGACTCTACAAAGTAAATGTAATTATAATATCAGTAAGACTATAAAGTTTATGTGCCAGACTCACATAAGCATAATAAAATAGGAACAATGCATTTTTACATAGAAAATATATTCTTTCAACCATAAAGCCAAAATCATGTTTAAAGACTAAATATTAAAGGCACTAAAATTAAAGGCATGCAACTGTGTCTACCACAAAAGAGACAGTTAAGGCCATATACAACATAGATCAGAAAACTATGACTCATGGACTGGCCTCTGGGTTTTTAAATTAAAATGTTATCGAAACATGGTCACATCTATTCATTTATTTCAGCTGCAAGGGCAGAGTTGGCTAGGTCCTACAGAGGTTGTATGGCCTTTAAGTCTAAAATAGTTACTATCTGGGGCAAGTGTTTGACCTAATGGTTAAGACACCTGCATCCAGGGCCCGGTGCTGTGGCACAGTGGGTGAAGCCTCAGCTTGCAGCACAAGCGTCCCATATGGGCATCAGTTCAAATTCCAGCAGGTGGAAGATCTCTCTCTCTCCCTGTCTCTCCTTCTCTCTGTGTATAACTCTGACTTTTAAATAAATAAATCGATCAATCTTTAAAAAAAGAAAAAAGACACCTGCATCCAGTACATCAGAGTGCCTAGGTTTTTTTTTTTTTTTTTCCTCCGGAGTGCATAGGTTTGGTTCCCAGCTCCTGAATCGACCTTCCTGTTAATGCACACCTGGGGAAGGCGGTAATGACGGCCAAGTGATTGGGTTCCTGCCACTACATGGGAGACCTGGAATAAGTTCCCAGCACTCAGCTTCTGTCTCAGTTGCAGGCATTTGGTGAATGAGCCAGCAGATGAGAGCTCATGCCCTCTCTTCCTGTCTCTTTCTTCCTAACTCTCAAATAAAAAAATAAATAAATAAAAAATAAAAAAAATTAAAAAAAAAAAAACAAGATATTATCTAGCCTTCTAAGAAAAAGTTAAGATGACTAAATAGGGTTTATCTCAGGAATGCACAGAGTTCACTTCTGGGGCATGTACTGAGAATTCTCTAAAGTAGTACATTAAGGAAGACAAAATATATTACTTTATTGCCAACTATGAAGAAAGGGTATGAGAAAAAAGCTCCTAATTTGGGAGAGTAATTTATACTAACTAAAAATTCTTAACATGATTAAAAACAAAAAAATGAAAACCAATCAAAAACCAACGATCTACCAGAAGTTGAGAGAAACTAGTGAAACACTGGAAACATTCCCATTAAAACTGCATCAGAAAAGTCTTTAGGTTAGCACATCCAAAAGTGCAAGCTGCCCAAAATCCTGACCATTGCAATAAGACAAGAAAAAAGTGAGAGGATAAAAATATTGGGCAGGAAGGGACCAAACTCCATTTGAAGAACATCTGATTGTTTACTTAGAAAACATCAAGAATCAATAAGAGTTCAGTAAACTGTGGTGAAGCATTGTGGTGCACTGGGCTCAGCCACCACTTGGGATACCACATCCAATATCAGAGTCCCTGTGTTGGAGTCTCAGCTCTGCTTCCAATTCAGCTTCCTGCTATGTATACCCTGGAAAACAGATGATGGCCCAAGTACGTGGGTTTCTACCAACATAGGAGACCTAAATGGAGTTTCTGGTTCCTGGCTTTACCCTGGTCCAACCCTACCTGTGGCCTGTTGGTGAGTGAATCAGCAGGTGGAAGTTCTCTCTCTCTCTCTCTCTCTCTCTCTCTCTCTCTCTCTGTAACTCTGCCTTTCAAATAAATAAAATAAATCCTAAAAAAAAACTCTATAAACTGGAAGGATACACAATCAACATGGTAAATCTTTACTTTTTATATACCAGAATAGCCACATAGAAAAAAGAATGGGGGCCGGGGCTGTGGCTTAGCAGGTAAAGCTGCAGCCTGCAGTGCCAGCATCCTATATGTGGACTCCCTCCGGTTCAAAACCCGGCTGCTCTACTTCTGATCCAGCTCTCTGCTAAGGCCTGGGAAAGCAGTATAAGATGACCCAAGTTCTTGGGCCCCTGCACTCAAGTAGGAGACCTGGAAGAAGCTCCTGGCTCCTGGCTTCGGATCAGCCCAGCTCCAGCCATTGTGGCTATTTGGGGAGTGAACCAGTGGATGGAAGATCTCTCTCTCTGCCTCTACCTCTCTGTAACTCTGTCTTCGAAATAAATTAATTAATTAAAAAAAAAAAAAAGAAAAAAGAATGAAATAAAAGATTCATCTCATTTTCAATAGCAACTTAAAGCACATATAAGAAATATAACAAGAAATGTAAAAGAATTACAATAAGAAACCTATAAAACTTTAATGAAGGATCTATGTAAAAAGTTGAACATATGAAGAGGGCTCATAATTGAAAAGTTATAAATTCTCTCCAAATTAATCTGTAAGTTTAATAAAATTATAATAATTTTTTTAAAAAAGCCTAACATAGGCCGGCGCCGCGGCTCACTAGGCTAATCCTCTGCCTAGCGGCGCCGGCACACCAGGTTCTAGTCCCAGTCGGGGCGCCGGATTCTGTCCCAGTTGCCCCTCTTCCAGTCCAGCCCTCTGCTGTGGCCAGGGAGTGCAGTGGAGGATGGCCCAGGTGCTTGGGCCCTGCACCCCATGGGAGACCAGGAAAAGCACCTGGCTCCTGCCTTTGGATCAGCGCGGTGCGCCGGCCGCGGCGGCCATTGGAGGGTGAACCAACGGCAAAAGGAAGACCTTTCTCTCTGTCTCTCTCTCTCACTGTCCACTCTGCCTGTCAAAAAAAAAAAAAAAAAAAAAAGCCTAACACAGTGCTTTCTTTGTAGACCTTGATATCATTCCTTAAATTCAATGATCTTAAGATTCATGTGAAAGAGAAAATGCTCAGAAAAGATAGCTGGAGACTCTGGAAAAGTACAAGATTTACTTTTGGATCCAAGTAGACTTTTTTAAAAAAGATTTTTATTTATTTATTTGAGAGGTAGAGTTACAGACAGTGAGAGGAAGAGACAGAAAGAAAAGTCTTCCATCCTATGGTTCACTCCCCAAATGGCCGCAACAGCCAGAGCTGAGCTGATCTGAAGCCAGGAGCCAGGAGCTTCTTCCAGGTCTCCCACGTGGGTGCAGGGACTTGGGCCATCTTCTACTGCTTTCCCAGGCCACAGCAGAGAGCTGGATCAGAAGAGGAGCAGCTGGGACTAGAACTGGCACCCATATGGGATGCTGGAGCCACAGGTAGAGGATAACCAACTGCGCCACAGCACCAGCCCCCCAAGTATACATTTAAAAGGCTACGTACCTGGACTTAAAATCTGAGTTCAGGAGTAGACACTGTAGTGCCACTGCTGCTACTTGGGATGCTCACATCACAAAATGGAGTGCTGGTTCAAGTCCCAGCTCCTCCGCTTCTGATCTAGCTCTCCAGCAGATGATACTTCAAGTACTGGGGTTCCTGCCACCCACTTGGAAGGCCAAGATGGAGTTCCTGGCTCCTGGTTTCAACCTGGCCAAACCCTGGCTATTGTGGCCATTTGGGGAATGAATCAGTGGAAGGAAGATATCTCTCTGTTACTCTGCCTTTCAAATAAATAAATAAATAAATCTTTTAAAAAACTGAGTTCTTTTAGTGCTGCTTGGCAGCATGTTCTCTTACTTAATTACTCAAGCGAACATCGAAGAAAATCATAGCAAACCCAGTACTATAAGAGAATACTTCAAAAAGTTCATGGAAAATCAAATTAAAAGATAAGTTTATTTTTATGTAAAAATTTTTAAAATCTGTGCAGTTATTCATCACAGGTTGTTGCTGTGAATGTTATTTCTAACATTACCTATATGAAACACCATTAGAAGATATTTTCTTCATAGGACTGTGCCAGGATAAAAACCTTACCTGTCTGGGGAATTACTTTGCTTTATCCTCTGGACAATGTCAATACTTTAACTGGTTGGTTATCCATTCACTGTGGTTTCCAGGAAGGTTGAGTATATGGAGGATCCTCCAAAAGTTCATGGAAAATGTGTATTACAGAAAAACCTATGTGTGGATTTCAAAAACTTTTATACCAATAAACTTACTTTTTCATTTTCCATGCACTTTCTGAAGTATTCTCATATATCTGCAGCTCAAATTTATTCCAACTTTGTGCAGGTCTTATGGCTTGGATATCGAGTTGTCAATTTTCTTTTTTTTAAAGATTTTAAAAAATTTATATGAAAGAGAGAGAAGGAGAGACAGAGAGAGATCTTCCATCCTCTGGTTCACTCCCCACATGATCACAACAGCCGGGGCTGGGCCAGGCCGAAGCCAGGAGCTTCTTCCGAGTCTCCAACGTGGGTGCAGGAGCTCAAGCACTATGGGCCATCTGCTGCTGCTTTTTCCAGGCCATCAGAAAGGAGCTGGATCGGAGGTAGAGCTGCTAAGACACAAACCGGCACCTATACAGGATGCTGGCATCGCAGACGGCAGCTTTACCAGCTATGCCGTGGCGCCAGCCCCTAACTTGTCAATTTTCTAAATTCTCTTCTGCAGCAGATAGTCTATGCAGTCTATGTTTTCCTGGACTATACATTTCCTTTTTATCATATGGATTTGGGCAAGATTTAAATGACTGAACAAATAGATGGATGCCTTAGCTGGACGTTGATCATTTTCTGCAGCTCTTAGAGACCTATTAAAGTAGAAATGGGGAGAATACGAAGACTTGAGACACTAGGAATGCAATGTAGAACCCTGCTGTATCAGACTCAAAGTACCCACACTGCAGCCTCAGAAAATGCCACCTAGTGGGAGAATGGTATTTCTTGACAGCCAGAATAGTCCATGCTCCATAAACACAGATCCCTATTTGTGATACTGTTATTAATATATGAAACTTAGATAAGGATATTACATAGTTCTGACCTACTGATCCAATACCAAGCTTTTAAAAATTGTTTAAGATTGATTGGTTGATTTCAAACGTGAGATGTCGGGACCAGCGCGGTGGCGCACTAGGTTAACCCTCCGCCTGCAGCACTAGCATCCCATATGGGCGCCGGGTTCTAGTCCCAGTTGCTCCTCTTCCAGGCCAGCTCTCTGCTGTGGCCAGGGAGTGCAGTGGAGGATGGCCCAAGTGCTTGGGCCCTGCACCCCATGGGAGACCAGGAGAAGCACCTGGCTCCTGGCTTCGGATGGGTGCAGCGCCAGCTGTGGCGGCCATTTGCGGAGTGAACCAACGGAAGGAAGACCTTTCTCTCTGTCTCTCTCTCACTGTCTGTAACTCTACCTGTCAAATAAATAAATAAAAAATCTTTTAAAAAAAAAAAAGTGAGATGTCACGGGGCCGGCACTATGGTGCAGTGGGTTAGCGCCCTGGCCTGAAGCGTCAGCATCCCATATGGGCGCCAGTTCGAGACCCAGCTGTTCCACTTCCAATCCAGCTCTCTGCTATGGCCTGGGAAAGCAGTAGAAGATGGCCCAAGTTCTTGGGCCCCTGCACCCGTGTGGGAGACCTGGAGGAAGCTCCTGGCTCCTGGCTTCAGATCTATGCAGCTCACTCCCCATTGCTGCCATTGGGGAGTGAACCATTGGATGGAAGACCTCTCTCTCTCTCTCTCTGCCTCTCTCTCTGTGTAACTCTGACTTTCAAATAAATAAATAAATCTTAAAAAAAAAAAAAAAGTGAGATGTCAAAAAGAAAGGGAGAGAGAGAGAGGATGTTCCATTTGCTGGTTCACTTCAAATGGCAACAGCCAGGGATGGGTCAAGCCAAAACCAGGAGCCAGGAACTCCATCTGGGTCTTCCACATGATTGGCATGAGCCCAAGCACTTGTGATACAGGCAGGCAGATAGGATAAAGTTGATTAGATTTGTGAGCTGGAGGCTGGCGCCGCGGCTCACTTGGCTAATCCTCTGCCTGCGGCGCCGGCACCCCGGGTTCTAGTCCCGGTTGGGGCACCGGATTCTGTCCCGGTAGCTCCTCTTCCAGTCCAGCTCTCTGCTGTGGCCCAGGAAGGCAGTGGAGGATGGCCCAGGTCCTTGGGCCTTGCACCCGCATGGGAGACCAGGAAGATGCACTTGGCTCCTGGCTTTGATAGGCGCAGCACGCTGGCTGGGTTGGCCATTTGGGGGTGAAAAAACGGAAGGAAGACCTTTCTCTCTGTCTCTCTCTCACTCACTGTCTAACTCTGCCTGTCAAAAAAAAAAAAAAAAAAAGAGAGAGAGAGAATAAAATCTTTATATAAAAAACAAAGATTTGTGAGCTGGAAGACCACGCCTTCACCATGCCCCTGTGCAATCTCATCCCCCTACCTGACCCCACCTGTATGCCCACCTACCAATCAGGCTACATGACCACTCCCCTTTTGAAGTGGATAAAAGGCCCGGCACTTTTTTGCCTCATTGCCTGGATCCCCTCGCTGCCCTGTGTCTTTGGGACTCCACGCTTTCCGGCCCACATGCTCCTCCATGTGGCTCTCAGCCTGCTCTCTGCTCGGTATGGATTCCAACTTAATTCCCAGACTTTTCCTTCTCCCTTAATGCCCTCACTCTCCTGTGCATTTCTCTCACTAAATAAAAAGCTTAAAAACTTAGCGTGTTGCCTGGTTTGTTTGAGTCAGTATTCAAAATTCTTCTCTGAACACGTGAGAAGAACCCACATAGCTTATTAATTTCAGATATATTAATAAGCAAATTGGTAACACTTAGACCATCATCCACTGCCTTCCAAGGCACATTAGCAGGAAGCTGGAATGGAAGCTGAGCATCCAGGACTTCAACTGGCACTCTGATATGAGACACCATTATCAAAACTGTGGCTTAGCCAACTACATCACGCCAGCCCCTAATACCAACTTGCTAACTTCTGAACCAGTGATTTATCTTTTCCTTCCAGAAAATTATCCTATAGAAATAATGATTTAAAAGACTAACTAAAAGCTGGGTGTCTGAAGCTCGATATGTCTAGATTATCCTTTTCTGTGACTCTCTGGTCCCTGCTCTTGAAGCTTGTGTAAAAATCTCAAATTAAGTTGGGCTTTTTTGAGAAGGTTGGATTCAGGGACCCAGGAATTTTGTTATTTGTATGTTGTTTTAAAGCTGGAGGGGCCAGCGCTGTGGCACAGCAGGTTAATGCCCTAGCCTGAAGCGCCGGCATCCCATATGGGCACAGGTTCTAGTCCGGGCTGCTCCTCTCCTGATCCAGCTCTCTGCTGTGGCCTGGGAAAGCAGTAGAAGATGGCCTATGTCCTTGGGCCCCTGAACCCGTGAGGGAGACCTGGAAGAAGCTCCTGGGTCCTGGCTTTGGATCAGTGCAGCCCCAGATGTTGCGGCCATCTGGGGAGTGAACCAGCGGATGGAAGACCTCTCTGTGTCTGTACCTCTCTCTGTAATTTTTTCAAATAAATAAAATAAATCTTTAAAAAAAATCTGGAACCTTCAGTTTGGACTCCAAATCTGTTTCTTTTGTTCCCCCACTCTAGGAATTCACCACCACCTATAAGCTTGATCTGAGCTTTCTGAAATTCTAACCAAAATTCTTCTAGGGCCCTAGAAAGCCTAAAATGGACAAGAGGAGTTCACAATTTCATTTACACAGTCTTACCAGGGAGATATGTAGGTACACCAAGAAACCCTAAAAACTGACCACAAAACTGAAACTTACTCAGCATTCATTGCTCAACTATTTCAAAAAGAAAACAAAAGCAACTATTTTATGTAGGAATGCTGTGTGTGTGTGTGTGTGTGTGTGTGTGTGTAGGTAAATGAAATTTGGAGAACATTCATCTGGGTTTGAATCTGAGGTCTTCAATTAAGCTGTTTAGACAAGTAATTTCACCTCTTTTAGCTTCAGTTAATTCAAATGCAAAATGGTGACAGCATTTACTTCAGATAATTGGGGTGAGAATATCCGAAGGATGCTTAGCAATTTCTCTAGAAACGCTTTCTTTCTAGGTCCCTTTGTGAGCTGAGATGGGTGATGGGAGGTTCTTGTCTTCACACAAGAAAGAATTCAGATGTGAGAGTTGCAGAAAGCATGTTAGCCCTGCTTAATGAACACAGTACACCCGACAGCAAAGAGCTGAGAGCCCAGTCGGCAATCAGAATGCAGTTTTTATAAAAATAGGTATGGGCCACCTTCTTCCTCCCTCCTCACTCTTCCCTTTTCTGGGTTATTGCAGGGTGGAGGGCTTTCTGGGCAGAGGAATTCATGCAATTCCTCCCGGATTTTCATAGTGGACTTCACAGCCCCCCTGATGTAGCCTGGGGAAGATTCCCCTAAGCTGCCCCTTGGAGAGGGTTGGGACCAACCTAACAAGGTTATTGAACCAAAGCAATACTTAAGATATTTAATTGCTGGTCAGATGGCTTCTACATTTCTTCCCTCATTCAACCACACAAAAGAACCATCCAAAAAGTTCATCCCAACGAAGACTTTTTATTTGTAAATCTGGTTTGCTCCCAAGGCATGCTTCTACTTTTTTTCCCTCATTCCATCACACACA